>NC_090939.1:293792271-294111646 GCF_040938575.1 Ambystoma mexicanum | reverse complement strand
TTGCGAGGCCCGTGCTCCAGGGCCATCCCACACCGTCAGCTGTGGGGCACAGACACCCACACGCGGCACAGCCAGCTACCCCGGGGTAGGGTGAAGGTGCACCAGGCTTTTTTAAAGGCCTGCTGCTGTTGCCACCACCAAACCCGCACAAGGCTGGGAAACTAGGGAGACTAGGACGTGCCGGCAATGAGCCTGCACACCAGGTTCAGGGATCCTGCGACAGTGCTGATCAGGGTCTGACCTTAGTGGGGCGAAGGGAACGGGTCCCTGTGACGGCACCAGCCGTGCCCCTGGGAGGGAACCCCCGGGGCGATTAATGTTCAAGCGATCCTCTGACAGGCAAAGCCCCGGGAGGAACCCTGGGCCACAAGGTGCATTTGAAGGTCCTCCACCAAGTCACAGGCAACTTTTTTTTGTTCCAGACATCGTCCTATCCCTGCAGGTGCATGAGAAGCCAGGGGGAGGCCAGTGGAGGCAGCACCGCCTGTGGCGAGACAGCCCAGCGCCCTGTCTAGCTTCCCCACTTGGGAGTCGCCCAAGACCATTGTGGTTTTAAAACAAAACACAAATAATTCCAGGCGCTCAGCCTGGGAAGCCTGCCCGCCGCCTGCAGTAGCACAGTGCTTCCCATGGGGATGTAGGCAGGCCGCTCATCCTTCCCTGACCCCTCTGCTCCCCTTTTGGGGGCCAGGGGAGGCCCGAGAGTCGGGCCAGAGACAGCACGGGCAGGGGGTCGGGTGGGACCACTAGAGTCTTCAAACCCCAGCCCGGCCGCACGGGGCCGAGCTCCAGGTACCTGGCCAAGAGGGAAGGTCGCTTGCTGTACCAGCAGGACTGGCCATTGCTTGCCCACAGATGTGGGTGGCTGGAACCTCAACGCCCGCCCGTCGAGTAAGCGGCTGCGCCATGGCTCAGGGATCACACCTAGCGTACTGGACCCCTATCTGCCTGAGGAGGCGTCCCTTGAGAACAGCCAGGTTTCCCTCGGCTCCTGGTTGCCCCCACTTGAAGCTTTCCTGCCGACCGGCATGTGCCCACCAATGCCCGCACGCTGGTGGGTTAGAGAGAGGAGCACGTGCCCCAGGCTGGCGCAGCGGCTGGCTCAGTGAGGAGACGGGGGGTTGTCACACGGGTTTCCCTCGCCAGTGCGTGTTTGGGGAGATCCCCAGCAGGTTAACCCAACCCTGCCAGACGTCCCCGTCCCATCTGCTGGGTCACAGACCCCCTCTGGTGGAAGGGAATCACGCTCCCTGGCGCCTAGTTGCCCACATGCCCCAGACTGCTCTGCTGGCCAGACCGCAGTGTGAGGGGTGCCCCGGGTTTTGGGTGTGCGCATCTGGGGTGAATCCAAGGTTGGCCTATGGCTCTCCCTACGGCTGCTCTGCTGTTAATGATCCTTCATGCCCCCACTCACAAGAAGATATCCCAGCCCTACATGTCCCAATTCACACTCAAATGCCCCATTTCTCCTTCCAAACACACGTTCCAGATACAAATTCCACCTCCCTCCGGACCCACATGCCAACATCCATCCCCCCGAACCCACACAAAGACACAACATCCATCCCTCCATAACAACAACAAGATGCTCCACCCCTCTCTCCAGAGCCACACCCATATGCTACACCTCTACCTTAAGAATCTCACTCATATGGTGCCATCTGCCCTCTCTCTATACCCACACCGAATTACCCCATACCTTCGACACAAACATGCTCCCACCCCTCCCATAGACCAACATCCTTCTCTCCAGACATACATACCCCATCCCTCCATTCACACACAGATGCCCCCTTCCTTCCCACCAGAGTGCTCCAGCCTTCACTCAGACCCACATGCTCCATCATATGCCCTGTCCCTCCATTCTAGATGATCAACAATGCCCCCCTCGGATCTGGACTCCACCAAGATGCCCCATCCCTTCCTCAAGACCGATACCATGATGCCCCATCCTCCCTCCACACAGCAAGATGCCCCATCCATCCCCGACCAATGAGCCCCATCCTTCCCTCCAGACACACACCAATATTCCCCATCCCTCCAGCCATACACACACCAATGTCCCCATTCCTCCATTCAGACCCACACCAATGTGTCCTGTGCCGCCCATCACACCCACAACAATGCCCCCATACCTCCCTCTCAGACCCACACCAAGATGCCACAATGCCTCTAGACCCACACCAAGATGCCCCAGCCCTCCATTCCAGAGCCCACCAAGATGCCACCAACCCTCCATGCCAGACGCCACCAAGATGGCACCAATCCCCCCCGAGACCCATACATGATGCCCCATACTCCCTCCACACAGGAAGATGCCCCCATCCTGCCCTGCAGACTCAAACCAAGATATCCATCTCTATACACCAAGGTGCCCTATCCCACCCTTCAGACCCAGACCAATGTGCCCCATCACTCACAGACCCACACCAAGATTCCCCCATACCTCCCTCTAGACCCACACAAAGATGCCCATTCCCACTTCCAGATGCAGATGTCCCCATACCACCCACACCAAGATGCCCCATCCCACTCTCCCAACCAACACCTAGATGACCCATGCCTCCGTCCAGAACAGATGCCCCATACCTGTTCGAGACCAACACTAATGTGCCCTCATCCATTGCAGACCCCCCAAGATGTCACCATCAGTCCCTACAGACCCAAACCTAATGATCCATCCATCCAGACCCACACCATGCCCCCATCCCAACCCAGACCCACACCAATATGCCCCATCTGTCTGATCAAACCCACACCAATGTGCCCCACCCCCGCTATCCAGACCCACACCAAATACCCCCATTCCCACCCTCCAGATGCACTCAGATATCCCATCCCACCCACACCAGATGCACCATCCCACCCCGCAGACCAACAGATGCCCATACCTTTTCAGAATGACACCAATGTGCCCCCATCCATTGCAGACCCCACCAAGCTGCCACCATCCCTCCAGACACACACCAATATGCCCCACCCCCCCCAGGCCCACATCAATGTGCCCCATCCCTCCCCAGACCAATGCCCATCCCTCCCGTCAAACCACACCAATGTGCTCCTCCCCTCCCTCCAGACCCACACTGATGTCCCCATCCAATCGAAACTGGGATGCCCCATCCCACAATCCAGCCCAACAGATACCTCAGACCTGTTCCAGACTGACACCAATGTGCCCCCATACATTGCAGACCTCACTAAGATGCCACCATCCCTCCATCCACACAGCAACATGCCCCATCCCACCATCCAGACCCACACCTAGATGAACCATCCCTACCCCATACCCACAATGTGCCCTCATCCCTCCCCCAGACAGACCAATGTCCCCATCCCTCCCATCAAAACCACACCAATGTGCCCCATCCCCTCCCTCTAAAACCACACCAAGATGCCACATCCCACCCTCCGAACCCACACCTAGATGACCAATGCCACCCTCCAGACCAACAGATGCCCCATACCTGTTTCATACCGACACCAATGTGCACCCATCCATTGCAGACCCCAAGATGCCACCATCCCTCCCTCCAGACCCAAACCAATATGCCCCCATCCCTCCCCAGGTCCACAATGTACCCCTATCCCTCCCCAGACCAATGTACCCATCCCTCCAATCAAACGCATATCAATGTGCCCCATCCCTTCCCTGCAGACCCACACCAATGTGCCCAATCCCTCTCCAGAGCCACACCAATGTGCCCCTTCCCTCCCATCAAACCACACCAAGATGCACACAGATGTCCCCATCTCACCCACACCAGGATGCCCCATCCTATCCTCCAGACCAACAGATGCCCCATACCTGTTCCAGACTGACACCTATGTGCCCCATCCATTGCAGACCCCACTAGGATGCCACCATCCCTCCATCCACACAGCAAAATGCCCCCATTCTGACCTCCAGACCCACACCTAGATGAACCATCCCTCCCGAGACCCACAATGTGCCAGCATCCCTCCCCCAGACCAATGTCCCCCATCCCTCCCATCAAACCCACACCAATGTGTCCCCATCCCCTCCCTACAGAACACCAAGATGCCCAATCCCACCGTCCCAACCCACACCTAGATGACCCATGCCACCTCACACACGGCAGGAGCCCCTGCATCCGTGCATCACTGCTGCAGCCCCTCATCAGGACAGACAATCGGTCTGCTTGCTTCATTCGACATTCAGATTCCGGCATACAGCCAGAGAGCTACATCTCATATGCAAGTGACCATCAGCCTTGCCCAAACCTTCACTCCTGCTTGCTGTGCCGCTCAAAATTGTGCTGTTCTGAATTGCAGCAGCGACAGACAAGCGGAGCGCCGGCATTGTCTACTCCCAGCTGATCTTAAGATGGCCGCTGCCACGCTGAGTCTATTTTGTTTATTGGGTTGCTTAGCAACCGAATCGACGTGGCTTATATCAGCCAATAATCCCAGCCGGCAGGCAGAAACCAGCCCCATGCAAAAGGCCCCCAGTATAAGGCCCTGTCCCGAGCCTGGAGCCGGGAGGAACGAAGGGCCGTCACAGACTCTCTGGATTTACCAAACGTCTCTGCATTCTGTCAATAATTCCCGGTAAGCACTCTCCTATACCTTTTGTTTACTTTGGTGCACTGCGCGTACGAGGCTGAAGATCCTATCGGGAACCACACCCTGGTGCAAGAGCGCTCATACTTCCTAGAAGCCACATTACGCTCACTTCAACTGAGTGTTATGATAGGTTACTTATAACATGCTTAATACCCAGAGGTTTCTAAGCGCGGACCCGGGGATCGAACCTGTGTTGCTCCATGTCATCTTGCTTCCAAGGCAAGCACATTGCTGCTGGCTATCCTCCCAAGCATGTTGCCGCTGAGCTATCCCTCCATATGTACCTGCTAGTGACACTCTAACCTATGCAGCTGTAGCGCATATAGTAATTCCCATTATTAATGTCTGCCATATCTCCTTGCTAGCTGAAATCTGCCCATTGTCCACGTTCCTACAGTTGCTCGCAGCATCTCACCACACTGGTCATTCCGACTAGCAAAGCCAACGTATCCCCAGTCTTCCTCCACTCCTGCCCCTTGGATCACATGCTTTTGCACCCCATGCAAATTGCTCCATGACACCCATACAACTGCATCACCTCCTTCACCTTGTGAATGAATACTAGCCACTTAATGTATCCACCCCACAGCCGGTTACCCCAGGTCTCCTGCTACCATCTAGAACAATACATTACCACTCTGCCCCAAATTGTTATGTTGCCTATGTCGTAATCTATTAGTGAGCTAACCCATACTGAACTGTGCAAATGTTATTATTGACAAATATCTAGCACTACTGTGACTCGAAGCGTTATATTACCTATTCCACAAATTGCTAATCAGTCTGGGGCTTACCTCTTACCATTGTGTGACACTATCAATATGCTCACTATGCTACGTGATTTTTACTAAAACCTTTCACTGCTGTGTTTCTAAACAACTAGGTTGCTCTTTACGTATTACCAACCAACTTTTGCACAAAGCTCCACTATCCGGCCTCCCACCCCACCTACACTCCCTAGCACTGACCTGCATGGCTTACAAACCCTAGGTCCTTATCCATGAGCTGTGCCCACTACCTGGCTCTCATGGCTAACCTCCGGGTTGTTACCCTCACTATGGCCAACGTCCTACCCTTATTTAATGATATAGCACCTACTAAATTCCTTCCGCCTCTCGCTCCTAGTCAACTCCTGCCTACAGTCAGCACCAAAGACTCCTTGTGCAGTAATTGCCCCCTCTCCCCAAGTCAATGGTTACTACGTTACGCTTCCCAACCTACCCCCAACATTCCATGCCCTACTGGCCTCAGGAATGCTAGATTAGGCTTGTGCATTAGTAACACCTGTCTAGTCAGCACTCACCATAAATTCAGCACATGCATTAAGACTCTATTGGCTAAACCTACATCAGCAAATACTGATCACAAGATCCCTAACATGACCATGCCTCCTCAGGCATCCAAAACGCCCACCTACAAGCTCTCCTATAGTTAAGCCCCTCACATCAAAGGAGCCATCATTAACGCCAGATCCTTGATTGCCCATGCATTAGACATAGCAAACCTCATCTCATCCAACCACTTAGACTTCTTAGCAGTTACAGAAACTTGGCTACACCCAGCCGCAGGACTTTCACTTACACTAGCACTACCTGAAAATGACACTATTATCAGATCTGATAGAACATCCAGTAGAGGAGGTGGAGTTGCATGTATTGCCAAAAACCAACTCGGCCTTAGAGAATTCTCTACCAAACCATTCTCTTCAGAACTTCTCTCTGTTAAACTCCCTCTTTCAGCGGCACACACATTGCTTATCCACCTTCTGTACAGACCACCGGGCCCTTTATCTTTATTTGAAGAAGACATTACACGCCTTCTCACACAGAACACCAAAACTGGCTTCCAAATTATGCTATTGGGTGGTCTTAACCTTTGGCTACATGACACGCAAGATGCTAACGCCACAGTCATAGAGAACACTCTCACAGTGCTTGGTTTCTCACTCCGTATCTCCGAACCAACGCACAGCAAAGGCAGAACCCTGGATTGGTTAGTGGACCTAAACTGTAACACTAAGATCCTCTCCATCTCTCCTTGCGCTTGGTCTGCCCACCATATCATATCCTTTGTGATCCTATACAGCAGTTGGCCACTACCTGGCAACTTAAAAGCACCTCCCGCCTTAACCCGAAACAATCGACTGGTCACTCTAGAGAACCTATTCCCCTTACTTCAACCTATCACTGACCCTCCTGAGAATTTTGATAAGGACCTAACCAACCTGGTGGACCTATACAACCAAAACCTACTCCAAGCCTTAGACCTAATAGCTCCACGCAAATTGAGAAAAGCTAAGCCACCAGCACACTTAAACAAATAGTTCTCTCTAGACCTGAAAGCCTTAAACAAGTCCAAAGATGCTCCGAAGCTATCTGGAAAAAACAACCTTCGTTCCAGAACAAGGAAAATTTCACCATGTTCTCCAACCCATATAAAGCTGACATCTTGAAAACTAAAAGCAACACCTTTAATGACAGAATTCAAAACACCAAGTCTAGCGCCAAAGAGATCTTTTCTATCCTCAGAGAGATGGAGTCACCAGTCTCCTCTCCTGAAACATGCATTAAAGATGCCACATAGTGTGGCAACACCCAAAAGGCCCTTCTAGACAAAATCGCCTTGCTATAAGCAAAAATTGAAGCAAAATAATGTAGCCTTACATCTAGTTTGAAACCCACCAAGATCCACAACACTCCCCCTAAACCTTGCAGCTTATTTCAATTCACCCCAGTCACTACTAAAGAGGTAGAAGCTATCATTACTAGCCTAAAACCGTCAAGATGCCAAGGTGCCATCTGCCCAGTAACAATCATAAAGGAGGGGGGCGAAGGAATTCGCTCCATTCATGACCTCCTTCATCAACGCCTCATTCCAATTGTGCATCGTCCTTAAAAATCTCAAAGATGCCTGTGTCAAGTCTCTTCTCAGAAAACCAAATCTCGACCCTAGCATCCCAACCAATTTCAGCCCATAACTACTGTACCTTTTCTTTTGAAAATACTAGAAAAAGCGGCATATATCCAAATCCAAAACCACCTCGAAGTCAATAACCTTCTAGGCCTACACCAATATGGATTTAGACCAATACATGGTACAGAGACAGCTCTCCTGGACTTAAAAAATCCAGATGGACGAGTCTAAAGATATTGGAAATCCTGCCCTACTACACCTGCTCGACCTATCAGCAGCGTTTGATTTAGTCGACCATAACATACTATAGAAACACCTGACCACAGCAGCCTCCTTCTCTCCTCAAGCTGCCGCTTGGAACCAGTCCTTCCTTGCAGACAGAACCATGAGGGTCTTTCCCCCACAGCTTCAGAAGCACCTGCACCTATCACTTGCGGAGTCCTCCCAAGGCTCTTGTGTCTCCCTAACTCTATACAACATCTTTACGAAGCTATTGTTTGACCACTTAGATGACTTAGGCGTCTCATACATGAATTACGCAGATGACACACAAATTCTCACCACTCTTTCAGGCTCTTATCATAAAGACTCTAAACTCCTGAACGAAACCAACCTCAGAATACAAGCTTGGATGGCCAATCATGGTCTATGCCTCAATGACGATAAGACCGAGCTACTACTTATCAGCTCTAGGCAGCGACTCAATAACCTAGACTCCCAGTACAACTCGTTTAACATTGATGGGAACAACATCAAAGTGTCTAATGATGTCACAACCTTGGGAGTTTACCTGGATTCTACACTCTCCCTCTCCAGACAATTCAATGCCATAGCATCAGCAATAGCTTAGACCTCCAAACTAATTAATGCGTGTAGGCCCTTCTTGTCCACCAACAGCTGCAACACACTGGCCAGAGCACTAATACTTTCAAAATTGGACTACTGTAACACCTTATACCTAGGTACCAGTAAGCGAAATATGAACAAGTTACAAGTGTTGCAAAACAATGCCCGTAGAACTGCCCTAAACATTCCTTGCTCCAGCCACATCTCACAAGTAAGACGTAACACCAACTGGCTCCCTATACAAGACATGATCACATTTAGAACTTTAGTGATCACTTACAAATGTCTCTCAAACTCAGCCCCCAAATACCTGGTCGATAGATTTTCCAGAAAACAATCTACCAGGTCTACTAGATCCAACTACCTACACTGCCTTAATATTCCCAAATAAAAACTACAAAAAGCTTGCAGGTCTAGCTTCCCAGTGCTAGCAGCCAACACCTGGACTACACTGCCCCCAGTTCTAAGGGCCAAACCTTCTTTCTGGTCCTTCAGAAAGAAGGTAAAAACCTGTCTTTTCTCCCAGCTCAACTAAGAATGTCATTCCTACCCATCATACCGCTTGCGCCTACACAAGTGTCGGTGCCTTGATATGTAACACCAGGTACCTGCCCCTCTAGTTCTGCATTCCTGTAACTATATTTACGTCTGTATTTCACTGTCCTGTCAGGTAAGGCACGCTAGCTTGATCTGTAACACAAGTCCGCTGCCTTCTCTTTAACTATGTATGTGATTACCCTTATGTCTGTAGTGTTAACTAGATACTATTTCCATGTAATTATTGTTGTTGATAGAAGCATAAGCGTCCAGATACTGTGGGGTTAGGTGCACTATATAAGCAAATAAACAAAACTAAACCCTCCAGCCCAACAGATGCCCCAGACACACGAGAAGCATGGTGAGGGCAGGAGCCCCATTTACCTCAAGAGCTGCAGGAGCAGCTATCCTCATCATCCTTCGGCCCGCTCCGTGGTAGAGTTTTACTTTTGCATCATCGCTTGCCACAACGAAGCAAATATGGAGATTCAAATCGGATGCTTGCACAATTGTAAAGCATTGTGCCTAAGCCCTCTTTGAGGCATTACACCCCCTGCAGAAGAATCTAAAAGGAACAGCTGACCTGCACCGAGAATCAAACACCAATTTCCTGGATTTGAATTCCTCCCAGATGGCCAGCGCATCTGCGACGCATCGCTGTGTAGCAGTATTGTTTACTGCAGTTGTCTAGCATCAATCCTGTTTATCTGCCAATAGCAGTCCGCCGGCAGGCAGAAACCTGCCCCTGCTCCTAAGGCCCCATTCACAAGGCCCCCCTGTCTGTGCCCAGACACACGAGAGGCACGGTGAGGGCAGGAGCCCCATTCACCTCAAGAGCTGCAGGAGCAGCTATCCTGATCATCCATCGGCCCTCTCCGTGGTAGAGTTTTACTTTTGCATCATCGCTTGCCACAACGAAGCAAACGTGGAGATTTGAATCGGATGTCTGCACAATTGTCAAGCATTGTGACTAAACCCTCTTTGAGGCATCACACCCCCCTACAGAAGAATCTAACAGCTGACCTGCTCCGAGAATCAACCACCAATTTCCTGGATTTGAATTCCTCCCAGATGGCCAGCGCATCTGCGATGCACTGCCATGTACCATTATTGTTTACTACAGTTGCCTAGAAACAATCCCTTTTATCTGCCAATAGCAGTCCGCCGGCAGGCGAAAGCCGGGCCCCGTTCACAAGGCCCCCATGTCTGTACCTGTCTGTGCACGGGGAACCTTTCGTCTGAAATAGCCCCTATGACTGTTAAACCCCAGCTCCCGCTACTACCCACAGGACGCCAAGGAGCTTCGAGAATATTGTCCCATCGGCCACGGGATCGATGGCACAGTGAAACCTACGCAACATACAAATTGTTACACACTCTGTGGTATATCCCCCAAGAAATCATATTGTTTTTCATTGTTCGCAGTTTCTCTTCATTCAGTTGTTGCTTTACTTATTGTATTCTATCTGCTAAGTTATTTGATATGTATGCCCTATCTTTGATTATGCCATAGCTTTACTTTAAGTCCCATGTTGACCCCTACCCTACGGTTTTAGCACCCATTAAACTGCAGTACTACTATCAACACATACAGCCCTTGCCCACTAGTCTAACACAGCCACCATTACAGAGGCGTAGCCAGGATTGTCTAGCAAATGGGGCCTGATGCTAATGTAGTTGGGCCCAATGCACTTGACAAAAATATCTGTAAATGCCCACACAGCGCTGCTGATTGGGCATTTACAGAATTTGGGTGGGCCTTGCCTCTCAGGCCCTACCCTGCCTACGCCTCTGCACCATTGCCAGACACTCCTCAGTCTGGCTTTGTCACGCCACAAGCAAATGGTTAGTGCACAGTCATAATCTTTGGTTCTCTGCTATCCCTACATTTTCACAGTCTATCCTCCCCGTAACAGCCATCCTATCTGGTGCCCTACTCAGCCAGCTCGCACCAGCTCATAGAGCTCACAGCAGAAGGCAACTACCTCCCATGAGCCCATTGCCATTCTACACGTTGCCCAACCAGCACACCTGCCATGTCCCTGAAACTCCCCAACTCAGATGACATCCCCCCTACTCGCTTTCTACCCTCTTTCTTCAGCCCTCCCACTGACACACACATGCAGAAACTTAAAGCCAAGTTCAGCCCCCCTGTATGCCTGGTCCGAGGATTAACCATGTTGAGGTGCCGCACTAAACAACTGCATTCCCAATGCGCCCGAGGTCCACTGATCGCAGAAACCATCTACTCGGCTGCCTCTCTACTCAGACCACAGCCCCCATGATCACGATCAGCTCTCCCACTAAGCTTCCGCTAGCCCCCACCCTCACTAACTCTACATTGCCGCAATGACTGCGCTGACACACCCCACCCTGCCCATTAGGACCCACATTTATAGCAATCACGACAAAGCTAGGTCAAACTCACCCCACTTCACCAGCCACATTGCTCCCTCTACTCCACCAGCTACCAATCTCACACAACTCAAATCACCCCAAGGCACACTCACCACTATTCCTAGCACACCTTCCATCCCGCTCCAATGTGCCCTCATCAGTGCACAATCTCTCCCAGCTCACGCCACAGAGATCCGAGACCTACTCACCAACCACAACCTAGGCCTCCTCGCCATTACAGAAACATGACTTAATGAGTCTGCGGGACCCGCTATCTCCATAGCCCTTCCTCCTGGCTACACCATATACTGGCAGGAGCAACTGCTTATGAGAGGGGGTGGGCAAGCTCTCATAGCCAAAGATTCTCTATCCATTAGACAAGTAAACTCCTTGCTGGAAGGTAACACAGACTCCATTGCAGTGAAACTCTCCTTATCCCTCAACTGCACCATTTCCATTCACATCATCTACCGGCCACCAGGCCCATGCTCAGACATCCAGGAAAACCTACTCCATCTATTGGGAGAAAACCTAAAAACCACCACCAAAAACCATCCTACTTGGAGACCTAAACTTAGGCCATAAGGATTCCAAAGACAAACGGGCAAAATTGCTCACCAAAGCACTTAACATGTGATTCGTACAACAAGCCACCAACTTGACTCATTCTAAAGGACACATCCTCGACTGGGTTGCTGACTACAACTGCTCTGCCTCTATCACCGCTAACACCACATGTCCCTGGACAGACCACCATCTCATTCACTTCTACATCCCAACATCCACCAAAACAATTAAGCCTATTTCACCTCTACCACCAGCACTAGCCAGGAGCTCCCGTAAATTAACCAAAGACAACCTCCTACACTATCTGGAGGCTTCAGCCCTCGGGCCTCCTTTTTCAAATTTCCCTATTGCTCTAGCCGAAATGTATGAATTGAAAAAACAACCTACCCAATACAAAAAAGCCATTATCTTAGCCAAATCCACCTCCTTCAACTCGAGAATCACTAATGCCAAATCAGAATCCAAAGAGATGTTTGCCCTATTCAGGGAACTAGTGACCCGAGCCCCCAGCACCCAAGACATTGTTAAAGATGAATCCTGGTGCTCAAGCATTCAGACTGCTATGCTTAATAAAATAGACCTCCTACAGGGCAATATTCAATCCAATCACAACCCCCTGACCAGTACAGACCTCCCCCCCCACCACGAACACCCCTCTCAAGACAAGACACACTTCACCTTCAGAGAGGTCTCAGAATCTGAAGTCTTGACCCTCCCTCCTCAAAAATATCTAACTGTCCAACTGTAAAGGGGATATCTGCCCCGCCAATATCATTAAAGAATGCGCTTACACCCTAGCACCATTCCTCACAGCATTCATTAATGCCTCCTTTGCATCAGAAATAGTTCCACCATGCCTTAAAGTGGCCTGGGTATGCCTACTCCTGAAAAAAACATCCCTACACCCTCCTCTCCCAACAACTACTGGCCCATCACCACAGTCCCATTTCTGCGAAAGATTCTTGACAAAGCCGCCTACACCCAAATCCAGGACTTCTTTTGAAACCAAAAGTATTTTAGGAAAAAAGGCAAAATCGGGCTTCCGCCCTGGTCACGGAACCAAATCTGCCTTACACTGGACCTTAAAAACCAGCATTACTCCTCCTTCTTGATTTATCTGCAGCGTTTGACCTAGTGGACCATAAGACCCAATGCAAACATTTAACAACATCAACACAAATCACTCCTGATGTCACTACTTGAATCATCTCCTTCCTCGAAGGGAGAGCCATGAGGGTCTTCTCGGCGCAGCACCTACCATCATTCACTGCAGAGTTCCACAGGGGTCCTGTACCTCGCCCACCCTGTATAATATATTTACTAAGCCTCTCTTTGACAATCTGGATGCTCGCAGCATAGCTTACACGAACTATGTCGACAACACGGACATCCTCCTCCCACTCTCTGGCTCATACAAAACCTATATCAAAACCCTTCAAAATACTCATGCCACAATCCAAGCTTGGATGGCAGCCAATGGTTTCTGCCTAATCAGGGAGAAAACCGAGATCCTCTTAGTAGGCCCAAAGGAAACCCTTAATAAACTGGACAAATAATACAGCTGCTTCACCATAGACAACACCCAAATCACAGTCGGACCCTCAGTTAAGACCCTGTGGGTGTTTCTCAATGCCACACTCTCTATGTGTGGTGGTTTTTTGACACAATTCACACGTCTGAATAAAGTTCTTTGTATCTGAATGTATATCTGGCCAATAGAATTTCCGACTGATATGGGCCTGAGTTTTAAACTGCCCAAGATGTCCACCGGTCAAATGAGAGTCTGCAATTTCCAGTACTATTTTCCTGTGGGTTTTAGGTATTACCAACTGGGAATTAGGCCATCTCCACTTGTTTCTCTCCTATATAGGAGTCTCTGTTTTAGAAAGAAGGGTCTACCTTTCCCTTGGCATTTGTCTTCAAGTATTATTTGTAAAAAGGCCTCAGCGAGTATTGGATCATTTTGCTGGGCGAAGGCTAAATCAGGTAGAATAGTGTTTTCATTGTGCTTTGTGGGACTGATGTCAGGTTCTGTTTCAGCCTCTCCAAAACCCCGGTCACCACTCTCAAGTTTCGTCAACTTCCATTTCCTCGGTTGCGCTGCTGGGAAATGTCCGCCGCCTGAAAGTGCTCCGACACAGGCTATAGATATCCTGCCTATAACCCTGCTTTGCCAGCGTATTTTAAAGCAAGACGACGACTGTTGGGAACTGGAGCCTGCTGAGCGACAGTGGTAACATTTTGGTCCCCCTTCAACATGGCTAGCTGTGAAACTTGTGGCCGGCCTCCCGGGTGCGTTGCCATTGATCTCAACTGCGAAGGCGGGAGTCCCGAACTCCAATCCTGACTCCTTTGCAGGCCTTTCCTGCTCATCCTGTTGAGGATCTGTTGTCAGGGCTCTCCTCCGGCGAGCCGGCGGAGTGAGGCGGGCGTGAAGCCGCCACTCCCCAACAGAGCAGAGGACCTCCCGCAGGGTCCCCCCTTGGGGCCGCTCCTCTACCCGAGCCTCCACCTCCCGCTGCAGCAGTTCGTACCCACTGCGTCCCAACCTACACCCCAGGATTCAAGAATGCCCAACAGAAACTGTGGGTAAGCGATCCCCCATGCCCGCACCAGCTTCTGCCGCATGTTGAGACCCCTCAACAGAGCCTGCACGGCTTTGCTAGCCTCGCCTCAGATGGAGTACTGGCCTGGTGGGGCAATCCGGCGCTGCAAGGACCCCAGCTCCAAAACCCTGTTCTAAGTATCCCAGTGCCCGGGACACACACACTGCCGGGACCATGGCACCGGCCTGGAGGGGCTCACTGCTTCATCATACACCCTTGGCCTGCTGGAAAGTCCTGATCAGAGCTCTTCTCCCTCAATCTGAACACCTAAGTCAGGCCTCTGTCCATGGTGTGGTCCCGGTTCCCCTGCACTATGCTTTTTCAGCCTGCTTTTGCTCCCCCGTGTGGCCCTGGACCCTAACAGACTTGGCCCCTGACAATGTCCCCGATCTGCAGCATAAGCTGGACACTGGCATCCAGGTGAGGATTTATACCCCCCTAGAGCACCCTTCTCCACATCCCCGGACTTCCCAGCATTCCGGGAGCCATGCTGTCTTAAACCCTAGATGCTACCTGTCGCGGTCCACTGGGTGGACGCATAAACATCTACTCCTCAAGATCACCGGCCTCCTCCACCTGACGCTGGCCCCATTTTCTACAATCTCCGGCCGGCCCCATTGCCCCTACGGCCCCAGCAGCCTCTTTGACTTGCTAGGTGCCCTTCTGGAGGTGGTCTGCTGGTAGCGGCATCCTGGGAACTACTGCCTTGACCAACTGATCCGCCTGAGCCACCTTGTTGACAACCCAGCAGACAACGGCACTCAGCCAGGGCGACAGTGTGTGGGTGGAGGCAATCCGGAAGGCTACCCCCCAGGCTGCCCCCGAGGACCCCCACCACATCCCCTACTGGGAAACACCTTCTTAAACAAGGAAGCGGAGTAGCCCACTTTCTTTATCCGGAAGCCCGTTTATGCAACCGCCCATAATCCCCAGCTGTTGTTGCACTCCTGATCATTCCGAAATGAATGTGCCCCCTCTGGGAGCCCAACAACCTCCTGCATCTCGCCCACCCTGGTTTGCCTCCACATACTCCTGGGCCTGGCCCCGCTCTGGGATGGACATCTTGGCAATCTCCTCGACCGCCAGGGAGACATGGTGGTGAACCTATCACCAGAACTGCTGCAAACCCATTTGAAAAACCAATAGCCCCCCCACCCAACACCTGTCTGAAAACAAACTTGTCGACCAGTGTTCAGTGGCCTAATATGGGGGAACCCGAAGCGACAGGCGAAAATGGACCAATTTGCTTGATCAGACCAGTTCCCCCCCACGCCCCTCCGACCTCCCTGAGCCTTCACAATTGAACGTCTCTACACTTAATCAGGCGCTTCTGGCCTTAAAGGGTAGCACTGACAACTTAGGGGTGAAAATAGATGCACTCACCTGCAAGGCGGATCTCTCTGCGGTCCAGACCGACAAATTATGTGGTCGAATGTCAGAGGCAGAACAAAGAATCAGTGATGGGGAAGACAAGATAGTGACTCTCCAATGGGAGGTTGTGTCCCTTCAGCAGAACATTAAGAAGGTGATGGCCAGGAATGACGACCTAGAGGGTGTCATGGCCACAGACCCCAGAACACAAAAACACACACCATCTAGTGATGGGGACAATGGGTCACTTGACTCACTTATGTCCCTTTGAGATCCATAAACACAGGGGCCCTGGCTGGACTCTGTCCTGGCACCTTTGGCGCCAGGCTCATATAGAGATGTGAGCAGGAACACTTTATTTCAGTGCAGGAGTGCTTTTATTTTACAAGAACCTTCCAGGAGCCGATACATCCTCATGTGCTGACTCATCGGGTATGGCTCCCTAGGCCTGGTCTTCATGTGCTGATGCATCGGGTGTGGCAGGCAGGCTGAACCTGGTGGGCGTGGCTTCAGAAGCTCAGCTATATAAGCTGCTCTATCCTCAAGGCCGGTGCTTCGCATTACAGCACACTCGCAACGTGACGCTCACCGCCGCTTAGACCAGGTTACTTACATTTGAAAGCAGGCGTTCTCCTGCATATTCACCTCCAGGATACCGGTGCTTCATCACTTCATCTGCAGACTCATCTCCTGACATCCAGTGATCTTGATCCCGACACTGCAGCACCACGCTACGCATCCACGAATTCGGACCCTGTGAAGAGGAAGAAAGACAAGGTTAGAACATCTGTCTTAGGGCCGTGCCGCATTTGAAAACCGCGCACCCCCTAGTTAACAACTTACCAGCTACTGCATCACTGCAGCTTCGTTCCTCATTCCTTCCGGCTGTTGCCTCGAGCTCCGCAGATTCTGCCGGGCTCGCAACATCACCTGCAAGGGAAGAAAGCAAAAAGACCAAACATCAAAAGTGGAACGGACAGCAATACAAGACAACAAACTTTACAATACAACAAAAACAGACGAGGAACGACAAAGGCAAACAGGAACACTTACCTGAAGTATAGTGGCTTAGTCGCAGCAGGACTGGACTACCACATGCAAGGGACCAGTGAAGGAACTCGGTCCAGATCATACAAGCGCCCCTGCCAGAAGCAGCAGGACGGAGTGCTCGCCAAAACTAATCAACAGGTGAGCTTTCCAGGGACAGTGCATCCCACGGGTACCACGGTCTGGGAGAAGGGGATCAGGCACACAAGCTGGCATACTCACGCCCCCTATTCTCCTCACAGGAGCAGTCCTAAGCGGCATCACCTATTACCACCAGTCACTACATAAGCACAGAGGGCAAAGTCGTACTTGAGTGACCTCACCCCCGGGAGGGCTGCAACTGTGCCCCAATGCCTCCGCAGAGATCAGGTGAGCGTAACAGAATGCAAAGCCTCTTCAAATCTCTGCCTGGGCATTATGAAAACTTCTGAAACTGACCAGTTGGCCCGATTACTGGGAGAGTTACGGGCTGAAGTTCATGCCTCAAGACAGAAAACCAATGCACTAAGGAGGGCTCTAATTGTGAACCGGGAGCGGACAGATGAGCTAGCAAGGCAAATGCTCCAGGCACAGGCAGGCCAGGTCCCACTGTCGGGGTATGCCCCTCCTGCCACGCCTCCACAGCCCATGCCAGTACAGGTGGTTGTTCCAGGGGGGGTTCCCCTGTCCCCGCCAGACACTTCAAAGGCGATCTGAATAAGTAGCACGATCTGAATAAGTAGGCCATCTTTATGAATCAATGTCGCCTACATTTCTTGTGCAGACCTGTGGCATTCCCCAACGATCAAGCAAGAGTGGCATTTGTACTCTCATATTTGGGAGGTAGTGCAGCGGACTGGTCAGTACCCTTGGTAAACCAGGATGATCCTTTGCTTCGAGACTTCGGAGGTTTCCAGCATGAAATGGAGAAACTATTTGCACGGCATACTCAAGGGCGGGCTCTGGACAATGAACTGTTATCACTATGGCAGGGTAATCAAGACCTATTAACATATCGCTTCCTTCAATCGTCTGATAGCACAAACTAACTGGCCAGAGGAGAAAAGAACTACACTCTTTTACTGATGCTTGCGAGGGGAACTTAAGGAGTATTGGCCCAAGTAGTAAACCCACGGAAAGATGTGCTGAATACATCAACCTGACAGTGCAGCTCGATCACAGGTTGTAGGATCGGAAGATGGATCGGGCCAAGGCCAAGGGGCAGTCGGTTTATGTGCGACCCGGTGAGAATCAAACCAAATCCCATGATCAATCCGAGCCAATGCAAATCGGAGGCTTGCGGAGCCCACTCACCAAGGCAGAAAGGGAGAAAAGGAAACAGCAACAGCTATGTTTGTATTCTGGTAAGGCAGGTCTCTATCTCTGAGAATGCCCGGTAAAACCACCCAGGAAAGCAGTTGGAGCAACTGACAAGGGTGAAGAAGAAGAACAGGACTTGGGAAACTCCAATGCCTGGTAAGCATAGGAGTCCACTTGTCGAGCTGTGAAAAGGAACCTATACAGACCGCAAGCAACTGTCGAAAATACATGCCTTGGAGGCATACATTGACTGTGGAAAATTACATGGACCAAGATCTGGCTACCCGGATAGGCCTTCCTATCCAACAGAAGCAGGTTTGGAAAATATCACAGCAGTTGATGGATCTCAGCTATCATCTGGCCCAGTGACGCATTACACCGAGAAGGTCACGCTTCTGTGTCAGGCCGGTCACCAAGAGGACATCACCTTCGATCTCATCGGTGCTCCTCAGTTCCAGATGATACTGGGAATGCCCTGGCTGGAGACCTACAATCCCAGGATCGACTAGCGTAAACGAGTTCCGACCTTTCCCCAAGAATGTGCTGACACCTGTTATAGCAAGGGAATCTCATTAAAAGGCCTTACCAACCAAGGTTCGTCAAAGAAAGAAACCATACTGGGCCTCACCAGTTCACTACCACCTGAATACCTGGATTACCAAGATGTCTTTCAAAAAGAGCAAACGAACACCCTACCTCCACACAGCCCGAATGACTGCCAAACTGATCTGGTACCTGGAGCTCAAGTTCCCTGCAGCCGGATTTACACCCTAACAGAACAGGAAAAACAGCATCTAAAAGCCTACCTCAATCATTATTTGGCAAATGGCTTTATTCATCCGTTCAAGTCCCCTGCATCCTCGCCCCTCTTTTTTGTGACTAAAAAGGAGGGAGACCTGAGAACTTGCATTGACTACAAAGCACTTAACCAGATCACGGTAAAAAAAAAACAGTACCCGTTACCGCTTATCCCCGAGCTCTTGGATCAAGTCAAAAACGCTCAGATATGTACAAAACTAGACTTACGAGGCGCCTGCCATCTAGTAAGAGTCAAAAAAGGAGACGAGCGGAACACGGCCTATCGCACAAAATATGGCCTTTATGAATTTAAGGTTATGCCCCTTTGGGCTATGTAATGCCCCAGGGGCGTTCCAATTTCTCATGAATGACGTGCTCCGTGAACTGTTGGGTGTCTGCGCTCTTGTCTATATTGATGACATTCTTATCTATTCGACCACCAAGGAAGACCACATCAACCATATCTGGGCAGTTTTGGAGAAACTGCGGCAACACCGGCTATATGCCAAATTGGAGAATGCTTCTTTCATGTGACTGAGGTAGAATTCCTCAGCTTTAATCTCACAGCACGGGGCGTACGCATGGACACGCACAAGGTAGACGCTATTCTTAACTGGCCCTCACCAACATCCATAAATGGAGTACAGAGTGTACTCCGGTTCGCCAACTTTTATCGCCGGTTCATTCCAGGGTTCTCCTTGATCGTCCCCCCAATCACCTATTTACTACGGAAAAATAAACAATTTAATTGGCCCGCAAAGGCAGAGAAAGCCTTCCAGCAGCTAAAACAAGCATTTACCACAGCACCAATTCTACGGCATCCTCGACGAGAACTACCATACGTGGTCTAAACTGATGCTTCCAACATAGCAATGGGAGAAGTCCTGTCACAACGAGCCCCCGAAACAGGTCAGCCCCTGAATTGAATTATGCAATCACTGATAAAGAACTGCTAGCAATTAAGGCAACGTTCAAAGCCTGGAGACATTATCTTCTTGGAGCTAAACATACAGTCACCGTCGTCATGGATCATCGCAATCTACAATATCTGAAGACCGATAAAGCTAATCATCACGCCAACTTCGCTGGGCTCTCTTCTTTGCGGAATACGACTTTGTCATCATCTATAGACCTGGAGTACGCAATGGAAAAGCAGATGCCCTGTCTCTCTTGAGTGAAGGAGAAGAGGCATTCACTACACCAGACCCCGTGGCCATCTTCCTGGAAGGACGAGTCCAAGGCATGATTGCCACAACCACCACTCTAGACAACTTAAAATCTGACCTCCTGCAACCATTGTGGACAACCTACTATACTACCAAGGACAATTGTACATCACAGATAAGAAATTACAGAATCAAATCATCGCAAACTATCACGATTCATTAGTAGAAGGGCATCCGGGAATAGCCAAAGCCCTAGCTAAAATAAAGAAAAATTACTGGTGGCCAACTTGGCGAAAGGACATTGTCCAGTTCATCGCAACCTGTGGCACCTGTGCACAACACAAGTCCCAAAAACAAAGTCCTGCAGGTCTGCTACATCCTTTAGAAGTACCCCCAGCACCTTGGCATACGCTATCAATGGATTTTATTACAGACCTTCCCTCCTGTAATGGATACAATACCGTCTTAGTCGTCGTAGATCTGTTTTCCAAAATGGCCCACTTTATTCCCCTGAAAGGTCTTCCAACTGCTTCTACTCTGGCTACTGTGTTTTCGGAACAGATTGTCTGGCTACACGGGTTCCCATCAATATTGATATCAGACCAAGGAACTCAGTTTGTCTCTGCATTCTGGAAAAGGTGTCGTAAAAATTGCCAAAATCGACCTCCGGTTATCTACAAGCCATCACCACCAAACCGACGGCCAGACCGAACGGACTAACCAGACCCTCAAGCAATACATAAGGTGTATGCTGCAACAAACCAAGGATAGCTGGAAGGACACACTTTGGTTAGCAGAATACGCATATAACAACTCCATTCACACCAGTATGGGACAAAGCCCATTCTACCTAGTGTACGGTCGACATCCACAGACATTCGTATTCGACCCACTCGAATCATTAGAAATGCTCGCTGTAACAACCTTACACAAAACCATTACCCATGTTCTTAAGGAAGCAGCAGAGCATCTTGCCAGAGCCAAAGAGAAACAGAAGCAGTGTGCGGATCGACACCAAAGGGAAGCTCCAAACTACCAAGTCAGAGACAAGGTTTGGTTAGCATCCAAAAACATCCCCCTGAAAGGACCACTGGCGTTCCGTCCCAGATATCTGGGACCATACACTATCAAGGCTGTGATCAACCCTGCGGCTATGAAATTAGAATTACCGGCCCACATGCGAATCCACCCAGTGTTTCATGTCTCCCTCCTAAAACCATTGAGACCAGGTATGCGGATCGATACTCCACCAGATCCCAAAATAGTTGAAGGAGAACCAGAATACGAAGTTAAAAGGATCCTAGACTCTAAGATGGTCCGGTCCAAGTTATACTACCTTATAGACTGGAAAGGTTATGGACCCCAAAATCAGACCTGGGAACCCAGTGAGCATGTCCACGCTCCACGATTAATCAGGCAGTTTCACAGAAATAACCCCACTAAACCAGGGCCGGGGGGAAACCACCCATGAGAGAGGCCTTGAAGGGGAGTGCTGTCATGGCCACAGGCCCCAGAACACAAAAACCATACCATCTAGTGATGGGAGCAATGGGTCACTTGACTCACTTATGTCCCTTGGGACCCATAAACACAGGGGCCCTGGCTGGACTCAGTCCTGGCGCCTTTGGCGCCAGGCTAATATAGAGATGTGAGCAGGACCACTTTATTTCAGTGCAGGAGTGATTTTACTTTATTTCAGTGCAGGAGTGCTTTTATTATACAAGAACTTTCCAGGAGCTGATACATCCTCATGTGCTGACTCATCGGGTGCGGCTCCCTAGGCCCGGTCTTCATGTGATGACTCATAGGGTGTGGCAGGAAGGCTGAACCTGGTGGGCATGGCTATATAAGCTGTTCAATCCTTAAGGCCGGTGCTTCACGTGACAGTGCACTCGCGTGCAACGGAAATCGGTGCTTCATCTGCAGACTCATCTCCTGACATCTAGTGATCTTGATCCCGACGCTGCAGCATCACGCTCCGCATCCACGCATTCGGACCCTGTGAAGAAGAAGAAAGACAATGTTAGAACATCTGTCCTAGGGCGCGCCACATTTGAACCCTGCGTGCCCCCCTAGTTAACAACTTACCAGCTACTGTACCGCTGCAGCTTCGTTCCTCGTTCCCTCCGGCTGCCGCCTCGAGCTCCACAGCTTCTGCCGGGCCGGCAACATCACCTGCAAGGGAAGAAAGCAAAAGAGCAAACATCGAAGTGGAACGGACAGCAATACAAGAAAACAAACTTTACAATACAACAAAAACATATGAGGAAAGACAAAGGCAAACAGGAACACTTACCTGAAGTATAGTGGCTTAGTCGCAGCAGGACTGGACTACCACGTGCAAGGGACCAATGAAGGAACTCGGTCCAGATCAAACAAGCGCCCCTGCCAGAAGCAGCAGGACATAGTGCTCGTCAAAACTAATCAACAGGTGAGCTTTCCAGGGACAGTGCATCCCCACGGTTTGGGAGGAGTCCGGAAGGGGATAAGGTGCACAAACTGGCATACTCACACCCCCTATTCTCCATGCAGGAGCAGTCCCCAGCAGCATCACCCATTACCACCAGTCACCATATAAGCGCAGAGGGTGAAGTCGGACCGACCGACCTTACCCCCGGGAGGGCTGCAACCGTGCCCCAATGCCTCCGCAGAGACCAGGTGAGAGTAACAGAGGGGAGATCTAAAAGGAACAATTTCTGGATATCAGGGATACCCGAATCTACCCCATTGACAACATGGAGTCATTCAGTGAAAAACTACTTTTGGAAATCCTTGATAACCCTCCGGTCACACACATGTTTATGGTTGAGCGGGCGCACAGGTCTCTGGCAGCTAAACCTCCTCTGGGTGCTCCGAAGAGGCCGATTATAGCCTGCATCTTCAGCTATCATGACAGGGATATTTTGCTTCGTGCTGCAAGGAAGAAGAAATAACTACGCTGGAGCTCGGCAACTTTCCGTCTTTTTCCCGACTTTAGTCCTCAAGTACAGGACCAGAGGAAAACTTTCCAAGCGAGCAAGAATATCCTTAGGAGGTCTGATACTCAATGCTGTTCCCGGCCAAGCTTAGGGTGGTTCGGGATGGCAAGGTGACCTTTTTTACATCCCCGGAGGCTGCGGAACGCTTTGCAAGGGACATTCCGGACACAATGGGATCGCCCCGTGGAGCTCTGTAATATTTTGCCTTAGTGGGAAACTCCCTTGTTGTTCCCCACAGTTGCACCGTACTTCAGGATGCGCATTTGAAGTATATAACTAACCAGATAAGTGATCCCGACCCCCCTTGGGGAGCTATGGCAAAGCACCACATGATACGACAGGCCTGTGTCGCATGGAGCGTCCGCAGCAGTCGCGCTCCCCGTGCCTGACGGCAACCCCACTCAGTAGTCATTTGTCAGCTCTGTTGTAAAGTCTTGTAAAGTTCTCAGCGCTCCATGCACCTTCTCAAGGTGATGGGAGAGACTATGTGCTCCCAATGTTGCCATCAGTATTACCACCTTGAAGGGAGAACCCTGCTGATACTTTTGGTACCTTCCTTAGAGCAAAAAGAGTAGAGGGAATCAGGTCATCCCAAGTCCATCCATCTTCTGCAACTAATTTATGAAGAATATTCTTTAGGGTTTTGTTAAGCATCTCCACCAACTTGTTGGTCTGTGGATGATAGACACTGTTACGCTCACCTGGTATCCACAGGGACGCCACCCAGCCAGTTGGTCGTTGGTGCCCTTCCCAATGATTCCCTGGTGTGGTCTCGGTATTGATGGGATTCCGCCTGGAAATGAAGACTATATTAGGACTGGGCGACCAAGGTAAGTTTTCCCCCACCTCCCTTGTGTATCCAGCCCCTCCAGGTTCTCTTCTCACCTGGTTGTCGGAATCGGTGGGCTCTCCGTCCTGCTCTCTGGGCAGGGGCGCGTTGTCTTTTGTGGGCGTGGGCGGTCCAGTTACTTCACTGACTGCTGCCCTTGTAGTGTCTTTCAGGTAGGTCTTATTGCGATTGATGGCGTTGTAATTCTTGCATGCCTTTTCTCTGTTCTAAATGTGTCTTTTTTATCTCCCTAGGAGCGCGGAGTGTCCGCTTGGAGAACTGGATATCCTGGTTCTCACCGGGAGATGATGGTGTGCTATGATGCGGTAAGGAGGCGCTTTGCGTAGCGCAGCAATGTCTTGTCCTCACTGACCTGTGCTTTTCTCTTTTCGTAGGTCGCGGTGAGTTCCCAGTGCAGATGGAGTTCCGGAGCTATGCCGGCCGAAAAGCAACCAACAAGGTAAGTCTTTAAGCGCTTTGTGTTTGTAATGTCTCCACTACGTCCTTTAATGATGTCTTCCTCCTTTTCTCAGGACCTTCGATCCAGGCGGGAACTCCACCAACAGAGCTGCTCAGGAGCTGCGAGCAGTGAAGGATGATGAATGCAGGTAAGATTCTGCTGCTAACGATGTTCTTGGGTTTCTGCAGGTCTGGAATTCACCAGGCTCGTGAGAAAGCTGAACACGGTGAGTGTCACGTTGCTAGAAGCAAAGTAACGCGAAGCGTGTTGTCTTGTTCGGGTGTGGTTTAAATAGCCACTGTAAAGTAGTCCAGGTAAAGGAGTCCCTAGGCCACCACACCCAAAACACTAGACCGCATAGCTTGGTTCTAGGAATCAAGCTATGTGGATGCCTCCATGTTGGCTGAAAGCCTAAATAAAGTAGTTCCTCAAGCAGATGTCTTTCCTTACTGATGAGCCAAGAGGGTCTGAGAAGTGGATGCCAGGCCTTATTAGTGATCCAAGCCCTGATTCCACCTGGCCAATGGGCTTGCCAGTGGGGATCAGGGCTGAGGGTCGTGACACTTACGCAGGGTTGGGATCTTCATCAGTTCCCTCCCTTCACCCATTAGTCTGGACATGAAGCTACTTCCCTGGTCAGTCAAGCTTTCTGCTGGAAAGACCACTCTCATGAAAAAGGGAATAAGTTCCTTCAAAATGAACTTCATGGTATCGCTTTGCACGGGAAAGGCCACAGAATATCGTGTTGCATTGCCGATTATAACCAGGATATATTTATGATCTGATTTTGAGGCATCTGAAAGCCTGACTACGTCCAGGCCGATCCAGTAAAAAGTAACCCTGGTGATGGGCAGGGATTGTAGCGGGGCCCTGGGTATATCATCCTGTAATGCCTTCTGCCGGATGGAGGAACAGGTGCAGACAAATGTTTATTTTGGGATACACCCCTTGCCAATAAAACTGGCTGAGCAGAGCCTTCATTGATTTGCTAAGCCCAGCTCCGGTTGATAGGTTACAGTGGGTTAGCTCTAATTCTGCTTTCCAGAGTGCCGAGGGGACCAACAACTTATAATAGTTGACTGCTTAAAGCGAACCCCATTTTGCAGGTGCGCCCCTTAAATATATATTTTTGGGTTACCCCCTCATAACCCTCAATCCAGAGAAAATACAACACTCTATGGAATCAAAAGCCATGCGCCTGTCTTGCAGATGATAACAAGGTTTTAATCTTTACAGATCATGAGCATTGGGGAAATGACAGAGGGCTCTGCCATTTCAGACAGCATTCTGTCGTCGTCCTTCGCTGACTCCCAGATCCTGAAGACTGCTCCAGGGCCTGCAGTTTAAATACTCTTCAGTTGGTCACTGGATACCCGCAGAGCTCCTCCAAACTTATCCATCTTGCCATACAAGGGATGTTGCAGAGGCTCCAGTGTTGCATGGTCATGTTCCCTACTTAACATTAATGCTGTATTAGAAGGAATAATTATTTGCTCTTGTTTAGCATCATTTACTTTGTTATAAACATTCATACATAAACACATCTTCCCGCCATTCTCTCAACATTAACTCCATAAAATTACATTTGATGTGGTCCAATAACTTCTAAAGAAAAACACTTTTCTAATACTATGTCGTGTTGAATCTTAGTCTCCATTGGCCTATGATTGACGGGAACAGTTGCTCATCCACTTCATTCTCTCTTCCAGCCTTAGACTCAGTGACGTAACACTGCACACAAGCTCTGTGATCTATTCTTAGCGCAAGCACATTACTCTTTGGCAGAGAGCCTGCTCTTTACCGTGTGTTTTAAAGAAAGCTCATTTACAATGTACAACAGTTTTACATACAAATCCATCTACATAGTTGTTTGCACTTAGATTTTAATCCTAATAATCTTTATTTAGTGACTGCTACGCTTGAGTGCGATTAATTTTGCATGAAAAAAGCTTTCCCAGTGCTATAGTGCTTAGAAGTCTTGACTAATTGTAAAGCTCTTGAGGGGTGCAGGAAGGCGCTACCCAAAGGTGCTCGCACCTCCCCAACACTGCGTCCACTCAAGGAGTCACACTAACTTGAAACAGCACCTCCTTTCGCTCTATAAAATGTAGGGTCTTCAATGTTCAACTTTCTCCTTCCCCCAGCAGGTTCTTCTGGGTTTGATCTAGCAGAGGATACATTCTTTGTGCCACCACAAACATGGTTGAAGCTGGACCCAGGTGGTCGCTGGGGCCATTCTATTGCTCATGAGCCTACTTCCTAGCTTTCAGATGACTATCTTCTCACATATCAGCTGCTCAGTGGGTTGGCCTGGTTTCAGCACAGATGGAGTATTCCATAGCTTTGCACGATTACAATAACTAAATAGTCTCTGTCGATCATACCACCCACAGAGAGTATGTGTGGGAACATTCAGACTTTGGTGCCATTCTTCCATAGGTTCCTTCCTGTAACTCCAACTTTAGTTTGGTCCGAACCACAGCCTGGTCTTTGTCTTCTTATAGCTCACAGCCTGCGGCTTCTGCTATGACTTGCAGGGGAAGTCTAACTGTGTGTGTCAATCTTACCACTCTAAAAGTCTCAGGCGGCAATGGGCCACCTCTATCTCAGGGGTGGATAATCCTACTTATGACACCATGTGTCACAGATGGCACAAGAATTACTCCCACTCTCAAAGGTGGTTCCGGTTTTTTAAATTAAGGTTTTGATGAGCACTAGGGCCATCCCTGTCGCTTTCATCATGTAATGAACCTTTTACCTAGCCAAGGAGTCCTTTAACCCCAGGTTAGTACTACTGAATGTTTACCCCTACTGTCTACATAGCTGGCTTATGCTAAAGATGATAATCTAAAAGCTGGTTTATAGTCATAAAGTCTAATTAAATAATGTCAAAAGTCAAAGTGGAAAAAATAATGTCGAAAAAAAAATTAATTAGAATTTTTTTTTACTATGTTTTTTATACGAAATGGGGGGGTTCCCCTAACCCCCCGCCCCCTTTTTTTTTACCTTTTTATTTACATGCGGAACCCAAAAAAATATATAAATAAAAAAAGAAAGCATTCAAATTTCTTTTTTCGACATTAAGTGTTCGACTTTTTTGTAATTCGACATTATATTTTTGACATTATGACTGCACACCCTAAAAGCTGGAGTATAAAGTCCCTCAAGGACTTCCACACTTTCCTTAGTATATCCAGTTGTTAGTGCACTACAGGAGGAGTGTGGGATGGTGCCTTACAAACCCTCTGTGTGATTCAGCCTTCATCTAACATGCCCACTCTCACCTCTTCCTTCTCTACTGCTTTTTCTTGACTACTCCATCTCATTCCTTCCACCCCTCTGTCCCTTTGATGTCCTCACTCCTCCTAGATACTGCCTCCACCCTTTTATGCTACTCCCTCTTCCACACTACTCCCTCCTCGAGACTATAACGTTCTCCTCCACCCCACTATTATTCCCTCCGCCACATTACTACTCCTTCCTCAACACTACTCCACCCTCTTAACCACTGCTCAAACAACCTTCGTTTACTAAGGCACATTAATTTCACTGACACTCCTTACACTATTCGTTTACACATCCGCCACATAAGCACACACTGAGACTGTAGAACCACTTTCACTCCCAAGCCAATACCTCACTTGAGTCACAAATGTTGTCACCAAGCTGCAACTTCCTCATTTCTCATAGGTCTCTTGGTGATCCTCCACCTCTGACACCCTACAAACCCACACTTCCAGCTTAATTTCCCTTGCTTATATCCCCCTTTCTCTTTGAGGTTTGTCTGCTCTCCCTGGACAATCGTGCCCTGTCTTCCCCAAATGGGGCTTGTATGTGTAACAAAAAGTCATAGGTTTGGGGGTAAGCCCCTCCCACTTTCTCTGCTCTAGCTTGTTGCTTACTGATTCTGATGGACAGGCAAGGCCATTGTTAACGTTTGTGTTTCGGCACCCCACTCGATGGCATCTCCCGGCTTGGGTTTGTGCATCCTTCTCCCTTTTCAGACCCTGGTGGGTGAGCTTGTTTGTGTGGTTTGGGATGTCTGCGTTGATGCAGTGTTGGGTTCATAAGATTAAAGTAACTGTACAGTAACCAAAGTAATTTAACCACAGGAATGATTTTGTGTACTTTTCCACTAATCAGATGACAAGAATGCATGGTGATCAGACGTCCCAGTAGCTCTTTAAAAAGTCAAATATCCTTGTTATTATAGTCTTTGAAGCTAGATCACTTTTCAGGGCACTTCTCTGATTATTGAGATAGGAATGGACAGAATGTGGAAGAAAGTAAGGGCTGGTGGAAATGGTTATGGTACAGAATGTTGTATGCACACCTGTTGCCCCAATATTACATGTGTACCACTCTCATAATTGATCAAGAGCACCCAAGCAACGTGTATATTCCATTCCTCCTTAAAAAAGAGTAAACTGTTCAAATTGCTGCTAAAATAGATATAACAACCCGAAAACACACAGTTGCCAAGTTCCCCACTGTGACTCCTCGAGCCACTCCCTTTTTCCCATACTGCATGCATGCTGCCAATTGTAGGCCCATCATTACAAAGTGAAAAACCAAACTACAAGTTTCAGCATGCACTTGGAAACAACATCAGTAATGACTCTAGGTGTCACTCATGGAACTGGAAAACTTGGCAGGGGTGAAAACAGGAGTACACAAGTACACAATGAAATTAAAAAGACAATTCCGATTAAATACATTTTCGTTGCTCAGCTTCGCATACCCCTCGCCCATGCCTATTACATCAATTTTACATAATCGCCCCTTTTAGTTCGTAAAATCTAATCACTTTCCTAGAATGGCTTTACATCACTGCGAGCACACAGATTCAATGCTCGTAACACTACATTATAAACATACAGAGGGGACATAGACATAGTATGTTACAACAAAAAAAACTTTATTGAATCTTTATGATTTTGGCACCATCTCGTTTCTTCATTTCAGTCTACCACTGCCGAGGAAATGGGGGCTGGCTGGATACTTTCTCTGAAGTGACTTTATGCTAAAAAGCATCCCAATTCATACACAGGAGAACATTCGTTCTGAATGCTCACAAGTCCTAGTAGGTCCGGCTTTATCCTCCAGTGTCTTAATTGTTTTTCAATCCCATGTTCCCCTCCATGTTGCCCTGCGAGTGCTTTGAAACAATTTACTTGTACAAGCGCCTTACAAATGTACAATAAATAAATTAGAAATGCCATGATACACCCTTACAAAATAGTCATTTCTCGAAACGAATGCCATTCTTTTGCAGTTTACTCATAAATAGGGAGGGGAACGGGTACGACGACATCATGCACGTGTTAAATCTGAAAACGGAAGCCTGTGGGGCATTGTAGCGCTATAACTAAGCCATGCAGAAATGGGGGCCATTCGGAATTATGAAATAGGGCCACTATTACACCCGTTAGAAACAGTGTCTATTTCTTTAAAATAAAGCATTTGAGTACAGATAGGGAAACATGCTACATGAGGAGGGACACACTGTTTGTAGTTGTTCGTTTATTTGCCCACCCATTGACTGGTCACGCTAATCCCTATGGCCATTCCCACCCAGTTCCTACCCCTCCCCATCCAAAACACCTCCTCGTGGGACATCTTTGAGCTCACTTTAAGCCAGCCTTCATATAAAACGTTGTGCTCGAAGTACCTGCCAGTGTTTTTTCAAAGCAGTCATGTCAGAGTTAATGGCTTAATTTAGAATTATAAACCCGCTAGCGGTGTAATAAAACCAAGTCTGCTTCAGCCACTCAATTTATGAGCACTGTGTGTCCTTCTGTTACAAACATTGCCAAAGCCAATAGTGTTGGCTAGTGTAGAAATATTAGGCATTTGGCAGGTAACAAAAGCACAAATTGTTGGCATTGCCAATGCTTGTTTTTTTATGACTTGACCCCGGGTCCTACCTTTTGTCTTCTGTCTTATCTTTCTGAAGGTAATCACTAGAAGCAAGTAAGATGCAGGCAGGCTGGCTGGCAACAGGTACCACTGCCAATCTGCCACTGCTGCTGGAGTCAAGCCAGGGTGACTTTACTGACTGACGTTAGTGTTATTTATACAAGTGTGCACATTTCCATTGAACAAAGTCAGCACTGTGCATGCAATTTTCTGCAGTGCAGAGTCTATTAGCACTGAAATTGCACAGGAATAGGTGTTGTGCATTCAATCACTCATTTATTATCTGCAAAATTACTTTCATTTACATGAGTGTGCATTCATTCACTCATTCCCGCCATACTGAGGCTGATTAATTCACCTGAAAGTGCAAGCATTCAATCAATAATTCTATCTGAAGGTCCATTTATAAACAAACCTGAGAGCATATTCATTTGAGCAATGATTTCATAGACACGACCATCCTTCCACCACACAGCACATTAAGTCAACTGTCCCACAGAAAAGAGTGATTCTTACATCATAATTGCCCATGCGTGGCAATATCACTGTATTTCTTGCACACGTTTTTTTACGTTTAAAGAAATTAATGCGTAGTTTCATTAACTTGAGAGCACATCAATCAGTCCATGCAAAGGTCCATTCATACTATCACTGCTTACGAACGATTCATTCATTCACATGAGAGTGCATTCATTCATTCATTCATTCCATCATTGAAACTTAGCAGCAATGGTGAAGTGAAAAAGCCAATAATGGAGGGGATGTTAACTCCTAGCAGTTAATTTCCCTGTGGCTTATTGTTGCGTTTCTTGAATCACCCCTGCAGCGCCACTCAGGTGTGGGTTTCTCAGCAGAATCAGACTCATGCTTCTCGTGAGAAGCAGGGGCTTCCTCCTCTTCTTTGGTAGTGAACACCAGTTGTTTGTTTATGTCCTCGATACTGATCAACGATCCCATTTGAATGCTTTTAAAAGGGTTGGGACGCTGTCAGAAAACGCTATCCTTTTAATGCATTACTGAGCATGCGCAGACGCCCCCAGGGTCTGGATCCAAAGGCGATGGCCGTGCCCTAACCACCTGAGAGATCCCCGGGGACTTATAGGTGAGACACCCTTTGGTTTCTCACAGTAGGGATGGAAAAGGACTTTGTGTCACCTATACCCTTGGATTGTCTTCTTACAACGGATTATCGACTTTGTCTTGACAACACTTTCCCTACAGTACGAGATATGGTTTCTGAATGGAAACCTGCGAATCACATAACTGAATCAAAGGTCCTGCTATCTCTGGAGTCGTGTATCAGGATGAATACAGTAATTACGGTTGACAATAATATGCTGAACTAGCACACCTGGAAGCTTGCAGGTATTTGGAAGCTGAAACATGTTTTAGAGAATAGCACATTAGGCCTTGGCTTCTTGAAATGTAAATATAAATCATGTAATTCTGAAATATCAAAGTATATAGTGCTGCAAGGAATTCTGACATCCCTCTTCTCTCCATTAAATGCCAAGATCCATGACCCTCTTGGCCTTTATGTCATATTGAGGAACTGCCCTCTCTGTGCATCTGTGGTCTACCGCCTACTCTCTGTGACCTCTAAAGTGCCCTCAGAATGGCCAGAGCGAAGAATATGGGAGTCTGAAATGCATGTGCAGATATCTGATTCCAACTGGTCGATAATATGTAAAAGCCTGAAGAAATTCCAACTGGACCTTAAGTTATGCTACACATAACAGAGGCTTATAGGCTTATAGCTTGTCTGAATTGGTCGCCGTGGAGGATGAAAGTATGTAAACTTTCACAATCTGATATTTGCAGGAACTGCAAAAGGGAAATTGGAACCAAGACCCATATGTTTTGGTCCTGTGCGCAAGTAACTCAATACTGGCAGCAAGTTCTCTCCTGAATGGAGTTTGTAACCCAGTCAGTACTGCCACATACTCCACTATTCTGTGTTCTGGGCTTAGTCCCAAAAGGTTTGAAGTTATCAGCTGGAGTTTAAAATTGGACATAAAAAGCATTGTTACTGGCTAAGAAACAGATTTTGAGGAAATGGCAATCTAATGGGAAACCACAACTTGAGAACTGGTTTCAGGGTATGTTTGGCTGCTAGGGAAAAAAGTTTCATATGCAAAAATAAATTTGGTTAAAGTCTAGCAATTAATTTGGGGTATTTTCAATGATGTATATGCTTACAATATTACTGTTATGGAATTGTGTGTATGAATAATGATCTGCTGGTTTGGCTCACCCTCGTAACTTTTTGCACCTGGTGTTTGCTCATGTTTGTCCTGTCTTTTCTTGTGTTGTGTGTTTGTGTATTGCATTTGTGGACAAGTGTGTAAAGTGGGGTTCGGATATTCTGTATTATTACAACAATATGAGATGTTTTGATTTTTTTGCTATGTACTGCTTTTGCTCTTACTGGATTACTTGCGTTACCATTACTTTGCTTTTGACTTGTATTGTATTTTGTTAACATTGTTGTATACTGCTTGTATACAACAGTGCGTGAGGAAGCGTGAGGTCTAGTTAGAAGCGGACTGTGATGAGGAAGGGTCAGGTCTAATTAGTGGGGGACTGTGACAAGGAAGAGTGTGGTGGAATTAGTTAGGGACTGTAGCAAGGAAGAATGAGCTGGTTTAGTTGGGGTCTCTGATGAAGAAGAGTGAGGTGGAGTTAGTGGGTTACTGCCACGAAGAAGAGTGAAGTGGAGTTAGTTGGGGACTGTAATGAAGAAGACTTGGTTATTCGAAAAATATGAGTAAGGGTGCCTCTGCCTCTTATCTATGGTAACAACCTATATTCATTGCTAGTCAATGTTCACTGTATTTTCCCCATGTATTGTCTTTATCTCTACTGTAACAACGCTGTGATACCTCTGGGTCTGGCCGTTTCTAAAATGTAATAAATAAAATAAATAAATAAATAAGAGTGAGGTGAAGTTAGTGGGGGACTATGATGAGGAATAGTGGGCTAGTGTAGTTGGGTACTGTGAAGAGGAATAGTGAGGTGCAATAACTAGGGGACTGTGGTGAAGAAGAGTGAGGTGGAGTTGGTGGGGGACTGTGATGAAGACTGGGTTGGTGACTAACACTGGACTTGTCCTAGGTGTACTGCATTGAAAGCATGATACATATACTATAAGGGTGCTGTATATATAAACCTTAACCTTGCACACTGTTTTTAACATACCTTAGAGTTTGGCCTAAGCTCATGGTGTGCATACATGTAACAGCAAGCAGATAGATAGTACATATTTTATATGCATGATGACAGACTCTAATCTTAGTTTCATTCTTTGGGCATAATAACTGTTTTGTTTCCCCCTTACTAGAGTGTCCTTGTGTGAGTGCAGCCAATTTGTATGCATTGATGCTTAAAGTAAACAACATATATCCAGACACATCTGGTATTTCTTTTATTATCCCTTGGCACTGACTTATGATTCTACTTGCCAAATCGAACAGTCATTGTTCAGTTTACACATCACTCCTCACACATTCAATCCAAGCTACTATCTCTGTTAACTCTAATGATGCCAGCTGCATTGAAACAAATACATTATTATACTAGTACTCCCAATTGTACATGACTTTTTTGAGGGGCAGAAAAGGGGACTGTGAACTGTGGCCTGTGGCAGAAACTTGAGCCAGCCAGTGAAACCATCAACCCTGCATGGCTCAGGCATAAGACCTGCTCGGACATCAGCATTAAGAGTAAATGAGTAAGAACCTACCACTTTCATCCACCTTGGTACACACTTACATGAGGTAATGTGGGTAGTATAGGCGTTAGTGCATTCTCAACCTACCACTTGCACTCCCAAATTGCCCAGTGTATTTTGTGAGTGCCACGGCAAGAGAATATATACTCTAAAGCTGACTTCTGTTTCCTCCCCATGCTTCTCCTTTGTACTTCCCACTATTTCCACCTCTCTACTCAATCAGCAGGCTCTATGTGCTGTAAAGGCAGTTTTCCAGCCCTCCATTTCAGATGTGTATCCAGTTTGCAAGGAACCATGCACAGGCTCACTAACACAAAGCCCCATCTGACCCTTCTCTTCCCCCCTCCCCCATACAGAACTTCTAATATGACAAGAGACCTTACCAAAAATCTTCATTGTGTGCTAGGTGATGTTCATCCTTGTTAAATGCCTTCACCTTTTGTCAAGACTACTCATTTGATCCCCTACCACAAAAGTACAACCTCTGGTGCAGACCCTAAAACTGTATTTGCCATGGGAGTAATGAGTCATGACGTGTACATATCTCCCCTCAAACATTCAGTCCAAAATGCCTACTTTTAGTAGCTCTGATATGAGGCCTACTTTATTGAAATACTAAAAGTAGCTAAATCTAAACTAGTACTCTAGTACTCCCTCACTGTCCTATGTATTTTATGAAGTGCAGTAGAAGGGATGATGCATTTTTTAAAATATGTTTTGAGTTTTTCCAATGGAAACGCAAAAACCAGGGTCCACAAAAACTAATAACAAATAAACCAAACAAACAACAATACCCATTTTACGGAAGGCCCATTTCCCAATAAGCCACTTTGCTCAATCAGCGGTCAGTCAGGAATAGCACGGGCGATCATCACGCACTACTGGGTAGAGGCAGGTAGAGGTGGCACCAGACCCAAAAGAGGTACGGAAGGAGACAGGATTTCATTTCGGGGAAGAGCATGAGGGACAGGGTGGAGGGTTTGCAGGATGGTAAGAACCCTGGCCTAGCTTGAGATCAGGAGCGGCTGGGGTTTCCCCCACACAAGATAAGGATCAGGGTCCAGGTGTGGCTGAGGGGCCAACAAACCGGGTGGCGGGGGGTGCCCCTCACACGAGTGGAGAGTCAGGAGGGAGCATGGGTATTGAAACGTGATTTCCTGCAGCGCTAAAGTCGGACCCGGGAAACCAGGCTTCAGCAAAAGTGGCTTGGAGGGAATTCATCTGGAACCAACTAAACAATAGGTCAACTGTCCTGGTGGTTTATCACAGCCAAACAAATAGTTCTAATATTCTCATCTTCTGACCCTGCAAATCATCACACCCTGCTTCACTATGGAAGCCTCCACCTCATTCCCCCCTGAAGGGGCTACCTCTGGTAAGGTCATCAAAGATGCAGTATAATCAGCATGAGAATATCAACTATAGATACGCTTGTGCATGGTCTGAGGTTGTTTGATTATGAAGGAACTGCCAAACGAATACCCTTCAGCAGTGCTTAATGTGTAGGGGGGCTTGCCAGAGATGAGCTCTGGCACTTATTTATGTCTGAGACCCTGCACTTATTTCTGATTCCAACTTGATTATGTTGTGGAGTTTGGCAACTTTATTATTTTAACTAGAAGTCATAGTAACATAACAGTGCAAGGTTAAACATTTCTGTGCACCATTTAGCTTCTACCTCTAACCTAGGAGAGCCTGGTTACCTTGAAACCAACGGCTACCAAGAACTGCTTTTGGCTCCCCAGTGCATGAGCCTACTTCCTAGCTTTCAGATGACTATCTTCTCACATATCAGCTGCTCAGTGGGTTGGCCTGGTTTCAGCACAGATGGAGTATTCCATAGCTTTGCACGATTACAATAACTAAATAGTCTCTGTCGATCATACCACCCACAGAGAGTATGTGTGGGAACATTCAGACTTTGGTGCCATTCTTCCATAGGTTCCTTCCTGTAACTCCAACTTTAGTTTGGTCCGAACCACAGCCTGGTCTTTGTCTTCTTATAGCTCACAGCCTGCGGCTTCTGCTATGACTTGCAGGGGAAGTCTAACTGTGTGTGTCAATCTTACCACTCTAAAAGTCTCAGGCGGCAATGGGCCACCTCTATCTCAGGGGTGGATAATCCTACTTATGACACCATGTGTCACAGATGGCACAAGAATTACTCCCACTCTCAAAGGTGGTTCCGGTTTTTTAAATTAAGGTTTTGATGAGCACTAGGGCCATCCCTGTCGCTTTCATCATGTAATGAACCTTTTACCTAGCCAAGGAGTCCTTTAACCCCAGGTTAGTACTACTGAATGTTTACCCCTACTGTCTACATAGCTGGCTTATGCTAAAGATGATAATCTAAAAGCTGGTTTATAGTCATAAAGTCTAATTAAATAATGTCAAAAGTCAAAGTGGAAAAAATAATGTCGAAAAAAAAATTAATTAGAATTTTTTTTTACTATGTTTTTTATACGAAATGGGGGGGTTCCCCTAACCCCCCGCCCCCTTTTTTTTTACCTTTTTATTTACATGCGGAACCCAAAAAAATATATAAATAAAAAAAGAAAGCATTCAAATTTCTTTTTTCGACATTAAGTGTTCGACTTTTTTGTAATTCGACATTATATTTTTGACATTATGACTGCACACCCTAAAAGCTGGAGTATAAAGTCCCTCAAGGACTTCCACACTTTCCTTAGTATATCCAGTTGTTAGTGCACTACAGGAGGAGTGTGGGATGGTGCCTTACAAACCCTCTGTGTGATTCAGCCTTCATCTAACATGCCCACTCTCACCTCTTCCTTCTCTACTGCTTTTTCTTGACTACTCCATCTCATTCCTTCCACCCCTCTGTCCCTTTGATGTCCTCACTCCTCCTAGATACTGCCTCCACCCTTTTATGCTACTCCCTCTTCCACACTACTCCCTCCTCGAGACTATAACGTTCTCCTCCACCCCACTATTATTCCCTCCGCCACATTACTACTCCTTCCTCAACACTACTCCACCCTCTTAACCACTGCTCAAACAACCTTCGTTTACTAAGGCACATTAATTTCACTGACACTCCTTACACTATTCGTTTACACATCCGCCACATAAGCACACACTGAGACTGTAGAACCACTTTCACTCCCAAGCCAATACCTCACTTGAGTCACAAATGTTGTCACCAAGCTGCAACTTCCTCATTTCTCATAGGTCTCTTGGTGATCCTCCACCTCTGACACCCTACAAACCCACACTTCCAGCTTAATTTCCCTTGCTTATATCCCCCTTTCTCTTTGAGGTTTGTCTGCTCTCCCTGGACAATCGTGCCCTGTCTTCCCCAAATGGGGCTTGTATGTGTAACAAAAAGTCATAGGTTTGGGGGTAAGCCCCTCCCACTTTCTCTGCTCTAGCTTGTTGCTTACTGATTCTGATGGACAGGCAAGGCCATTGTTAACGTTTGTGTTTCGGCACCCCACTCGATGGCATCTCCCGGCTTGGGTTTGTGCATCCTTCTCCCTTTTCAGACCCTGGTGGGTGAGCTTGTTTGTGTGGTTTGGGATGTCTGCGTTGATGCAGTGTTGGGTTCATAAGATTAAAGTAACTGTACAGTAACCAAAGTAATTTAACCACAGGAATGATTTTGTGTACTTTTCCACTAATCAGATGACAAGAATGCATGGTGATCAGACGTCCCAGTAGCTCTTTAAAAAGTCAAATATCCTTGTTATTATAGTCTTTGAAGCTAGATCACTTTTCAGGGCACTTCTCTGATTATTGAGATAGGAATGGACAGAATGTGGAAGAAAGTAAGGGCTGGTGGAAATGGTTATGGTACAGAATGTTGTATGCACACCTGTTGCCCCAATATTACATGTGTACCACTCTCATAATTGATCAAGAGCACCCAAGCAACGTGTATATTCCATTCCTCCTTAAAAAAGAGTAAACTGTTCAAATTGCTGCTAAAATAGATATAACAACCCGAAAACACACAGTTGTCAAGTTCCCCACTGTGACTCCTCGAGCCACTCCCTTTTTCCCATACTGCATGCATGCTGCCAATTGTAGGCCCATCATTACAAAGTGAAAAACCAAACTACAAGTTTCAGCATGCACTTGGAAACAACATCAGTAATGACTCTAGGTGTCACTCATGGAACTGGAAAACTTGGCAGGGGTGAAAACAGGAGTACACAAGTACACAATGAAATTAAAAAGACAATTCCGATTAAATACATTTTCGTTGCTCAGCTTCGCATACCCCTCGCCCATGCCTATTACATCAATTTTACATAATCGCCCCTTTTAGTTCGTAAAATCTAATCACTTTCCTAGAATGGCTTTACATCACTGCGAGCACACAGATTCAATGCTCGTAACACTACATTATAAACATACAGAGGGGACATAGACATAGTATGTTACAACAAAAAAAACTTTATTGAATCTTTATGATTTTGGCACCATCTCGTTTCTTCATTTCAGTCTACCACTGCCGAGGAAATGGGGGCTGGCTGGATACTTTCTCTGAAGTGACTTTATGCTAAAAAGCATCCCAATTCATACACAGGAGAACATTCGTTCTGAATGCTCACAAGTCCTAGTAGGTCCGGCTTTATCCTCCAGTGTCTTAATTGTTTTTCAATCCCATGTTCCCCTCCATGTTGCCCTGCGAGTGCTTTGAAACAATTTACTTGTACAAGCGCCTTACAAATGTACAATAAATAAATTAGAAATGCCATGATACACCCTTACAAAATAGTCATTTCTCGAAACGAATGCCATTCTTTTGCAGTTTACTCATAAATAGGGAGGGGAACGGGTACGACGACATCATGCACGTGTTAAATCTGAAAACGGAAGCCTGTGGGGCATTGTAGCGCTATAACTAAGCCATGCAGAAATGGGGGCCATTCGGAATTATGAAATAGGGCCACTATTACACCCGTTAGAAACAGTGTCTATTTCTTTAAAATAAAGCATTTGAGTACAGATAGGGAAACATGCTACATGAGGAGGGACACACTGTTTGTAGTTGTTCGTTTATTTGCCCACCCATTGACTGGTCACGCTAATCCCTATGGCCATTCCCACCCAGTTCCTACCCCTCCCCATCCAAAACACCTCCTCGTGGGACATCTTTGAGCTCACTTTAAGCCAGCCTTCATATAAAACGTTGTGCTCGAAGTACCTGCCAGTGTTTTTTCAAAGCAGTCATGTCAGAGTTAATGGCTTAATTTAGAATTATAAACCCGCTAGCGGTGTAATAAAACCAAGTCTGCTTCAGCCACTCAATTTATGAGCACTGTGTGTCCTTCTGTTACAAACATTGCCAAAGCCAATAGTGTTGGCTAGTGTAGAAATATTAGGCATTTGGCAGGTAACAAAAGCACAAATTGTTGGCATTGCCAATGCTTGTTTTTTTATGACTTGACCCCGGGTCCTACCTTTTGTCTTCTGTCTTATCTTTCTGAAGGTAATCACTAGAAGCAAGTAAGATGCAGGCAGGCTGGCTGGCAACAGGTACCACTGCCAATCTGCCACTGCTGCTGGAGTCAAGCCAGGGTGACTTTACTGACTGACGTTAGTGTTATTTATACAAGTGTGCACATTTCCATTGAACAAAGTCAGCACTGTGCATGCAATTTTCTGCAGTGCAGAGTCTATTAGCACTGAAATTGCACAGGAATAGGTGTTGTGCATTCAATCACTCATTTATTATCTGCAAAATTACTTTCATTTACATGAGTGTGCATTCATTCACTCATTCCCGCCATACTGAGGCTGATTAATTCACCTGAAAGTGCAAGCATTCAATCAATAATTCTATCTGAAGGTCCATTTATAAACAAACCTGAGAGCATATTCATTTGAGCAATGATTTCATAGACACGACCATCCTTCCACCACACAGCACATTAAGTCAACTGTCCCACAGAAAAGAGTGATTCTTACATCATAATTGCCCATGCGTGGCAATATCACTGTATTTCTTGCACACGTTTTTTTACGTTTAAAGAAATTAATGCGTAGTTTCATTAACTTGAGAGCACATCAATCAGTCCATGCAAAGGTCCATTCATACTATCACTGCTTACGAACGATTCATTCATTCACATGAGAGTGCATTCATTCATTCATTCATTCCATCATTGAAACTTAGCAGCAATGGTGAAGTGAAAAAGCCAATAATGGAGGGGATGTTAACTCCTAGCAGTTAATTTCCCTGTGGCTTATTGTTGCGTTTCTTGAATCACCCCTGCAGCGCCACTCAGGTGTGGGTTTCTCAGCAGAATCAGACTCATGCTTCTCGTGAGAAGCAGGTGCTTCCTCCTCTTCTTTGGTAGTGAACACCAGTTGTTTGTTTATGTCCTCGATACTGATCAACGATCCCATTTGAATGCTTTTAAAAGGGTTGGGACGCTGTCAGAAAACGCTATCCTTTTAATGCATTACTGAGCATGCGCAGACGCCCCCAGGGTCTGGATCCAAAGGCGATGGCCGTGCCCTAACCACCTGAGAGATCCCCGGGGACTTATAGGTGAGACACCCTTTGGTTTCTCACAGTAGGGATGGAAAAGGACTTTGTGTCACCTATACCCTTGGATTGTCTTCTTACAACGGATTATCGACTTTGTCTTGACAACACTTTCCCTACAGTACGAGATATGGTTTCTGAATGGAAACCTGCGAATCACATAACTGAATCAAAGGTCCTGCTATCTCTGGAGTCGTGTATCAGGATGAATACAGTAATTACGGTTGACAATAATATGCTGAACTAGCACACCTGGAAGCTTGCAGGTATTTGGAAGCTGAAACATGTTTTAGAGAATAGCACATTAGGCCTTGGCTTCTTGAAATGTAAATATAAATCATGTAATTCTGAAATATCAAAGTATATAGTGCTGCAAGGAATTCTGACATCCCTCTTCTCTCCATTAAATGCCAAGATCCATGACCCTCTTGGCCTTTATGTCATATTGAGGAACTGCCCTCTCTGTGCATCTGTGGTCTACCGCCTACTCTCTGTGACCTCTAAAGTGCCCTCAGAATGGCCAGAGCGAAGAATATGGGAGTCTGAAATGCATGTGCAGATATCTGATTCCAACTGGTCGATAATATGTAAAAGCCTGAAGAAATTCCAACTGGACCTTAAGTTATGCTACACATAACAGAGGCTTATAGGCTTATAGCTTGTCTGAATTGGTCGCCGTGGAGGATGAAAGTATGTAAACTTTCACAATCTGATATTTGCAGGAACTGCAAAAGGGAAATTGGAACCAAGACCCATATGTTTTGGTCCTGTGCGCAAGTAACTCAATACTGGCAGCAAGTTCTCTCCTGAATGGAGTTTGTAACCCAGTCAGTACTGCCACATACTCCACTATTCTGTGTTCTGGGCTTAGTCCCAAAAGGTTTGAAGTTATCAGCTGGAGTTTAAAATTGGACATAAAAAGCATTGTTACTGGCTAAGAAACAGATTTTGAGGAAATGGCAATCTAATGGGAAACCACAACTTGAGAACTGGTTTCAGGGTATGTTTGGCTGCTAGGGAAAAAAGTTTCATATGCAAAAATAAATTTGGTTAAAGTCTAGCAATTAATTTGGGGTATTTTCAATGATGTATATGCTTACAATATTACTGTTATGGAATTGTGTGTATGAATAATGATCTGCTGGTTTGGCTCACCCTCGTAACTTTTTGCACCTGGTGTTTGCTCATGTTTGTCCTGTCTTTTCTTGTGTTGTGTGTTTGTGTATTGCATTTGTGGACAAGTGTGTAAAGTGGGGTTCGGATATTCTGTATTATTACAACAATATGAGATGTTTTGATTTTTTTGCTATGTACTGCTTTTGCTCTTACTGGATTACTTGCGTTACCATTACTTTGCTTTTGACTTGTATTGTATTTTGTTAACATTGTTGTATACTGCTTGTATACAACAGTGCGTGAGGAAGCGTGAGGTCTAGTTAGAAGCGGACTGTGATGAGGAAGGGTCAGGTCTAATTAGTGGGGGACTGTGACAAGGAAGAGTGTGGTGGAATTAGTTAGGGACTGTAGCAAGGAAGAATGAGCTGGTTTAGTTGGGGTCTCTGATGAAGAAGAGTGAGGTGGAGTTAGTGGGTTACTGCCACGAAGAAGAGTGAAGTGGAGTTAGTTGGGGACTGTAATGAAGAAGACTTGGTTATTCGAAAAATATGAGTAAGGGTGCCTCTGCCTCTTATCTATGGTAACAACCTATATTCATTGCTAGTCAATGTTCACTGTATTTTCCCCATGTATTGTCTTTATCTCTACTGTAACAACGCTGTGATACCTCTGGGTCTGGCCGTTTCTAAAATGTAATAAATAAAATAAATAAATAAATAAGAGTGAGGTGAAGTTAGTGGGGGACTATGATGAGGAATAGTGGGCTAGTGTAGTTGGGTACTGTGAAGAGGAATAGTGAGGTGCAATAACTAGGGGACTGTGGTGAAGAAGAGTGAGGTGGAGTTGGTGGGGGACTGTGATGAAGACTGGGGTGGTGACTAACACTGGACTTGTCCTAGGTGTACTGCATTGAAAGCATGATACATATACTATAAGGGTGCTGTATATATAAACCTTAACCTTGCACACTGTTTTTAACATACCTTAGAGTTTGGCCTAAGCTCATGGTGTGCATACATGTAACAGCAAGCAGATAGATAGTACATATTTTATATGCATGATGACAGACTCTAATCTTAGTTTCATTCTTTGGGCATAATAACTGTTTTGTTTCCCCCTTACTAGAGTGTCCTTGTGTGAGTGCAGCCAATTTGTATGCATTGATGCTTAAAGTAAACAACATATATCCAGACACATCTGGTATTTCTTTTATTATCCCTTGGCACTGACTTATGATTCTACTTGCCAAATCGAACAGTCATTGTTCAGTTTACACATCACTCCTCACACATTCAATCCAAGCTACTATCTCTGTTAACTCTAATGATGCCAGCTGCATTGAAACAAATACATTATTATACTAGTACTCCCAATTGTACATGACTTTTTTGAGGGGCAGAAAAGGGGACTGTGAACTGTGGCCTGTGGCAGAAACTTGAGCCAGCCAGTGAAACCATCAACCCTGCATGGCTCAGGCATAAGACCTGCTCGGACATCAGCATTAAGAGTAAATGAGTAAGAACCTACCACTTTCATCCACCTTGGTACACACTTACATGAGGTAATGTGGGTAGTATAGGCGTTAGTGCATTCTCAACCTACCACTTGCACTCCCAAATTGCCCAGTGTATTTTGTGAGTGCCACGGCAAGAGAATATATACTCTAAAGCTGACTTCTGTTTCCTCCCCATGCTTCTCCTTTGTACTTCCCACTATTTCCACCTCTCTACTCAATCAGCAGGCTCTATGTGCTGTAAAGGCAGTTTTCCAGCCCTCCATTTCAGATGTGTATCCAGTTTGCAAGGAACCATGCACAGGCTCACTAACACAAAGCCCCATCTGACCCTTCTCTTCCCCCCTCCCCCATACAGAACTTCTAATATGACAAGAGACCTTACCAAAAATCTTCATTGTGTGCTAGGTGATGTTCATCCTTGTTAAATGCCTTCACCTTTTGTCAAGACTACTCATTTGATCCCCTACCACAAAAGTACAACCTCTGGTGCAGACCCTAAAACTGTATTTGCCATGGGAGTAATGAGTCATGATGTGTACATATCTCCCCTCAAACATTCAGTCCAAAATGCCTACTTTTAGTAGCTCTGATATGAGGCCTACTTTATTGAAATACTAAAAGTAGCTAAATCTAAACTAGTACTCTAGTACTCCCTCACTGTCCTATGTATTTTATGAAGTGCAGTAGAAGGGATGATGCATTTTTTAAAATATGTTTTGAGTTTTTCCAATGGAAACGCAAAAACCAGGGTCCACAAAAACTAATAACAAATAAACCAAACAAACAACAATACCCATTTTACGGAAGGCCCATTTCCCAATAAGCCACTTTGCTCAATCAGCGGTCAGTCAGGAATAGCACGGGCGATCATCACGCACTACTGGGTAGAGGCAGGTAGAGGTGGCACCAGACCCAAAAGAGGTACGGAAGGAGACAGGATTTCATTTCGGGGAAGAGCATGAGGGACAGGGTGGAGGGTTTGCAGGATGGTAAGAACCCTGGCCTAGCTTGAGATCAGGAGCGGCTGGGGTTTCCCCCACACAAGATAAGGATCAGGGTCCAGGTGTGGCTGAGGGGCCAACAAACCGGGTGGCGGGGGGTGCCCCTCACACGAGTGGAGAGTCAGGAGGGAGCATGGGTATTGAAACGTGATTTCCTGCAGCGCTAAAGTCGGACCCGGGAAACCAGGCTTCAGCAAAAGTGGCTTGGAGGGAATTCATCTGGAACCAACTAAACAATAGGTCAACTGTCCTGGTGGTTTATCACAGCCAAACAAATAGTTCTAATATTCTCATCTTCTGACCCTGCAAATCATCACACCCTGCTTCACTATGGAAGCCTCCACCTCATTCCCCCCTGAAGGGGCTACCTCTGGTAAGGTCATCAAAGATGCAGTATAATCAGCATGAGAATATCAACTATAGATACGCTTGTGCATGGTCTGAGGTTGTTTGATTATGAAGGAACTGCCAAACGAATACCCTTCAGCAGTGCTTAATGTGTAGGGGGGCTTGCCAGAGATGAGCTCTGGCACTTATTTATGTCTGAGACCCTGCACTTATTTCTGATTCCAACTTGATTATGTTGTGGAGTTTGGCAACTTTATTATTTTAACTAGAAGTCATAGTAACATAACAGTGCAAGGTTAAACATTTCTGTGCACCATTTAGCTTCTACCTCTAACCTAGGAGAGCCTGGTTACCTTGAAACCAACGGCTACCAAGAACTGCTTTTGGCTCCCCAGTGCAAGTGGTGCCTTACAAACATGCAAGGCATTAATTAGTTTTCAAAAATTGATTAGCAGAGTTTGCTTATTAAAATGTTCTTGATTAGCAAACAAACTCATTTGATTAGCAATGTATTTTCAGAAGGTTTGGAGTTTTGGTTGGGATGTCCGGTCCCCTGCGCACAGTTTTAGTTTTGAATTAAATTATTGCCTGCAGCTTGGCACATGGTTTGTCGGAGAGCCAAACTCCAGGGTTCTCAGGAGTTTACGTAGAGAAAACCTCTGAGATAAGGGTTTCCGCTGCAAGCTGGATAGCTTAACAGGGAGGCTTGCGGACCACAACCTCTTCCATCTGACATCCATGTCACCTTACCTTGTGTCGGCCTTGATAAAGACTATGGTCGAAATGCGCATCGGCTTTGTTTCACCTTTCATGGCATGTTGCCAGAATCTGTCACGTGTTATCGAGTACATTTAAAAGCATGTACAGAAAAAACCTTGACTGATGTGTCTACATTCTCCATCCAATCACTTATACTTGGCATGAAGATAAACCGCACAGAAAGTGGACAACCACAAACTGCCAGCGCCAACTACCAACAAGGCTGGTCACCTCACCCACTGATTAGCAATGTAGTAGTAATATTTTTAATGTTACATTTGTACCCAAGACATAAAATGAGCAACAATTAAGCAGTTTTGTGTACCGCTGAAATAAGACACTAGTAAGATGAGTCAGGCCTTGCAAATTTGTTAAAATTCTGCTAGTGCTAACTTGGTTTACCTACTCGACCGAAGAGAAATGCGCTCAACCCATGACAACTGACATAAAATGTAAATGCACTTTCTGGAAAATGGTGTACGTCACCACACACCCAGTATGTTTGGCACAGTATGGCCACATAGAGGTCATAGTGAAACTTTAGTTGACATTTACTGCAAACAAATGTATATGCTTTTCAAACATCCCCTGCAAATGGTACTCACCCTTCGTAAAATCTACTCGAGTATGTGAGTGGGTGAAAACATTTTGCGAGCCCTGGTTAAGTGCCTGTAAAATGTAAAGGATTAGCCAGGCATGATATAGTTAGCTCAATAAAAGTGTCATCCCAATAACTTCTGGTTTGCAATTATTTGAAAAAGAAAAATAATTCTTGCCTAGCACTCAATCACAGGACTTTGGCACTTCAGTGGAGGAGACGATTACAGCTGCACTCTCTCCATGAGCCCATTTGAACTTGCAGTGAACAGAGAAAGAAGGGTGGATTGATCCCCGAGGGCAAGAGAGGTATGTAGGGTGAGCTGTGTTTTCATTGAACAGGTTAAATTAAAAGCTAGATTTTCTACACAAGTGTCAATTTAACTAGGACACATTTAAACATAATGGATCATACATAATAGCCAACAATGTTACTGTGCATCTCATGTTGAAGTTAGATTTGTGGTCTGCTGTGTACCCGCTCCTAGGCACCTAGCCACATTTCCTGCTTACTGGGTGGCTTCTGACACCCAGGTGCTGGTTTTAGCTCCTGCTCACTGAACCTTAATTTTGAGCCCTGCGGTGTGCACTGGCCAGGGTTCTGCATGGGCTCGCTCATTGTGATTCATGAACCTGATGACCCAGTTTGGCAGGGCTATTTATCCAATTTCATGAATAACAATGGGTTGGACGGTGACAATGCTGGGCACTGATGCTGACCATGTCAACACACTGCTCCACTCATCCTGCATGACATTGCTGCAAATTCTCTACTCTAATAACAATCAGGGTAGGTTGCCAACAACTGGACAGTCACCAGACAGCAGCCCCAACACAGGGGTAAAGTCAGTGAAAAGGCCAATATCAAAGAGGAGTTACTGTCATTAGTAACAACCTATATAAGACAATCTTGCTGCAGTGTTTGATAGGCAAGTTCATCAGTTAAGTAATAATTTTGACTCGATTTGTCAATCAATTTACCATAGGAGGAAACCATGCTTGCTCTTTTTTTCTGCGGATAGATGGTTAACATGTTCCACTTGCAACCGATAAGATCAGAGCAAAATGTTAACAATGATGTGCTTTAAAGAAACACTTACACATTTAGTTTATTTCAAGACACAACTAATATGTTATGTCGATTGATATCTGTAAATTGCACAGTGGATCCATCACCCTGAATTAACTGGTGGGAGTTGCAGCTTTATCCACAAATATGTTGACGAAGTATGGAGCAGCCTGTGGGTAGGGTCAACAGTCAGCAGGGATTGGCCCACCCCCAATGTGTAACAGGTATGCTAGAAAATATTTGGGCAGTGGCACTTGTGTTCTTACAAATTAAGCACTGCTGCCTTCAGTCTAACCCCTGATGAGGGGTCCCTGGCTCTGTTGCTGGTTCCTCTCCATCATAGCAATGGCTGCCATGTAAAAGAAGAATGGACTATGGGCCTCATTACGACCCTGGCGGTAATCGCCCGTCATTACCGCCATGGCGTAATGAGCGTTTACGCCGTGGGACGATGGCGTAAAGAGCGCCACATCACGACCCATCGCGCACGAGCATTACGCCATGGCGGTAATGCAATTAACGCCATGGCGGAAAAGGCCCCTACCGGCATCGCTAAGCGAGCAAGGTGCCCTTCCGCCAGCGTAAATAGCGGCCACCGTAATTTACGGCCACCGTAATTAGCGGCGGCCGTAAAAGGCCAAACCGGAAATAGCGTCATCGCGCCGGAACGGGAAGCAGCCCGTCGGCCATCTTTAAAAACACAATCCATTGCCATCCTCCCCAACCACTGGACATCCGAGCCTGAGACCCCGCAAATACCAGCTTCAACCTTCTACCTGCAGGAAAATGCCTAAAGTGGTGAAAAAAGCCTGTGACCGCCAGCGGCAAGACCGCTTCTCCAGAGAGGAGCTTACCATGCTAGCGGAGACCCTCCAGAAGAACGCCGCAGTGGTATTCTCCAACCAAATGACAAGACCGGCCATATCCAAGAAGAAGGCCATATGGGCACTGGTAGCTCAGCGGGTCAGTGCCGTGGGAACAACACCCCGCAATGTCACACAGTGCCGCAAGCGGTGGGACGATCTCCGGCTCAGAGTCAGGAGCATACTATCAGCAAACATGAACCAGGCAATGGCAACTGGGGGAGGATCGGAGTCCCCTATTAAATTGCAGCCATGGGAGGAAATCTGTGCCTCCACAATCGGAATGCATAGCATTGAAGGAGTAGGAGGAATGGAGAGAGGAGCCCCGACATCAGGCGATGCAGGTAGGTGGCTCAAATCAAGGCATGCAAATCTCACCTAAGTCCATTCATGTGAAGTACAATGTTGGCCCATAGTGTAAATGCAACACATCAGCAGGAGACTGCCCACAGATACATCCGATCTGCACCCTGTACACATGCAGTATGCACACCCTAACTGCAGGCACCCACATACCTCCATGCTACTTCCACACAAAAGGGAGACAACTTTTTTCCCCTGCATGAAATGTGCCACATGTACCAACTGATAAGATGCCAGTCGCCACAATGCCCGGCCAATGTCCGCAGACCCATCAATAACACTCTCCCTCCTTTGTCCCACCACAGGCTCAAATTCCGACCTTGAGGAAGAGGACACCACTGCCTCCACACCCACCAAGAGGGCCAGGACAACTGTGCCAACACCACAACCCTCCACCTCTGCCGTCCCGAGGAAAACCCCACAGCAGCCAAAATCCATGCAAGGAAAACAGGACAGGGCACAGACAGCCACCCCAGCAGGCAGTACAGAAGCAGCAGCAGCAGCAGCAGCAGACATCACACAAATCATGCCCACAGAAGGCACAGCCTCTGCTGCAAGCAGCACTATAGGGGAAACTGCTGCCATTGCAGCCTCCTCCAATAGCGAAGCAGGGATCTTTGAGGAGAGTGATGTCAGAAGCCCCACAGCCCACCCTCATTCCCCCTACCTGTCCCTAAGCAGCCCGCATGCGGATGCCACACAGGGTCAGCCAGAGGATGACGATTGGCCAGCCACTCCATCCCCGCTGCAGGGGGTGATCAGCCCAATGGGTATACCACTGCCATTAGCCATGGGCCAGAATACCAACCATTCCCTGGAGGCGATTGTCACCCGGCAGCAGCAACTTTCCTCGCTGCTCGAAGAACATGTTGCAGAATGTGGGGGGTCAAGTGCAGCAATGGAGAAATGTGCTGAGACAGTGAAGGGCGCTATAGAGTCCTCCACAAAGGACATCTGCGCGGAACTTGCTGCTGTGCGGCACGCCATCACTGACCTTGTGCAGACAATTCGGGACATGCGTCCAAATGAGCAGGCAGGATCCTCCTCGGTTGCCAGCTCGACACCGAGCAGCCCCATCCGCCGATCGGGGAGGAACCTCCGCAGCACAGGCAGGGGTGCCCCGGGGGCCAGTGGAGGGGGCTGCCAATAGTGGCCGGACAGTGTAGGAATCCTACTTCAGACACTGCTGCACAGACTAACTCACACCTTTGTTGGGATTCCAGGGGGGGGGGAGGGTGGAGGGGGGAGTGGGTGTGTTGGGGTGTGCAGGGGGGTGGCGGGGAGGTGTGTTGGGGAGTTAAGGGGGGAGTTGGGGGGGGGTGTGTGCAGGGGGGAGGTGGGAGGTGGTGGGTCACGACGTTCCATGGCTTGAATACACTTTTACCTTGAAAAAAAACCCAGAGTGTGTTGAATTTTTCTTTGCGCATGTGTGCTTCATTGGTGTACAGTCCACAGTGTGCATGTCCCGGTGCCACACAGTGCCCCAAGTGCAGTCACCATGTGACACACACCAGCCATGTGTGCTAGAAGCAGTGGTCGATGATAGTTTGGCGCATTGCACGCCCCTCCTGTGCATCGCCTCCTCCATGGGGTGCCGCCCCATCTGCTCCCTCCTCATCCTCATCGTCAGGTGGTTGTAGTTCTGCGTCAGGGGGCAGGGGCACATTCTGCCTGACGCACATATTGTGTAGCATTACACATGCCATGACGATCTTTGCCACCTTCTCATGGCCATACAGGAGTGCCCCACCAGACCTACTGAGGCTTCGGAACCGTGCCTTCAATAGGCCGAATGTCTGCTCTATGACCACACGAGTACGTGTATGTGCACGGTTGAAGTCCTCCTCGTGCTGGTTCTGCGGGTTCCGGACTGGTGTAAGGAGCCAACTCTTCAGGGGATAGCCTGCATCACCTGTATGTAGGCGAGAATGTATGTGTCAGTCATGTTGTCTGATCAAGAACATGATGTTCCATCATGGCTTGCATCCAACTGTTAATTTGGCTCACATCTACATGACCTAATTTATTCACACAATGCTACCTGTATATGCTCATGGCTTCCATGGCCTGTTTTGCATGCAATCACCCAATGTATGCAGAGGGGTTGTGTGCATTGTGAGTGCCCATCCTCTGTCTCCGTTCTCCGTGTTACTCACAGCCAGGTGGAGTATGCATCCCCCCCCCCCTTTCAGCCAGGTGGAGTATGCATCCCCCCCCCCTTTCAGCCAGGTGGAGTATGCATCCCCCCCCCCTTTCAGCCAGGTGGAGTATGCATCCCCCCCCCCTTTCAGCCAGGTGGAGTATGCATCCCCCCCCCTTTTCAGCCAGGTGGAGTATGCATCGGTACGTCATTCACCTGCCCACTTCCATTACATTGGACTCACCGAGTAGCCAGGATCTTGGGCCTGCATGTCGCTCCATGTAGCGTGGTATTGTGGAGTTCCTCAGGACCATGGAATCATGGGTTGATCCGGGGAATCGGGCACAACAATGTGTGATAATCTTGTTGGAGTCACAGACCATTTGCACGTTGATTGAGTGGAACTGTTTCCGGTTGCGGTACGGTACCTCCACGGCACGTGGAACCACCAATTCCACATGGGTGCAGTCGATGGCACCAATGCAACCGGGTATGCCGGCTAGTGCATGGAAACCCACTTTGGTGTTAGCTATCTCCTGGCCAGTCCGTGGTAATGAGATGTGGTTGTCTGTGTGCTTGAGGAGGGCATCGAGCACTTGGATGAGTGTTTGCGAGAATAATGGTTGTGAAATGCCATGCAGGTGCCCCACTGTGTGCTGGTAGCTGCCTGTGGCCAGGAAGTGGAGTACAGCCACTACCTTCAGTAGGGGGGGGATGGCGGTTGGACTTTCTATCATGCTGACGATGTCGTTGTGTGTCATGTCTACGATGGCGGTGATGGTGTCCCGGTCCAAACGGTACAGGGTGTGGATCTGCTCAGCAGTGAGGTTGAATGGATTGGCTCTGATGCGTGGTATTGGGGGCTGCCTGCGTGGTGGCACTGGCTGTGCAGGTGGGGCTTGCTGGGCCTGCCTTGCCCTCCTTCTTCTCCTGCGTCTCCTCTGTGCTGCCTGTTGTTGTTGTTGTTGTTGTAGTTGTTGTTGTTGTAGTAGTTGTTGTTGTTGTTGCTGTTGTAGTAGCACATGCATTGCTATCAGGTCCTCCAGCCCCAACATTGCTAGTCGTATTGGCATCATTGTGGAGTGTGACTGGGTGTGGGTAGGGGTGGGGTGTGCTCTTTTTGTACTCCCCTGAGTCTGTATTGCCTTCACCTGTGCTGTTTCTGTGCACCTGTGGCAGCTGCATTCACTTGACATGGCCCTTTACGGTTGGTTCGCGATGGCGTTATTTGCACCATGGCGGTAAGGTACTTAGCGGCCTCGGTGATGGCGTTAGGTGCATGTCCGCTTGGGTCGGCATTTGCGTACCTTTCCGCCATGGCGCTAAGTACGGTGTGGGCGGTCGCGTGCGCGCACCCTTAGCGCAGTTAGCGGCAGCGTTAACTACGATGCCGCTATTGGCATCGTAGTTTACGGTCACGAGTCATGATCGGACCTGGCGGAAAACGATGGCGGTAACCATTTACCGCCATCGTTTTTCACTTAGCGCCAGGGTCGTAATGAGGCCCTATGTGTTCACTTGTCTCTAATCCATGGCGGCAATCTTAATTTGCAGTTTTTTTTTATTGTTTAACAGCAAACATGCCGTTTCTCAACTTGAGAAAAAAAACGATTAGCAACCCGGTACAACATGATGGGATGCCAATAGCAATAAACCCCTCCAGGCGGGGCTTTACCGGGGCAGGTAATGCCCAGGCAAACATTAACTGGCCCGGGAATTACCTGGAGTAATACAGTGTCTGTTGCTTAAAAATTGCCTCTTCCTATGGAAAGTATTGCTTTGCTCAACTATAACTACTAAGTTGTTATTGTGAATTCTGTGATATATTTACAATACATGGCAACCTACATTAACTGTATAAAAGCCTGTAAATAATGTTCTTATTACACACTAGTAGTGATATTGCTTTTGGCCTGCAATAAGAAAATGGCATCCCTTCTGCACTGCAATCAGTTATTACACTTCAGTTGTGACATCACAAATCCTGCTGCTTGACCCAGCACAGAGCAGAATTCCAGTTGTCACTGCAGTACTTAATTAAAGCTTTAACATGTTTTTCCAATTCCTTTCATGTAAAATAGCTTACTGGGATACTATCCAGACACTAATTTATAAAGAACTGTTCACGGTAGTATGTTAATTTTGTGCACTGCTGATGTTCAACACATGGGTGACAGTCTCTGGGCCCGATTCATGGAAATCCTAACATTTTCCACGCAAGACCTGCGTGCCGGGAACAACCCTGTGTGAGCCTCCGTGCAGTATAAAAAATGCATGCCACACGTATTCATGGAAATGTACGCACAAAGTAACCGTATTTGCAAGTCGCAGGCGGAACGCCCCCACACAAATGCGAAAACAGCCCTATTTGCATGCTCCCCAGACGCGCATACATGCACCCTATAAACCGTGCATTGGGTCCCCAGGAAGAAGCCCTGCAACTCGGGGGCCCTACGAAGGGTCCCCGCAACTGTCAATGGCACCCCGACAACATGAGTATTATTTTTCATAACTCGATTATAACTCGGGAAAACCGGTGTGAGAACACCTGTAAACCTTTCCTGCACCCAGCTCCGCTGCGTACGGACACCCCCAAGTACGATCCGTACCCAGTTTGCTTGCACGCACACCTCAATCCGACATGCAAACGCACCTCCGAAGTTGTGACTCCTCTGCGCAAGTACTTATGCCTGCTTTCGTATGGTGTGGAGTTTGAGGGCTTCGCGTGAGCATTACGCAGGCGAGAGGTTGCGCAGTCACATTCATGAATACGCTTTGTCGTGCGCAGTTGTGGGCGTGCTTTGGACTTCAATCTGATAGCATCTCAGATAATGAGCACGGCATCTGCGGCATCCAAGAAAACTATGATACACTCGCCAATGGCGATGTAAGAAATCCAGCGCCATTCAAATAAGATGGGCGACCAAGAAAAGAGGCTGCTTACAAATGACATGAAGATGGTCAATGCTAATGAGTTCATCATTGAGCGCACTCACAGAGCTCCTAAACCCAAGACAAATAAGGATGATTGCCTTAGAACAGGGGTCTGCAACCTATGGCTCTAGAGATGTTTTACAATACACTTCCATCAGCCGTAGCCAGCACAGTCAATGGTGCAGTCCAAATCATCTGGGAGAGGCACAGGTTGCAGACCCCTGCCCTAGAATCATTACAGTGTGCTTCCTGAATGTACAGCACAAAATGGAGGTCATGTGCACCTGCCAAAGCAACGGGGGAATTAAGAGAGAAGGAGCGACAATGTGTTTGTTCAATGCCTTCTCAACTGAGGTATCTAAAGTAAAGGCTTTAACCTCATATTTCAGCTTCTGAAAGGCTCGACCCTGTGCTACAACATCAAATACTCAGAGGTATTTTGACTGCAGCACCAGAATTAATGGTACCTATTTGATTCCCCAGAGGCAACCTGATTCTACCTTCAGCAGCATGGCCTTTTCATGCAAGTGATGCTGCTGCCCGTGCCTCCCTCTCTGATCCGCTCCCCCGCCCTGCTGAGGGAAGCTCTCCTTTGCCACCTGAGACACATGCAACAAACTCCACACGGGGAATGAACAGATGGAAGAATGCCGGAGGAAAAGCAAGGTCTAATCTTCAGGGTTCTGCAAAAGAGAATAAGCTATGCCACGATCACACAGCAACCTTTAATGGTTGATCTCTGCCGCTGCCAACAATGACGTCACTGATCTCATAAGCAAGCTCAAAACTGTCCTAATTAAAGATACTGTCTTACATGGTCCCCCACCACCCATTTGGCAGATAGTGACTGAATATCTGACCATAGGTGCTATCCTCCAAACGTAAACAGCCACATTTCTATCTATGCCATCCATGGCTGAACTACATGGTCATCTCAATAACGCGGCTGTCGATGCCTAAGTCAGGGATCTCATCTTCTCTGTTCCGGAGAGCTCATCAGAAGCAGCTTTCTACCACTTCCTTAACCAATATCTTCCGCCAGAAAGCTTCTCCTACCTGAACGTGGCATTTGTTTTCTTATTGCACCACACACCTGTTCAGAGCCAATGTTTACTACCTTTTCCCTATTTTGTTATATTTGTTGCTTGTCCATGCGCATGAAGGTGGTTCAACAGAAAGCTTTATGTCATTATATTATGGGGTCACTGCTTTTGCAAATGCTGGGGTGATTTTTAAGCCATGTCTGCATTTGAGGCGCCTCTTTTCTCAACACAGAACTTTGGTAGATGGCTATGGTGCACATCAACTAAGCTCAGGAATGCCTAAGCTGAAACTACTGTCAATGTGCAGGCCTGAAAAATCCAAATACCAGGCTCAGTGTCCTTAACTAGCTAAGAGATCAACGTGTCGACATACCCTACTTGCAAGACACCCACTACGGTGAGGACGAATCCCTTAAACTCAGCAGAAGTTGGGCTATCTCTTCTAAGCTCGATACACCAAGACACAGAGGTTAGCCATCCTTATTCACAAGCATGTCCCTCTATTAGTGCATGATACTTCTGATTCTGATGGGTGCTACCTCGTAGTTTGTTGTCCTTTATCCTACCAGCATGTCATCCTGATAAATGTATACGGCCCTTCACCTGTAATCCCAACTTTTTCACACACTTATTGACAATAGCCCCCAGCTCTGTGGATGTACTCTTATGGGAGACAATTTGTATCTAGTAATGTCCTCCATGTTAGATTGACTCTCAAGTTACACTGCATCACACTGCTCTCATAACATTGCAAGGAAGTATGGAAGATATGAAATATATAGATGTCTGGAGAGCGAGAAATCCTCAGCTACGCGATTATACTTACTTCTCCCACGCCCATCACAGCCACTCTCCTCTTGACATGTGGTTCTTCCTGTGCCATCAATTGCAGCACATACCTGGACGTGATATCCTCTCCACTACAATTGCCGGTCATCCCCCAATTACCATGCAGACCAATCTTTCCGGGGGCAAAGAGCACCTTGGCCCTGCCAACTAAACCTGGGGTTTCTTGAACATGCCGGTAATCTTGCATAATTGGTTGAGGCAACTGAGGGCTTTTGGAATCGCAATATAAGAAAGGGCTTTACTACCCTTTAATGATAGGACGCGTTTGAAGCCTACCTAAGCAGAATCTGCAAGTTGGTGTGGTCACATAGGCTCCGTAGTCGGAGACAGGTGAGGAGAGAAGGAGACAGCTCACAAAGCCTTGCAGGACCCAGAAACACTGTGCACATCAGTCAAACTTCGGAGGGAGCTAAAAACATTACTGCTCTGCAGGTGAAGAAATATGAAAAACCCAACTCTTGTAAGAGGGTGACAAACTCTCCAGCTCAATGGCTTCCGTGCTGAGAAGCCAGCAGCAGAATACGAGAAGCAGCCTCGTCTATAGGGATGAGGACATGATTTTGACCTTTCTCGCTTATTATAAAAAAACTATGCACGGTTTGTTTGTTTATTGATTTGTATTGCGCACCAAACCCAAAAGGTATCTGGGCGCATTTGCACAGGGTTACAAGCAAACTTTCGGCATGAGTTACAGTAGTTACAATTAATTTATACAAAATAGAACAGACAGTATATACATGTTCATACACAGGATAGTGCAAAACTGCTGTAGAAGAAAATACAATAACAGTCAGTGAAGTGGTTACAATGCCAGAGAGTCATATAAGCACAATTGAGCAGGCTTAGATTATCGAGGTATGTCAGAGGTCCTTAGCAACGAGCCAATTTATGGTATTAGGCCTAAAGTTAGAGAAGGGTTGGTCCGCTATGAACGAGGGAGCGAGGGTGTTCCAGAACTGCGCTGCCATAACAGGGAAGCGGCTACCCCCTGCTTTTTTTTTAAATCTAGAAACGACCAGACTGAATGAGTTAACTGTCCTAGTAGAGCTCGAGGTAGATTTTTTGACAATTCTCTCCGAGAGGTAAAGTGGGGTAGCTTCATTGAGACATTTGTAGGTTAGGGAGACAGTTTTAAGCATAATTTTGTCATTAATGGAGAGCCATTTGTTCTGTCTCCTCTACTCCGATATGTGCTCTCTACTAGTTATGCTGAGTGCTCTTCTGAGCGCATGGTTTTGGAGAATTTTAATTTTATTAACAATGTACTTGCTCGCACCCAGGTACAGTACATTGCAATAATCCAACTTGGAGAGGAGGAGGGTTCTGGCTAGGATAGTACAGCTTTCTTTGGTAAGGAAGGGTTTGCAGGCCCTGATCAGCTTACAAGTATATGCTGTAGAGGAGGCCATGGCATTCACTTGTTTGCTTAGTGTGAGGGCTGAATCGAGGAAAAAGCCTTGGGATTTTACCTCTTTTACCACTTTAATATTATTCCCATCAATATTGAATGTGTATTTTGTACTATGTTTGTTCAAGTTGGTTACAGTTCAGAGAATCAGGAACACAGTTTTGTCGTCATTCAGGCATAGGCTGTGGGCAGCCATCCATGCCTGAATGGTTAGGTACATTTTATTCACTAGGGCCATGTCCTTGTCGTAATCCCTGAAAAGAGGTATGAGGATCTGGGTGTCAACTGCAAAATTAGTGTAGGTGACACTCAGATTGTCCAAGTCGCCCAACAATGGATTCATGAATATATTATACATTATTGGTGAGACACAGGAGCCTTATGGCACACCACAGGTTATTGTAATAGGGTCAGCGGCATCTAAGAGAGAGAAAACTCATGGTCCTATTGTTCAAGAAGGATTTGATCCAAGCAATGGCGTTCTGTGACAAGTGAGCAGCTGAGGCTAGGGGTTTACATAGTACTTTGTGATCCACCAAATCGAAGGCGGCGGATAGATCGAGAAGAAGTAGGAAGGCAATTTTCCCTTTATCTTTGAGTTCATCAATCTGGGTCTTTAGATCTATCAGAGCGGTTTCAGTATCGCGTTGTGGCTTAAATCCAGATTGGCGGACTCCGAGGAGGTGGTTAGTCTCTAGATACTCCTGTATCTGGATGTAGGCTACTCTGTCCAATATCTTAAGTAGGAACGGTACGGTAGTAATTGGCCTGTAATTGGTAGGAATGGTGGGGTCCAAGGATTGTTTTTTTAGGAGGGGTACGACCCAAGGCTCCTTTACATTGCTAGGGACAGTGCCAGATGAGAATGATGCATTAACCCTTTAACTGCCATGGGTATTTCCCCTCAGTGCCAAGGCCTTTTTTGGTGATTTGGGTATGTGGCCATTCAATGCCTTATAACTTTTTTTGTTACATGAGATTTTTCCCCCCCCACATGTAGGCGGTCGTAACGCCACCCAGGAATCCCAGGCTGCTGTAGGGGGTGAGAGATAATAAGCAAAAAGGGCAAACATTGTTTTTTCAAAAAATGCCAATAGAATGATGTACAAAGAAGCCTGTGGTTTTTTCCTTGTGAGAGCTAGGAACAAATGGTTTGCTGTGCTGAATTCCCCAATTTTCTGGCTTTCAAGAACAGGTTGAGTGGAAAAGAAAAAAAATGATTTTGATGTGGTTATCAACCGTTTTGTGAGAAGTAGGCGATTTTGGCCATTTTTGCCAATTGGACATGCATGGAGGCAATGGATGAAGAGGGTAGGAAAGCCAAATTGGAACACAGAAAGGCATATATTTCTGAAAAGTAGACAAAATTCCAAGTTTAGGAAGGGGTGATTTGCGCAGCTCGGGCAACAACTAGGTAGGAGAAAATGCCATAGATTGGGGGAAAAGCAGGAAAATGACAAAAATAAAATAAAATAAAAAAGGGGATATGTGGTGGACATGGTTGGCTTGGTACGGCAATGGCTTCTATGAATTTTGAGAAAAGCAATGCTCCGCTACATTCCCCCCGACTCTTGCAGTTAGGAAAGCACAGCGGAGCTGGTGAGCCGAGATTGAGAGCCAGTCTGCAGCAGTGAGCAGCCTATCCACATCATTTTGCAGGTAGTGCCCATAAGTGCCTCAACCCACCGCGGAGCGGTGAGGGGAGCTGGTGAGCCGAGGTGGAGAGCCAGTCTGCAGCAGTCCGCTGCAGACGCGAAGCAAGAGCCCAATGGAGCCGGAAGTGTGACCAACTGCGGCCAAAGGGAAAGGTATGCTAAAGTCTACCCTGCAAGGTAGAAATGAGAAGAGTGAGGTGGGGTCGACCATCGGATCTTCGTTTAGAAAAAGACCAACTGAAGTAACGAAACCGGAAGGTTCCCTGGAAGGAGCACCTGTACCAAACGAAGCACACCATGGACTCACGGGTAAGAAGCAAGAACTAGCTTTGCTACCTGCATGGCTGGTGTCAGCGAAGGATCCGTTGGCAGTTTCCCCCAAGTTTCCATCGCTGCCGGTGGAAGTGCCTCGAGACCTGGGAGCCGGAGCGGGAGCGCTTGTGGAGTCCGGTGACCGCGAGCGCAAGGAGAGCAGTGCGATGAGGAAAGAACGCCACGCTCCTCCCCCCGCAGCCGTGTGTAATCCGCCATCAGCCAACGCGGCAAGTGGATCCTGTGCGAAAGCGGTCGGAGGACGGCTCTCGCCGGGATCCAAGCGGGTCCTCGGCAGCGGGGAGGGGTTGAGGGGTGGAACCACAGAAGATGAAACCGGGGAGGAGCGGAACGGTCCCAGCGCTCCCAACGTTGCGGCCCTGCTTGTGGGAAGTGTAGGGGAAGCCCCATGTGACGGGACCCCCTCCCCTCCCCCCACACCGAAAATCGCGGATGGGGAAAGAGCCCTGAAAAGAGCCCAGACTTGCTAGGTTTGTGTGAGGAGGGGCAGCATAGGGGCGAAATATGCGACGAGGCTTTGGAAAACGCGGAAAGTCCAAATATAATGCAAAAATCTCAACTACGATGCCATTTGCCTCAACAAACAACACGGATCATTTGCAGAAGTCAATTAAAATCAAGGCGCAGATACACGCCGCCACCAAGTGCCAAGACCCCAACCCACCCAATGGGTTAAAATTAGCATTGGGTGACAGAAAGCCCGATAAGGGCAATAAAAAGATAATTGAGATTTCTACAAGTGATTCGAACGCAGAAAGTGAAAATGGTGTGTTCGAAGATGGAGACTTAATTTCTGCGTGTAGTACAGCCAGTGAACCAGAAGACTCCAATAAGGAAACAAAGGGGGAGCAACTAAAGCTAGCAAGGAATAAGCAAAGGAAAAAAAGAACTAAAACAAAAAAGGGGCCGAAACCATCAAAACCTAAACTAAATATAATAAATGAACTGCCAACAAAGGAGGTGAAGGCCAAAGACAGTGAAGGAGTAAAGGTGATCAAAAGGAGAGGAACCATGCTTAAAAACCTGCCGAATCCACTTCTATCGTGCCCCCTAAAGGTGTTTTTTACCCAGCAATACAAAAGAAAGTTGACGGCGGAGACTGAAGTTTCGGATGCAGAGATGCTCGAAGTGGCACAGGAAAATCAGCCTGGGTCAAAATCGAGGAAAATTGACTCAATCTGGGCTCCAACAACAAAACCGGTGGATGAAGAGATTGAACATCAAGTAAATTCGAACACGAGCAGCATGAAAGAAAGCTCAACCCTAATAAATAAAAGGGGGGCAGGGCAGCCGACCACTGGCACAATAGAAAATAATATCGTCCACGAGGACTCAGCACCTAATGACATACTTAATATAACGAAAAAGGCCTCGCAGATGAAGCCAAACGAGCCAAAAGCCAGCGGGGTGGATGCTAGGAGGGATCCTACACTCTCCATTCAAACAATGCAGGAGGCCCAACGCTGGGACATTGCTGTGGGCGAAAGAGAGCATCGGCTCGCATGGACAAAGCCCCACTTGGAGACCGGTTTGTTAAGAACGCCCCCGCCAAAGATCTTGGATGGGGACGGACGTCAGCGAGACCCTTCTCAAAAGAACCATAGACTCTCAGCCGGTCGATAAGTGATAGACCAGGATCCAAACTCCCCGATGGAGCGCTCTGCTGCAGACTTTCCAGCCGTTTCTAGTAGAACCGAGAAAATCCAATCCTCCCCTAAAAATCGCCGCCTAAGTGACATAGCTGCAGCTATGCAGAAAGAATCCCCTAACAAGAAGCCTGACATGATAGCAATCATGTCCGCGATGTCCATTGTTTTAGCTCTGTTTTGCAAACTTTACGAAGCTATAAAAGAGGAGATTCAAGACAACACGGCAATTCTCACAAACATGATCACAAAAATGTCACACGTAGAAAGTTACATAACGGCAGTGGAAGATCAGAAAGGTATGCACCAAAAAACCTGGGAAAGTAAAATTGAAGCTCTAGAAAGAAAGATTGAAAGTATGGAGCAATTGATCAGAAAACTTACAACACTGCAGCTTCGCTGTCACATAAACTGCATGAATCCCGGCCTCAGATGGCGAACAAGGTAACAACTACACCGGCCACGGTTCCAGAGATAAATCAAGACAACCTACTTCAAAGCAAAAAAAAAGACGTGCCAAAAGACACACGTAAATAGTCATTTGACGGACCCAAGACGCCAATGGAACAACCAGTTCTCAAACTCAAGAAAACAGGGTCTCAGGTAGAGGCGATCCAAGTCCTTGATGTAGAACACCTAGCTGTATCCCACACAACAAGATCACCAAGAACAATGGAGGATTTTATGACAGACTCTGACCTAATGAATCTATCACAACATTGGGAAAAAAAACACACAGAAATAAAGGAAGATGACATAAGGATCCACAGAAAAACCAAACTGAATATCCAAAAAGAAAGACATTGGAGAAGCAAAAAAACGTAGAAAAGAGAAAGAACAACTCGATAATGAACATCGTACCTTCACAGAGACGAAAAAGGGGGATGTCGACCAGAGAAACCGAGAATATCTGAAAGAGGACCATCAGACAGTTCCAAGTACTAGGTCAAGATTCAGAAGTAGTCCCGGGCACCAGAATTCAACAAGAGAAGTGGAGAATAGGGATTCCAAAAGGAACGAAGAGACCCGCCTATTCAAGCTAGAACAATTAGATATAAAAGAATATCTAATATTAAATCGACCAACAGTATTGCAGATAATGAAGCGAGCCAAATCATTAAGGTATATAAGAACTGAAGATATCAAGTTAGTGGAGCCGTACCACAGTGATAAAAGAGCCAAAGCTTATCTGCATGTAAAAACAGAGGGAATCTCACACATTGATCTGTAGGCATTTAAAGAAATAGACCGGATGGGCTTCCGCTTGACTGAAATAAATAAGTGTGAAAGAAATGAGCGAGACAGAAAAGAAACGTCAGAGAAAGCTCGAAACTCACTACCAATCAAAAACTGAGGACCTATATCGTCACAATCGATGGAAAATTCCAAAGACTGATGAAGTGCCATGGGGAAAGACCACCCACGGGCAAAGAAATGGAAAACGACCAAGTGATTGGAACCGGAATGATGAAGATGAAAATATCAGGCGAAGGTACGACTCAGAAAGAAACCATCCCACTCAGGGTAACCGACCAGTAAGATTTCGAAGGAAGGAAGACGCGGAACGCCGGCCTAGAAGTGATCTCACTTTGAAAGCCTATGAGGCAAAGAACAACGCAAAGGTATCCGACTCAACTCAACTGAAGGGCCCTTGGAACTGGTTTACATCGACCTGGATTAAGAAAAGCAACAAATAGCAGCGACCAGGGCCGGCCCTCAACAAATCCACCGTTGCAACAAGCGGAGAGGAGCGGCCCGACATGGATAAATTCAATCTGGGATCCAGGAACACGAGAGGCCATGCGCATCTAACGATTACAGGAGATGTGAACTTAGGCCTATATGATATACTCTGCCTGCAAGAGACATGCTGATGGACAAACCCTCGCTCGATGGATTCTCTATGGAAATTTCACCTGTGGTCAAAGGCCTCCTAGGAAGACTGTCGTCGGGCTTATTAACAGCAATTAAATCAGCCCACGGCCTGGCAGAACCCCGGAAGTGGAAAGAAACCTATGAAATGCTGGTGATCTTGACAATATGGTCTCAATGCAACTCGAAGAACCGAGGAGTTTGGTTGAATCTTCTAGCAATAATAAACTGCTACTGGAATCCGCAACGCATGACCACAAAAACATTCTGCTCAAATATGGGTGCAACTATTGACCAACTATACGAAGATTTTGAGGAGATTGAAATCATCATATGCAGAGATTTCAACGTGAACTGTAATGAAGAACAACAGGCGCATCCAACCACCAACCAACGCCACGAGCCAACAGAGGCAACCATGGAACGTGGGAAAGCATGGATGGAACTTATAAGCTCAAGGAACATCCAAAATATAGTCTCACTCTTTCCGAACCAAATCAAATCAACATCCCTACCTGGGAACGGTGTTCCTCTAAAGCGACATTAGACTACATATTCATTAAAGCTGGTCTGTAACCCAGTATTGTGAGTTTCAAAGTCCTAAGAACTGACAACAGCGACCACAATTTACTGTCTTGTAGCTGGCAAGGAAGGAGACCGGTGAAAGCAATCTATCTCGTCGCCACAGAAGTAAACTGCCAACAAACACGATTACGTTTAACAGAAGCGGACATCCAGAAAATCAAAATGTCCTGGGACCAGAAAATCCTGTACAACCGGGTAATCACCTTCCGTTACTACTGGCGTTCCAAAAGCCATCTACGGGAAGACGGTTGGGACAAGACCATCCCAAACATGCATATAACAAAGCTTTGGTGGAGCAAAGAAAAGTGGGGCGACAATTAAGAAGAAGGGCAAAGAAAACTAATGCCAAAGAAGACTGGGCAATTTGGCATTTAGAAAGAAAAAGGTATGATGGCTGGCGGAAACAACAAAGAGCAGCACAATATCAACAAGATGCGGAAGATATGATGAAAAGACTGGCAACCAACAGATCGAGCAATTTCTGGTCGTTGATTAAAAATACAAACAACACACAGAGCATGATGCCGAGCAATGCAGTCTCAGAAGCTAAATGGATAAAGTACTTCACGACAGAATTCGAAGAGCCAAAGGAAACCCCATGTGTAATAGAGCGCTACTCTAACTCTACCTGAGTGGACGTGGCCAACCCCGAAGACATAGAAAAAAAAAATCAGGAACCTAAAAACATCCAGGGCTCCAGGGCCTGATGGCCTGACTAACGTAAATCTCAAACAGTTCCCTAAAGAGTGGTCAGAAGTGATCAGCAAGATTTTTGGGGAATGTGAAAGAAAACAACAAATTCCAGAGTCATGGCAGAAAGCTGTCATTGTCCAGATATATAAGAAGGGCAGCCGGGAAGACCCCGAAACCTACAGGCCGATTGCACTCCTTGATACCATAGGGAAAATTCTTGCCATAAGTCTGCTGGAGCATTTTAGAACCTGGGAAAAAATTGGTCCATGCAAAGACATTCTGCAAAAGGGTTTTTAAAAAAAATGACACTACATCAATTAACATCATGATAATCAATATCCTGAAAGCAAAAGTGAAGGAAGGGGCACCTAAAGTCTACCTAGCTTTCGTTGATCTGTCGAAAGCTTTCGATAAAGTAGACCGGAACATGTTGTGGTCGAAACTACATACCTGGAATTGCCCCCAAGCGGTACTCGACCCACTGAAATCGCTTCACTCGCAAACCACAAGAGTTAAGCTGAACCAACAAGGAACATTGTGAGAGCAAATCAAGGTCAATAGAGGGGTTAAACACGGTTGTCCCCTTGCACCATCCCTGTTTATTGCGTTCTTGGGAGACTTCCAACACTCTGAAGCAATAATCAGGACCTTTCCGCACGAAAATAGGAAAAACCATCATCACGCAACTTCTGTATGCGGACTATGTGATCCTGATTGATCAGACGAAAATTGGATTGCAGCACAAATTAAACAACCTGGCAAGATACACCGACGAAAACCATCTTGAAATAAATAAAAAAAAAAAAAAGTTATGACAATCGAGAAAGTACAGAGGAATCAATCCAAACAGCAGTCCTGGTTCCTCAATAACATCAAGATTGAAACAGTAAAAAACATCAGATACCTTGGAGTCCAAATCGACAGCTCAACAACGGATATGGCGATGCAAGGAATGCTCTGGGACAAAGCAAAAAGATTAACATCACAAATGAGAACTTTAGACAAGAAGTTTGGGAAGTTTTCATTAATTCCGGCAATCAACTTTTATAAGACAAAAGTGGTACCAGCTCTGGTGTAGGGAATGGAAACTTCACTGTCTATCCCTCAGTCGATCTGGAACAAGTTGGAGGGTTTGGTCTGGAAGGCGGTCCTGGGCGTACCAAAGTCAACATCAATGGCGGCCATTCGAAGAGAGCTGGGTCTAGTGTCACTTTCTTCTATGGTTGATCAAAGCACCATGAGATTCTACAGAAAAATAATCCTGGCGGACACGTTACCTGCATATAACATCATCAAAGAAGAACTGGAAAGTGGCAAGTGTAAAGCACTGAACAAGTGGGTTGAAAATAGAAAAGAGAAACTTTCCAAAATAGTATGTACAGAAAAAGAGCTAAAAGAAAATCCAGTTAGAATCAAACAAAAAAAGGAAGAAATGGACTGGATTCATACGATTGAGAAAGCAGTAGAGAACAAACTCTTAAGCCTTCCCCCTACGTTTAACAAGTTGAAAAAGCCACTAAATTACTGCGCCAAATTTCTGGAAAAAAGGAAAAGAATTCTTTTCATGAAAGTAAGATTAAATTTACTGCTAACACAGGAAATTCTAACCATCCGTGGAGCTACAGACAAAAAGGGATGCCGTCTATGCAAAAAGACGGTGGTGGCGGAAACCCTAAAACACCTGGTAATAGACTGCCCCAATACCAAACAAAACAGATCTATCTACCTCTTACCTCTGATTTCGAATCCGTGGATGATGCAAGAAGATGACCTATGGAACAGATTAATATCTGGAGAAACCACCAGATGGACGGTGAACTTAATCGAACTAACATTCTGGCAGATCAACGAGGCAACATCCTTTCCATCGCCTACTTAGAGAATCGAATTAGCCCTGTTTGTCGTGAAAAAACAGGGTTTTGTCTGACCAACTCAGAGGTATCGGTAGATCTGGAGGAAGACTTTTGCGAAATGTGAGATTCGGACTGCTCAACGGCAATCGCAACTTTGCAAAATTCAGGTGTTCCCTGAATAAATGTCAATAAATAAAAAATTTACAAAAAGCACACATTTTTTGTAATGCTTTACAAAACACGCAATACCACAAGCCAAATACTGAGCCATGGTACACAGGAGTTTTATGCTTACGGCTGAACAGATGCACTTAGCATATGTAAATCAGGAAAACCAATGTGGTGAGGAACGGCAAGCATACATTTTTTGAAAGAGCACAGGCAGACCTTTTCAAGGGTAGGTGACTTGTGCAGGTTACAAAAGTGTATGGTGCCTAAAGCAGCGACTAAATGTAGGGCACATTTGGGAAATGAAAGGGTTGTGTGACAAAGGGCACCAGCAAATGGGTCAAAACGTTATGAAAACCACACAAACACAACAAATGTTATACCTTCCCGCGTTCCCACAGGTGTCCAGATGAAAACGGTACCTCACATGTGTGGGAGCACCTAAATGGGCGCCAAGGGGAAAGCCTACAACACAGGTAACCCCAAGTCTGTTTTGACACCTGAATTTCACACTCTCTCCAGACGGGCACACCATACAGATATGGGTCTCGGGTGTCCAAGCCACCAAGGAAAACAGGGAACCCCATGCATTTTCCGAAAAGAGGACACCGGTGGGAATCCGCAGAGGTATGATTTGGCCCCGCGTGAATTGGCCACAAATTTATTACCCAGACACCCCGGCAAAGACCCACATGGGAGACGGGTGCCCAAGGCCAGGGATATTACCACCGACTTTGCTGGAGCCCTGGCTGCCCTGCGTTACAGCTTCTCCCCACCAGGGAGTCTCGGCAGTGTGCCAATACCTCCCCGAAGGGAAAAGCTGTAATGCAGCCCAGCCGCAACTCCAGGACGACGCCCCGGGCCTTGGACATCCATGTGCCATGTGGGTGTACCGTCCCCTAAGCACAGCAGCAGCTCCATGGATGTCCCGTCCCCTAAGCACAGCAGCAGCTACAGGGAGCCCCAGCAGGATCCCCATTCCTCCCCAGAGGTAACATCTGTAACGTAGCACAGCCAGAGGTGGAGCCTGTGCTTGCAGACGGACACCCCACATAGGAGGGATCCGCTCCCAGGGAAACACAATTTCCCCGTCCCTTTGGGGTGCCCCACAGCCCCCCTAAAATGCGCTCCACCATTTTCACTTTTTTCCTTTGGTAACCCAACTCCCCTTGGAGCAGAGGGGCACATTGGTGTGCCAATCTGGCCCTAGGGTGTCCAACCCTTACTGCCCCACCCACGAGGGGGCCTGTCCCACAATTTTTGATGGCCCTCTCTCCCCTCACCCCAAATGGGTTGCAGAGGCACCTCATGCAGGCCTCCCTGAGCCTCCTACATACGGCTGCGTGAGGTACACCCCCCTCCATTTGGGGTGGGGGCAGAGGGCCACCAAAAATGTGTGGGACTGGCCCCCCAGTGGGTGGGGCAGTAAGGTTTGGGCACCCTGGGGCCAGATTGGCACACCAATGTGCCCCTCTGCGCCAAGGCAAGTTTCGTAAACAAAGAAAAAAATTGAAAATGGTACACTACACTTTAGGGCGGGCTGAGGGGCACCCTAAACCGCCAGGTAATGTTCTAATGTAATGGGGGGTGACCCTACCCCCCCACACCAAATGCAGGGGGGCATCTCATTTAGCCCTCCCTGGGGGCAGATAAGAGGGGGGCATCTCATGCAGCCTTCCCTGGGGTCAGATGCCCCTTCCTAGGAGCAGATATCTGACCCCAGGGAGGGCTAAAAGGGGTGCCCCCATTTCCCCTTGGGGTGAGGGGGCGAGGGCCCCCCCCCTTTTCTGTAAAATAAATCCCTGGTGGCTAGTGCCCCCCCCACTCCACCCAAAATCCCCTTTTGTAATTTTTTTTATTTTTTTTCATTTTGCCCCTTCCCTGGGGGCAGATGATCAGCCATCTGCCACTAGGGGGGCCCTAACTTGCAGGCCCCATCGTTTGGGGGGCCTGCACACTTATTCATGGTGGCCCTCCCATCCACACCACAATTGGATGGGGGGTCACCTCATGTACTCCTGCCTGGGGGCATAAATCTGGGCCACCATGCATTCAGGGGGGCAAAACAAAATCCCTGGTGTCTAGGGTCCCCCACCCCACATCCCAGTTGATATTGTTTTTTTATTTATTTATATATTGCCCCCTTCCCTGGGGGCAGATCAGCCATCTGCCCCCAGGGGGGGGGGCTAATCTGCAAGCCCAATCCTTTGGGGGGCCTGCACTTATTCCTGGTGCCCCCACCAATTGCATGGGGGGCCACCTCATGTACACCTGCCTGGGGGCATAAATCTGCCCCCAGGGAGGGCTACAAGGGGTGGCCCCCCCTTTCCACTTGGTGTGGGAGGGCCACCACCCTTTCAGGGGGGGCAAAAAAAATCCTGGCCCACCCACCCCCAATCTATTTCATTTTTGTTGTTGCCCTGGGGGCAGATGATCAGCCATCTGCCTCCAGGGTTGTGCACATATGTGCCCCCAAGCTTTGGGGGCCGGGAGAGGGCTTCTTACTGTAAGCAGCCCCCCTCTCCTCCCACGCCACAAACATATCCTGGTGTCTAGTGGGCATTGCTGTCCGCGCATTGAGCGCCCTGCGCCAGATCCGCGGACAGCAATGCTGCCACAAAGGGTGTCGTTGGAAAGGGGAGAATCTCCCCTTTCCAACGACACCTCCCTCGATCTCCGGCTTGAAATACAGCCGGAGATCGAGGGGGAGAAAGGTGAACACTCATCTGCTATTTTCACCGCAGCAGCCCAAAATGGCTGCTGCGGTGAAAATTACTTTCACGTCGGCATGCTTGCACGCCAACATGAAACTGAATGTAATCCAGCCCCATGGCAGTGAGGGGGGGCATCCCCCTCACATAGCCCGGGGGTTGGATTACAGTTTTGTGTGATCCCTGCTTTGCACAACACAAATTATTCATGTTCTTTTGGAAGAATTATTCTTTATTTATTGATCCCTGCTTTGCAGGGATCACACAAAACAAGTGCCGAAAAGGACGAGGTATCTCATCCTTGGCAACAGGGAGGGAATTCCAAGGACGAGCTACCTCGTCCTTGGCACTAGTGAGGTTAACCAATTTAGAAATAAAAAGGTGCCATGTCTCTAGTAGCCTCTTTAATTATCTGAGCTGGGCAGATATCTCCCTAACACCTTGATGGTTTGAGGGAGGCAATGATTTTTTTTGTGAGAATATGAAACGTTGGGGAGGTTTAGTAGATAGAGCCAGCATAGTGGCATGCTTGACCATGTTGGGTAGGTTGGCTCTTTTGTCTGCAATCTTATTCTGGAGAAGGGACATTTTATTTGTTATGGCATTCTCGATGTTGGTACACCAGACTTTGTCCTTTAGGCAGTAGTCAGTCTGAGGTATGGGAGCTTTCATTTCTCTTAAAATGGTAAAGAGTTCCTTGGTCCTTGAGCTAGCTTTGTGAATCCTATTATTAGGTTTCCTCTTTAGTAAATATTTTTTTTTTGTAGATGGCCGCGATATTGATCAGGTCTGTTTTATTTTCCTCAGTAGGTGAATGTCTCCGAAGGGCTTCCAGTTTCCTTTTTTTGTCTCTTAAGGATTTTAATTGAGTGAACTAAGAGTTCAGGGAAGCTCTAGGTTTACTTTTCCGCATTTTGAGTGGCCAATTGCGGAATGTGGGAATGTAGTAGGTTTGATTCCCAATAATGGACATATTTTGCATACCATAGTCAGGTACTGATGGTTAAAGCAGTTAGAGCCTCCGACTGTAGCCTGTAGGCCTTCAACCAATAGGACAGAAAGTAGTTTAACAGCAGGTGGGCGGTAACATACATAGTGCTAGTAGAATGCAGCAGTAGTAGGCTGAAGCAGAGTGATTTTGAAAAAAATTAACCTTCAGAGGAGCGTTAGTTCACGATGCTGAGCAGATAATGGCACTAGACAATGTGCAATTGGAATGAACAAAAAGCGTTGTAATCCCAGTACACAGAAGGGCAGAAGTAGGCAAAATTAGTATTGCAAAGTGCCTACTGAGCCGTGATTGGATAGAGTCCAGTGCTGCACTAAATAATAGTAAGGCACATCCTGCTGGCAAAGTAAGAGTTCACATACATATGGCAGATGTCTGGGACAGGTGTAACAGCGAGCAGTTATGGGCACATTTGGTTAACATAGTAGTACATAGGCACTAGGCAGCGTACATGGGGCGAGCAGCCGCATTCCAACTGAGACACAGCACTTGAATAACCCAATGTGCCATACAATAACCTAATAATGCTTCTTTAGTAGCGTAAGAAATTGGATGTTTATACACTCAGTACTTAAGCAGGGGCAAGAAAGCAAGCAGGGTGAGCCAAGTTGGCTTGCTGGACTATTGACTGTTGAACGGTAAGGACCGCTAGAGTCGGCAATCCTAAGCCCTACAGTTGTGGTAGTTCAGATGGGTACAGTATAAAACATAGTGCAAGACAATTTTTTTAACTATGGGAACATAAGAATGAAAACATCAACCGGGTAAGCATACAATTATGACAGTAAGTTCTAGTAGTAACATTATGAAACTGGTGCAGATCCTTCTAGGAGTTGCGACTGCGATGGAGGGGTAGGGTGGAGACTTATGTTCTTGATTAATACTGGTGAAGAAATCTAGCATCAGAATAACTGTAGTTACGGTTTCGGAATGGAACGCTTACCATGTTCTATAGTCTGCTAGGTGAGCAGCAGGGTTCGTGGTGAGGTTTTCTTATGCATGGGGTTCAAGTGCAATCATGTAGGAAAAGGGGTCCAGTGTTCACGATATGGACGTGCAGAGGGAATATACACAGGCAGAGTGCGGAGCCGAACGGGGAATACAGGAAGTGAAAATGCTGGTCCAATAGGCAACCGGGCTCGTCTGCAGCGGTTGCTATGCGACCAGATCAACAATGATTATGGCTGCCATTTTCCGATGGCTCCTCGTGTGTGCAACACGGTCGCGGGAACTAAACAATGTTAGATTGCTAAATTTGGTGCCCAGGGGGAACAGGATAATCTTTCTGGGAGGTGGGAATAGTGGATACTTTGGGTATCATTCACTTACGTCTCTGCGGCTGTTAGCTGTGCAGGCAGGTAACACAGGGTATAATGCATAAGACAGTCTGTACTCCTTGTGCTAACTGTGTAAGGGTAGAGTGTTGTATGCTACAAGGGTGGGCAAAATCCAGCAGTGTCGTGCCCTGCAGCCGTTGCAGTCCAGACAGGAAAGGCCTTGTATTCGTGTGGCCTTAGATGCAGGGGGGCCAGTTATCTTTCGGCAGAGTCAGGGGGCCTATGAGCAGGCCTGGTGTGGTTGATAGGCAACTGTTGGTAAACAAATTGCAGCGAAATGGCGGCGGCCATTTTAGGTGCTGTGATTATTCCGAACGGCAGCTCCACGAGGGCAGAGATGGCTAGGCAGAGTCATCAAACTATGACACTACAAATAGATGCATTTCTAGAAGACAAATCTTTACATTTTAGAAGCAGTAGATGTGAACACCCTTACTAGCCCGTTGACGTTAGAAGAGATCACCAAGTCTAACCACCCGCTCTAAAGGAAAGACGACAAGCCTCGATGAGTTCCCTATAGACCAGTACAAGGCTATGGTGGAGCAGATGGCTCTGCGTATGCTCTCAGTGTTCAAATAAACTGCAGAATTAGTGGCCTTGTCCGAGTCGATGGACGCTGCTAACATTAAGAAGCATGGGAAAGACCCATCGTTATGTGGGTTCTACTAGATCAACACAGATATTAAAGTGTGGGCTCAATCACAGGCAACATGCTTGCAGCGATATAGTACAGCGCTCGTACACCTGGACCAGGGTGTTTATATTCTGGGGAGGCATACAGCAGACAGTGCTACGCGATTACTGCTGCGCAGTATATATCAAACATCATGAATGCTGTTGGAACTCGTGGTCTCAGACCCCAGACATTTTTTCGCTCATGGAGAGGCACGACATTGCCACTCGAGTGGGTAGCTCCTGTTTAATTCTCTATGGCGGCCATGCACAGCGACTAACTGTCTGGCAATCACAGTGCTGGTGAAATGTCAGAATATGCTTTCCGTCAACTTCTTTGGTATTGAACACCAGTTGTTTGTTATGTACTCGATACTGATCAACAATCCCGTTTGAGTGCTTTAAAAAAGGTTGGGACACTGTCAGAAAATGCTATCCTGTTATTAATGACACCGGAATGAAAGTGTTTCTTATTTTTTCAGCTTTGATTCTTTTTGGCCAGTTTGCAAGTGCTCAAGTCGAGGGTGCACGTGGGTGGACCAAGTCTACCCACTTGTTTCAGAGGGTGGACTCAGTAACCCCTAGCTAAAGTGAGAAACATTGAAGGTCCTCTTTGAATTCATGCCAACCTCAGGGATTGAACCACAGCCATCAGGTTTGCATACTGGACACCTCACCACTATGCTGAGGAAAAACAACAAACAACTAAGGTGAAATGTCCAATTTCCATACATGCCAACCCTCCTGCTTTAGGTGGGAAACTCCTGATTTATTTTGGTGAAAAATACTGCTATTTTTCACGTTCTCCCGCCTAAAATAATTATTTTCCCAATGCATTCCTATGGGGAAATTGTTGTCTCCAGATTTCTCTGTAGAAGTCTCCCTCCCAGGCGTGTCAGAATGTTGGCATGTATGAATTTCAGTACTTTAACGTTTTCAAAAACACTCTTTGAAAAAAATGTCCTCTCTTTGTTATGTGTGTGTATTGATTTTATGGAAGGCGTATGCCATTCGTGCTATGCAATTTGGGTGGTTATGAATAGCCAATTTAATAACATTTATTGCATTCTACTGTAAAGTGCAAACTGCACATTTTGACATTTGTGCGGGGCGTGTTTGGAGGTTTGCAAAGGGGCGGAGTCTTGAGTGGCTATGGGCGGGGCATACATCTCAGGGTTTTTGATTTTCAAATATAGGCAGGTATGACCGGCAACCAAAGCCTTCCCACGATTCCTGCTGCTCTTGCAGCCTGAGTTCCAACTCATTTCAATATGGTGGCAAAATGCCCACTTTAACCGCTGCAACTGCAAGCCAAAAGGCACACAGATTCCAGTTACACTTGCACCAGCAGCCAGAGGCTTCCCGCTCTCAAAAATTTCTACCGAAAATCAGAAAGACGACGTTGGAAGTCACGTGAAGAAAAGTAGGCGTGCCATTGCTATGGTCCGTTTCTCGGATGGGAAGTTGGGAACTAGACACTACTTAGGTAGAAGATTTTGAGATCTTGTAGGCTGTATGTTTCTTGAACGTAAAGTGTAGGTCACGTGATGAAGGTGCATTGTTAGGTCCGTTTCTCTTATGGGAACTACACACTACTATCTTCACAAACTTGTCATATCTGAATCTCTATCTAGAGAGGGAGAAGCAATGCTTCGGATCTCCCTCTTGTCCCCCCAGCATGTCTGGCTACAGTTATTGTAGTATGGACATCAGGGACAGTTCTTCAAATTGGCTCTAACAGAGTAGGAGTTCTCACGCCGGATTCATGAAAACAAGGCAAACTAAGACCCAAACAGAGCACGTACTTGCATGTTTTTTTTCAAGCATTCCGTTTACCGTTCTGAAAAAAATTTGATGTTTTCTCATGCTCAATATGGTATATAAAACTATGTAGCCACCTACTGATATAACGTCGTTAAAAAGTAGAGGGGAGGATTTGTGGGACAAAAACAAGTAGTGTACAACTCTGCAATCGAACCTGTTGATTAAAATGTTTTGTTAACGACAAACTATGAAAATGCATTACAAACAAACCCAATTATCAAGTCAAAAATAGGGAAGAGCATGTATGTGGAGTATGACGAGTTGTGTGAATCGCTTGGAACGGCGCATAATGTACTCTGGGAACCCACCTTCTGGGAGCTGCGGATCATTGTCCGCGTGGTAGAAGTGGAGCTACAGTCATGACAGACAAGTGATATGCTTATACACATTGTAAAATACAGAGGCTTACAATAACACTGTTTTGTAGTGGTGACTTGAAAATTGCACTAATCGCATACCTGAAATCACCGTTAGATGTTGAGCAAATAAGTATGGCCGTTGCTGTATTTACCACCCCCCCCCCAATCAAACATATAGGCTTACAATTACCAGCAAGCAAATGAATACCACTGTTACTAGCCCAACCACAAATACCCAACCACTGCTGCCTCTGCAGCCATCTAGCTTTAATTGCACTTTAACACAAAACAAAAAGGTACAAAACAGACCTGCTCGTATGTTTGTTTCATGGCCCTGCCCAAGTCAAAAAGGAAGATCTTCCTGGAATCATTCGAGTCATCAGTTGACTCCAGACTAGAGTCACCCATGGCTAGTTCAGGGAGATCATCCGAAACCATCCTGAATTATGTGTATAGGCTGAAATATTCAAGTGAGATGACTCTAGAGTTATCACAGAAAGTACTCCAAGAGGAGTTCTGATTACGTCCAATGATCTTGTATTACTTCAGGATGACCCCCATGACAACTTGAGGATGGTGGGGATTAATCCAGGATGACTTCATGACAACTTCAGGATGGGTGGGGATTAGTCCAGGATGACCCCATGACAACTTCAAGTTGGGTGGGGGGAATTACTCCCCTGTGACAACTTTATGATGGTTTTGAAATTGTGAACAATTATTGCAGACAACTTCAGGAGGATGGAAAACTGGAAAACATGGAATTTGCAGCCTTTACTGGCCATCTTTGTCTTCTTTGCTTGAGCACTCAAATGTCATCAACTAAGGTTTGCTGATTTAGTATACAAAACTACTAATCCACCCCACACGAACCAACCTCTAAACTCACTCATTTCATTTCTCACCTCTAGCTAGCATGGCATCACACCCAATGAACTCCCATAATTACAAATCACTGCACTAAAATAAACACTTTTAATGACCTTAACGGAATCAGTTAAAGGTCTACCTGCATGACAAGACTGCCGATCAGTATGAGCAGTTAGCAATTAGTTCGACCATTCACCACACAAGAAAACATTAGCTGACCCCCAGCAGAAAACCAGTAGCACAAAAACATGTACCATTTATAATTTAGCACCGACCTACAAATTCACCAGATCAACTATAATAGTTCAACACAAGAGCACTAGCATCTTCAGTTTCACAGAGCAGCATGTGAGCTAGTTACGTTGTAGATTAGTAGCAGGGGCTGACGTAGCAACCAATCTGGGTTGTGGGGATGTTCCAATTCCATTGTTTTTTTTAAAAAACATAATCTGAAAGATTGCGCAGGTGTGTGGTGACGTGTAGGTGTCACTTCACTGTCCAAACAGGCATGACCGTCATACTGTAACAAGAACACACTGTTGAGAAGACGTGGTGATAGAGTTGAGCTTGTCAAATTAGATCTGTCCGACAAAACATCTGTTGCAGACTATCAACAGGTTACTTTATAGTCCAATATTCTTCAGTGGTTGCACAGCTACATCTTTGGGAACAGCAACATTAGACAGACATCTGCCGATTTAATGCTGTTTCTATCAATTGTCCAGGTGAAGTGAGAGGCAGGTTCTGAGGAAAGAATGAAGAACACTAGCCATCCCTGCCAAAAGACTTAGGTTTTCAAGCTTTTGTGAACCGCCATTAATACGTTTTGGAATAGTCGGTTTTCACCCAACAGCTTTTACAATATGACTCTTGTTTTTTTCAATGCATCTTCTTTTTCCAGATTCCACCAGTAGCTGCTTCTTCTCCTCTACCTTTCTTTTTAAAGACTCAATTATAGGTTTTCATTATTTCATCAAATGTTTCATGTGTCTTAATACTACTTCTTGGCTGCGGGTATGAAAAAGGCAAGTTGAAACTTCATAATGTGACTACCATTACAACATTTTGCCTGAGCTGTACACTAGGGTGAATCCCCTTAAGCGTGATCCTATTCACCCCCTTGAATTTTTGCTTATTCTTGCTCTCTTTGGCGCTTTCCCTCCTTCCCAATGCAGCTACCCACAACTCAGTCTAACGGCACACATAAAAGTGTGTATGGGTACATACGCTTGAGAGTGCGCTGTGACCACTACAATTTATAAATAGTGGCAAGCTGCGTCACCAATTCCACAAGGTACGCATAAAGACATAGAATGAATAGGACAGCAAACGGAATGGTATTCTCAAATCAAGCTCTACCTTGGACATCCTAGATTCCCCAACTCATGGACTACATTTTCAGGATTGCATCTAAGGTAAAAAAAAAAAATGAAAAAAAAGTTTTGGAATTTCAATTTGGGGAACCAATCCAGGATGTCCAAACACCACTAAAGACTTAGCACAACGCGCCAGCCATTGACAGGTCTCTCGGGACGCAACCCTTTTATCATCAAGTACTATCAGAAAATTGTTCCAAGATATTTTCACAATCAACTTCCAAACCTGGTCACCATACCAAGTGTTCAATTTCAAGGCCTTGAAGACGGCTAAGGCCGAAACACGTGTCGGCTGACTTTATGGGAATAAATTCACCTACAGATGAATAACCTGGTGATATTGTTTTACTTTCATTCTAAAAAAACTGTATACTTAACTTTAAGGAGGTAGAGTGCGATTTGCCGATACCAATCCATTCTCTGTCCTAGCTGCACACATACTCGGACCTGGACTACGGTCCCCGAGGGCGTTCAACCCATAGCGCTTTGCCAATAACATAAAAGAAATCAGAAGACCAGAGAGTTACTCTAGAGGAAAGAGATGCTGTAAATGAGAGGTGGGCATTTTGCAGCATTCATCTGTATGTGTGAAAAAAACGGAACAACTCTGCATAGGGACATCAGATTTATCCTCCTCCCCCAAACAGCAAATAGATGAGAAATAAAAATACTATTTTAAAAATGTTTTTATTTCATATGGATAATACAATCATCCTTTCAAATATATAAAAAACAAATAAAAATACATTTTACAACATATGACAACTTTACAATTTAAAACCAAAGAAAAAGAAAAGAAACAAAGAGAAAATTGTGAACACAAACACAAAGATTGATCAATGCATGAGGGAACTACCGGCTTTGAACATTGATATTAATACCTTATCATTAAAAGGTTGAAATTTGACTTCACATTTTTCCTTATTGAGAAGAAGTGATATGTGATACATTTATAGCAGAAAATGTGCAATGTTCACTAAAGATCAAAAGGCAGTAAAAAAGAAATACACTAAATACAATGCAGATTTTTAAAATTGCAAATAAGGTTACATAGGCTCCTCCTCAGAAGAACATTTGGGAATGATAGCATCCAAGTAGTGGATTATGGCCACCCGCATTCCCAAATTAGGATTACTGGTTATGTTGGACCAAATGTGATCCATTGACCTGAAATTATATATGGTTAAATGGCATTTTTTAAAGTAAATCATCCTTTGATTAACTAACATTCGACAGTATAAAATGCATTGTTCCAAGGTTTCTCTTTGTGTTTTGTTTGAGCAAAAGCAGCAATGGTTCAGATCTTTCTGAATCAGGTTTCGTCTGGCCAAAACCTCAGTTGTTGGCCAGAGATTTAGACGAAACCCAAGAAATTGTTGCCTGATGTAAGGACTCGGGCATCTTAATAAATAAGACGCTGTTGAATGCAGGGCTTTGATGCCAAAAACACAAGTGTCAAAGTCCTTATATTTTAGGCATAGGCTTCGATTTTCTATCCAGTCGTGAAGAAAAAGTTTTTGCTTCGCACGAATCAGATTTGATAGAATCAAGTCTAGCGTAATAGAAGCATCAGATAAAGTGTCCAAAACTGTATTGCTCCAGGTTTTAGTAAAAGCGTGATCCTGTGCTAGGAGGTGGTGTGCCAAGATACCCAGCACGCCTTCGGAAGTCAGACCCAGAATAGATTTTCTAAATAAAGCGCACATCCTCCATTTAATTTGGGATTCTAAGGATGTGGTTCCCAGTTCATGTCGTATTAACGGTAGGGGCGTGCTCTTGGGCAGTTGTAATAATGGTTTCCAAAATCTAGCTTCCACAATTTGCCACCAATTAGATTTTTTTGGTAGCATAGTTTCAAGACCATAAATTATAGTGGGGATCACTTTATGTTGATAAAATAATAAAACATGTTTCAAGGTGAATTTCCCATATTTCTTTTTAAGGACTTTGGCTTGTGTGATTAGCATACAGAGTTTGGACTGGATGTCATCTTCCAGCTCCTGGGTTGAGGTGGAGGCCTGGATGATGATGCTGAGATATTTGTAATGAAAAACTTGCGCTAAAGGTTCATTTTGTAGGTGCCAACAGTGAGAATTTACTCTTGATTTGCCATGAGGTTTGCATATCATAGTTTGTGTTGTTTGAATATTAATTATGAGATTGAAGGCCGATACATATGACGCCAAGCTATCCAGTAGATTTTATAAACCAGAAGGGTCTGGGAGATAAGAATTAAATCATCCGCATAGACGAGATGACTTATAATATGGGTTCCAAGTTTGGGGGGAGTCACTCTTGGTGGCTCGTAAGGTGATTCCCAAATCAAACAAAAAAAAATTAAAAACGGAGGATGCCAAAATGCAGCCTTGTTTAAGGCCTCGAGCAGTTTTGATAATAGATGATAGTTTACCTGCCGTACAAAGTCTAATTTGAATGGTTGTATGGGTATGAAGTAACATAACTAAGGTCAAAAGAGAAATGGGACACTTGTGTTGAATTCGTTTTTGGTGTAGAATGGACCGGTCAATAGAATCAAATGCGGCTTTAAAATCAATATAAGCCAAATATAACACTTGGTTTTTATCTGCATATTTTGATTTGAGTATATTTAGGGTCATAAGATTCTGACAAGTCCCAAGGCCTGCAACAAATCCCGTCTGGAAAGGGTCCATCAAATTGTTATGAAGCGTCCATTGATTAAAGTCCCTTAGGATGATCCTCGCAAATATTTTTCCTGGTGCGTCTAATAATGCTATGGGCCTGTAGCTGGCCGGCGAGGAACGATTACCCTTTTTGTCGATCAGGACTATTATTGAATGGGTCCAGGTTGGGGGCAAACACTGTGTAATATTGATGGTGTTAAAGATCTTGTATAATATAGCAGCCCAAAGGTCAGGATGTTTTTTGAACATTCAATTTGAGAGACCATCTGGACCGCAAGCACCGGAGTTGCTGATTTTATTGATATAGAATTTGATATCATGCATATCGAAAGAAAGATGAAAGGAGTTTTGTACCAGTCTCCATATGGCCAGAGCGAGGATTTAATACTTTAGAAGACTGGAAATGCTTCATCAAATCAGGATAGCGAATAATTTGATTCCCATGGTGATTTTCCAAAGCTCCATTCAGCTCACACAAGTTTGAGGGGAACACCAGAGACGATTGCCTCCATTATTCAATATTAGATTTTCATGGTAATGTTTTTCGACAGACGTGAGACCTCGACTATGGATCGTCCACACAGCAACTAATTGATTGTGATCACTGTTGTGATTATATGAAAGTCATCCACGCTTGAAAACAATGACGCATTTACAAAGATATAATCAATTATGGACGAGCTGGACCCTCTCTTCCAAGTAGGCTTGGGTGGTGTATCTGATGGAAATGCTCCATTGAGCAGAAATAGGTCATAATTGGAGACCAAAGCTAGCCATTTGGTTAATTTGAGTTTATTAGTAGTTTGCGGAGTGAAGCAATTTAAATGTAAATCGCCTGCAAAAATGACATTAGAGACTGAAGTGTCAAGAGCGACCAAATTGAGTAGGTCTGTTAAGGCCTTAAAAAAGCATCCATCAGATATACCGACCGCATTCCAATATACGTTGATTAAGGCATAATCAATTTTATGGATGGATAATTTGACCATTTGCAAATACTGGTATGGACAACACCATTCTTGGGCAACCATACCTGAGCCCATCTTGATAGCTATTAATAGGCCAGAGGTGGGTCTGCCAGAAGTGCCATGCTGTGCCGGATTGAAAAAGACCTCAATTGTCCCACAGCGGAGCCGACATCATCCAAGTTTCCTGGAACAAAAGTATGTTGTAACATGCAAGAAGATTGTTGTTGTTATTGATCAAGTTGGAAAATCCTCTGGTGTTCCAACTGATGAAGGAAATGAACTGTAGATTTGTTATACAAACTAGCTAATTTGGCTGCGAGATTGTGTGGCAGTGGCAACCAGTAGGGATAGAGACCTGGTGAGTTTGATGACTTTTTTGGGCATCCCCACTATTAGCGGATAGAAAGTCATTTTGATGGAAAGCAAGTGTATTTAAGGTGTCAATTGAAAGAACAAAGCCTAAAGAAGAGATTTCCATTCTGTCCTTCCATATAAGGTTTTGAATGACTCTAGAATGAATAAAAATTCTGATGGAATTGGCATTCTGCTGAATTGGGAATTCTATGAGTCCAAAATCAGCTGTACCAATATCTTCATGTGAACGGATATCAGAAAATATGGCCAGGAGGGAATTACTTTTCAAATTATATGTGTGGAGGGACTAGGTTTACATGATAATAACAGCGAATAATTGGCTGGGGGTTTGCCAGTGGGCTTGCGAGACAAGGAATTTGATTGAGCAAGAGGAACATTGGACGACTGCAAGGGCGGCAGGATTGATAATGTTCCTGGAATTAGTGACTTGACTGTAGCATTTCCACCTTTTCTGGGCTAATTTGCGCAAGTAATGCATAAGGGTCATTCCCCTTGCTAACATAGCAAGGGGAATGCGAGATGGAACATTTGTGGGTCTTATAGATGGCATATCAGAAAGCGTTGTATGCGGCACATCAAGGGGCCTTATGTAAGGCACATCAAGAGATGCAACACAGTTCAGTTCATTAGTAGTAGATGTTTTTAGTGATAAACTACTCATGTAAGCATCCACTGCCTTCCTAATCTCTTGCCGATGCAAGCCATCAGATCTAATTACAGGAGTAGGAGTAGTTTTTGAGCTGAGGACCTCAACAGAAACAACCTTAGGACCAGATGTTTTATCAGTTTCAAGTTGAGATTGTTGACTAACGACCTCCACCAATTGATTCAAAGGTGCATAGGTAGAAGGAGGATGATTTGTGACAGACATATTTGGCACTTTAGACTGTTTTAGTAAAAGGTATTTCTTAGATACTGAGCGTGCGGCATCAATCGTAGTTTTTTTAGCCAAATTCAGATTCTTGATAAACAGTTTTGATTTTGCAGTATTGATTTTGTTATTTCCAGGAATATTTTTTAGTTAGTTTAGGGAGGGAAAAGGGACCAGTATTCTTTTTACTTTTGGAGAAAATAGTGTATGTCTCTTTGTTGGGTGAACTCATTTGTGTTTGGAGGGAGGTAAAGCTTATGCCATTCTGGGGCACATTCGCCACGGGATCAACTGTGGGGGCACCTGAATGAGCCGTTGGATTTTTTTGATGTTTGACAGGTCGCACTTCAGGGGCCAGATCTGGTAACAAGCCCCTAGGTCCATTAGGGGCCTCACTAGAATCTGTATTCAGTCCTGTGGCAGGGCACACAAGTTCTACGTTCTCTCCAATAGGTCGTATGATTTGGTCAAAAAGAGGCAAACATTGGGTCATAGTGTCCCAGGTGGAGGTCTGAGTAGCTACTGCAGAAAGGGCTGGCACACTGGCCTCTACTGATGGTTTCGGGCCAGAAGGAACGAGAATGGGTGAAACAGTGGGACCAAGTTTTAAAGACTTGTTTGCGCAATCCGTTTGCCCTGTTGATATTTTCTCCAATAATGCCGTTTGAGATTGCAACTTCGCATCTAAGGTGTCATATAGTTTTGTTAGAGCTGTTAAAGACACGTGAAGAGCATTGAAGGCAAATTGAGTTAATGCCAGATTATTTTCAGTTAGCCACGCCTAGTTAGCAGCAGAGTTATGTTTTTGTTTTTTACATGAACATTCAGAGAGTGGAGCTTGATCATGGCTAATAACCGTAAAAGTGATTGAAATGGCATTGGCGTTATCATGGGGCACAACTGGTCTACGTGGAGTGGGAGCACAAAAGGAAATGATATAGATAGGAGAACAGCAGCTCGAAAACATAATGGGGGATTTAGATAGATTATCCGACATTAGCTGTGGAGAAAAAGAAGAGTTAGATAAATTGAGGTCAATGACAGCAACGTCTGAAACATATGCCACTGAGGGGGTGGGGGGTGATTGAGTACAAGCTCTGCAGTGGGAGGCCCATTTTCCAAGATGCTATTATCAGTAATCACATTCAACTCACCAGGACATCTAGCGAGAGAAGCACAAGACAGGATGGGCGCATCATTGCATATAGATACAAATTCTTGGTCATGTGGTGTAAATTGGGAGCTCATAGATGAATGAGGGCCTGGCGTGGCTGAATGCTCATTTTTTGGAGTAATGCTTCACGAGGGATAGCGCAATGAGCTGAAGTATGACATTCAGATTCAGAAACTTCAGAAGGCCGGGCTATGGTTTCTTTGTAAAACTTGCGGATGTCCGGTGAGCTTGGTTTTTTGAGGGTAAGATTTACAGACCTAAAAAAAATACATTGCTTACGTAACTAGAAAAGCATTATTGCCCCGAAATCCTTTTCTTCACGTATTTCTCTTCTACTTTCATTGATGCCCTCTATCAGCAATTTACAATTAACTTCACCGGGAATGCAAAGGCTCAAATTCACCATCCTTTCAAATGCACAGATAATTGTCGGAATCAAAGAGTGCCACAATTTGAGTTATTGTCTAAAAGAATAAATAAAAAAAAGTACATTTAGTATGCGCCATGTATTTGTGAACCAGGTCTGTACCCCAACCGTTAATTAATAGTGGGCTTGCTATGGATGTTTCTGCCTGTTGTGTCTCGATTTATGAGTGAAGCGTCTCTTGGTGCTTGGTTAACTTCCTCCAAGACTTCCACCCATTGTGGCTTTAACTAGTTGCATCTGCTCGCAAAATTAGAGGTGGGTGTTTTGGAGAGGCAATACGTTCTTACTGCAGAGCTCTTGTACCTAAAATGATGCAGTCATTTTGTGTGTGTCCTTTAAAAGACAAGCACCTGTTTATGTTTCTTAAATGTAAATATCAACCATAGAGAGGCCCAGCTTGCAGACAGCTACATGTCCAGGAAATAGGAGGGTATGCAGGGACAGAACCCATGACCAAAGTGATCTTTACTGGGGGAACAAAAAGCAAATATTACACCTAAGCAGGAAGGCCTTTGCTAATATGAGCCAGGCATCCAGAAGGGTCAGAAGTCCCTCCCCGCCAGCCCCATAAGCATTGCTTATGTGCAATAAATTATGCACTACAGCTGAACTAGAGCAGCGCTGATAGCAGTGGAAAAATCCTGCAAAAAAGTAAACCAAGCCATGGGTAAACTTTGCAAAGGCATGGTTTCTCTCACGTGCACCACGGCTGGATACATGTAGATAACCTATTACACAGAGGGTTGGTTGCATCTATTGGAGGAAGGCATGGACTATTTGTGTGGAACACTGTGGGGGCATTGGAGTAGCAACAGCATTCAAGCAGGAGAGGGGCGGCCAGTAGGACCATGTATCCCCTACTTGGCGATGGTTTGAAAGCAATCAGCCTGAAAGCAATCAGTCGCCCCACCCACGAAAAGGGGGACTGTATGCTGAACAGCTAGGGAGCATTATGGCAGAGGCCTTCAAACTGGGGGGCCCAAAGGATGCCAGGTGGTGGGGGGCTTAAAGGATTATGGTGATTTTCTAATAGAAAATGTAAGCATTTGGGGGGGCCGGAGAAACTATTTTACTCAAGGGGGGAGGGGGCTCAGCATAATAAGGCTTGAAGACCACTGCCTTAAGGGAATAAAGTGTCCTCCCACTTTCAAATAGCAAAGCAATTAACAGCACTCCTTTCACGCCCAGGTCAGAAAACTCCTGCTACCGCGCCAGTCCTCTGATGTACAGGGCTGCTGAAAAATCCAGACAAGCAAGAAAATTGCTCCAAACTCAACATCATCTAACAAGAATGAACTGGTCCCATCATTAGAGAAGAAACAAAATAATTCACCCCAGATCATCATAAACAATGATCAAAACAAATATTTTCAAAATTAATGACAGGGATCACTAGCCCTAGCAAACATTCAATAAAGTTTACAGGCAAACTATCTTCAATTAACTGCTGAGGTCAAGTGGTCGGAAAAAAAACAACCGTATTGAAGTGGCAATAAAATCCCTACGGGAACCTCATCTAACCATGGCTGCTAACTTCGCCCTTGAAGCTACAACTTGGATTAAATCCTTTCTAAATAACAGATTGCTGAGAGTATTCTCTCCTTCAGATGCAGCCGACCCCATCCCGATCACCTGTGGAGTTCCTCAAGGCTCATTCGTCTCCCCTATACTATATAATGTATTTACCAAACCACTATTGACATCTTGGACCGCTTGCGTGTCATCTATGCAGATGACACCTTAGGTTTCTATCTTGACTCGGCCTTAAACCTTAAGAAACAAGCTAACGCTACTGCTACAGCTACGGCCTATACTTGTAAATTGATTTATGCATGCAAAAACTACCTCTCTACTAACAGCTACATGATCTTGTCTAAACTTGATTACTGCAATGCCCTCTATGCAGGTGCAAATAAACAAGTACTAAACAAACTTCAAACCTTGCAAAAATAATGCACTAAGAATTGCACTGAGTATCCCAAGAAAAGACCACACATCTGAAACAAGAAGAAGTCACAAATGGCTCTCTATTCAGGATAAAATCTACTTTAAACTTGTCTACATCTCCCATAAATGTCTTCACAATGCTGCACCTAAATACCTCAGACAAAATTGCTCTAAAAACGGCTCCTAGACCTCTGAGATCAGCCAATGCCCACCACATTATCTCGCCGCGTTTCAACCTAAAAAGAGCCGGAGGCACCAGCTTCCCAGTTCAAGCAGCTCTTGCATGGAACGCCCTCCCACTTAACCATCAAACTGACCCTAACCTACACAGCTTTAGATCCAATACCAAAAAATGGTTACTCACCAAGGACAACGCACACAATATATGAGTCTATAAAAAAGATGCTTAGTAACCTGATGGCACAGGCCTCTTACTGACCTGTGTGCTCTACTCCTCTCTCTGTACCTAGGCACATATGTATCCAGGCACACCTAGTTTCTTACACTGTTATGCTGTTACAGTGCCCCTACTACTTGTCTACAATCTTGTCTGCGTTAATATCCTTCATATGTATTTATGTATTTACACTATGCTGTCTCACTGTTTCTATTACCTGTCCACACTCTACTCTATTAATATCTTCATATGTAATTATGTATTTTAAAGATGTCTTGCATAGGGCCCAGATACTCGAGGGTGTGGTGCGCTGTATAAATAATAAACAAACAAACTTGCCTGTGTGACTGGGTAAAGAACTTCACTGGATTTTTCTTGCTGGGACACAGGTGGTTAGATTGACACACCGACACTTGGAGCGATGCTGCTGCAATGAAAACAGTTAGTCAAGGATACATGGGTCTACCTGAGACTTCAAAAATGAGCAGGGGTTAAAATCAGCTCTTGGGTGTTAGGCATCAGCTAGTAAGCAGGACGTAACACTGGGAAACTAGGAGAGGAAACGCAGTGCACTGTAAATGCAACTCCTACATGAGACGTGAACTTTCAGTACCGCCCCAAACTGGACATGAGAAAGGAACAGCCTCAAAAATAGGTTTGAAATCCCTGATTGTGACTCCTACTACGCCTTTAAAATTACCCCACCATCACCCACAGCAAAATAGAGTCATTTTAAAAAAAGACATTCTTACCGTCTGCAAGTCCTAATACAGATGTCAGGATTTTTGATGGTGCCATTGCTGCTGGGGACTTTCCTGTCCAAGATGGGATGATTGAGCCAATTTCTGTTCCTGCAATTGAAAAAGTACAATAGAAAAATATATGTTATTGACCATACCAATATTTGCGTACTACACTCGGCCAGTCGGCACACATGCTTCCCCACACACAAAAGGGACCTAGGGCGCAGGGTCCAACCGGGAAATCTCCAAAGTTCCCTATAGGCCAGTCCACCCCAGCTGGCAGAGAGAGCAGTCAGAGCACATACCTGAAAACATGAGACAGTTACAGCGACAAAAAAAAAAAATTGATCGAGCGAAAGAGAATCAGTTTGTTATATTTTACCCTTTCTATTCCCTGCCTAGAACAGTTGAGAAGTCCAGCCTGCTGGCATTCCAATCATTCATATACATATCTTACAAAGAATACGACATGGTAGTTAACTCACCAGGCTAACTTTCGGAAACATCGAGTAATAGCCATGTAGCTTATGCAGCAGTTAGGTGACAACGCTGACGTAGCAGCAGACAGCCGCGCTTGCCATGGCAGACACGAGGGCCCCTGGCTTGTCTGCAACATATGGTGCCACAGCAGGATGATATACATGAATTCCACTTTAAATCACTTCTATGGTTTTTTTTGTACATCAAGGGATACATAGACTTGCTCTATAGTAGATGGCTCCCGGGGTAGCGCAGCAGGTTGAGAGACCATTGCTGAGACTGAGTTTAAGGTTGAATTTAACCAAAACAATAAAAACAAAAAATATATGCAAAACTTGTTAATCAAATTAATTTTTACAATTACTTATAAAAAAAAAGGAAGTGCTATAAAATGTGTTTGGCCAAGGGATGGGTTGGGGTATTTCTGCCTCTGTTTGGCACTCATGAACCCAGTTTAATTTCCTAATAACTGCTATCAGCACAACGGAAGCATTTATTTGTAAACATAACATCTTTATAAATATAACCTGTGATAAAACACAAAGGGGCATACACATTTTAAAAGTATTGGTGTGGTGCTAGAAAATAAAATAAAATAAAAATGAAAAAAAAACTCAAAGAAAACTAGTGAACGCAAGTTTCAGCAGCGTTTGAGTTTGGAAATTACTTTTTTCCTTTGAATGTGTAAAACGCACATTTGAACAATAATGCGTCCAGCATGTACAATGCCTGCTTCCAACAGTTACCACCACCCCCCTCCCCGCCACAGTGATGTTCATGGCCCATTGATTTCCACGGTGTCCCTTTCAGGGCAGAAAAAACAAACGGGATGAGCAAACAGGGCCAGGAAATGCGTGAGTGATGGCTGGGGAAAGCAGCACTGTTTCGATTAGGTCACCAAGCCCCCAGCTTCCCTCTGCAAAGCTGGGGGCTTGGTAAAGCCCGGTCATGGCTGAGGCAGGCCGGGTCCCGGGATCCGGCCAGACATCTGATGCCAGATCTCAGACCCGCCCAGCGCCGTCCCATTGACCAGAGGGGTGACGAGGCAGAGGGAGAGCCAAAGCAGGGGAGACCGGTGTTGTAGGATATCTGGCTCCCCCACGGCAGATTGCTGGAGAGCCCAGTAATCAGCTGTGGGGGAGCTGGATATCATACAACACTGGCAATGCATGCTTCCGTCGCCGCTCGCCTCTTCTCTTCCCCCGCCATGTCCAAGCAAGGTGGGGGCACAGAGGGAGAGAGGGGGCAGGAGGGAATCAGCATTGCAGTGATCCGGCCCCCCTGCTCAACTTTCCCCATGCGTTAGTCTTTGTGGGTCCAAAGGGGGAGAGGGAAGCAGAGGGACCAACAAAGGCCTGAAACGCGTGCTTCCCAGCACTCCCACCAACTGTGGTATGGCGGTCTGAGCAGAGAAGCGCCATCCCTTACCAGGCAATAAGACGCTGGCAGCACCAACAGGAAGCAACAAAGCAGCGTGGACATACGATCCAAATGCAGGAAAGCACACGTCCAGGCTCCATTCATTTCCTGCACCCCCATCACATTGCACTGATTGATCATGTGGGCCACAAAAAAAAACAAAAAAATAAATAACCCCCCCCCCCCAAAAAAAATAATAGTATTTTCTCTTTTCTCGCTGTCCTGGATCACACACCCCATAGATTGAAGACCTCTGCCTACAGTATGGCTATTTTTTTAGGGCTAAATACTCAATTGTTATCTTGCTGGCAAGACTACATAGGAGTTTGCATTTTCACTGTATACTAGCAAAGCAACATGCAGGCACCTAGTCAGTGAGACAACGCAGGTAAATCAACAAAGTCGCAGGTAAATGAAGGAAGTCTGTCCTATACAGAGAAATAAATATGGGGAGTAAGGGGGTCAAGAAAGACATCTTGTGGTATAGACTCTGGCCGGTACAGCTCAATGCACTGGTTGGCAGCATTGAGCGGTAAAGTCAGGAACATCTTACTGTAATGTTCAGAACCCCCTACCTTGTAAAGGCAGTAAGTTACAGAAATCATACCAAGGGAACTGCATGCCGTCGTAGTGAGCTCATTGCTGTTTTAACTGTGAAAGCTGTGCTGCGCAGATAAGGGCAGCGCTGGTCAGTGGGCCGGCTCCGAGATCCAGCACCAGATGTGTAGCCGGACCGCGGGATCTGGCCAGAGTCAGCCGCCGCAAACCCCAAACACATGCTCTGCGCTGGGTCACTTTGGAAAAAGAAAAAAAGAAAGCGCCCGTGAAGGCACAGAGTAGGGAGGCGGAGCAGCTCATTGCCGCCATGCGTGCTCTGATGGCTCCGCCCCCCTATGTGTACATAGCAGGACTTTGATATAGGTCACAGCTGCAGGAAAAGCAAACTAACTTCCTCTGGTGACCGCATGCACCCTGCAAAGGGTCACCAAAGGAAGTTACAGTCCTAAGCCACGACCCGGTTTATGCATACAATGTTCGTCGGATACTTGTATCCGACGAACATTGTATAAATAAATACCCCTATTAACATTGAAACTATCCCACACAATGCAGCCACCCAACTGCTTTCAGAGGGGAGCCGCAGGAGCTGTGCCCGGTATGGTTTAAGTAAAAGAAAATGTTGCGTATTGCGAACAGAAATCAGCATGTTTTAAGAATGAGATTGCAGGACAATCACTCGGTTTAAACCAGGATTTCCGCACAGATCATCTGCTCTTTCACCATTAGCTAGAGTAATTGCTCTTCTTAACGATTCTTTCAGTATGCGTAAACTACTCCTCTGCATGAGCTCAGCTCACAGTGTAGACTAACATTGCTGTTGGTAGTTTAGGTGCACAGATGGCTGGTACGGTTTGCTCCTGTGTACATGTGCGGGTCGGAATGGGCCATAAAATTGTCTAGGGCACCAATGAAAAAGTCGCCCATAGTTGTAAATGGCAATTCATTCCTTTTCTGACCCCGTTTAAATAGTACCCAAGGGGGAGTTATATTTTTATTTTATTTTTTTTCAATAAAATGGGATGCAAAGTATGCATTTTAAAGAATATTTACTCAGCAACACTGGTCAAAACTATTATCCACATAGTGAAGTAACATCACTAGTGCCATGAAAGTAGTCTAAATTGGAAATGATATATAGTTTGGAAAAGAAGCAGCATGAAAGAAATTACACCGTTTTATACTATTATTTTGGACATTTCCTTTGATCAGAGGTCAACTGCCAGCTCCGCTCTGCCCGCCCAAACCCCACCTCTTTGGGCACCTCCCCTTAAACTCCGCCGCCACCCCGGCCTTTGTGGGACCCCCCCACCAAAATGTTTCCATTTCCACCACTGCATAGATGAAGTCCAATCTGACGTGCTGCTGGCAGCCGAATCTGCCCTGAAATTCCCTTGGCGTGTGCGGCACGGTCATAAACCACTTCTGTTTGGGGGTGAGGGGAGCCAAGGATGGGGATACCAGCCAAAAAAAAGATCAGCTGTTGGTCAATTTAAATCAAAATAGGAAAAACAAACCTATCAGTGTTTTGGTCTCCCGTTCCCCTCCCTTGCTCCGCTCTGAAACACCTGTGAGCGTGATAAAAATATCATTATCATAATTAAATATACCCGGCGCTTCCACAGAAGGAATAAGCGCATTATAAATCCACAATAAAAAATAACTGCTAGCGCACAGCGTGGGGCGCTCCTTCCTCCATGATCCTCTTCCTAAGCACGTAGAAGTCCCAAGTGAAAACGTAACAGAAACAAGTCACTACACCGTAGCTGCAATATTTTAAAGAAACAAACAATGCTATCAGGTCTAGTAGGGACTTTAAATGTGTGATTGATAATGAAAGCAATACAAGGCCTCCGTTTAGCCTTGGCTGCATTGTTCTTCTTGTCCCAGACTTGGGAGAGAGTACCGGCGACGCTGCAGCAGGCAGTCCCTGTGCGGTCGGAGGCAAAGGAAGTGCCTTAGGAGGTGTTTGGGTCCTCCCCGGGTGCATGTTTGTGATTGAAGGCGAACAAACCTGCTGTCGGCGGAGGTGCCACCGGAGAGCATCCTGGGCGATTGTATCAGTGACGGCAGAAGAGCCGTTGTAGATGGGCGTTCCCTGAGCCCTGGACTGGTTGGCTGAATTGGGAAGCGAGCGGGCCCACCCGCTGGATAGAAGGGGGCGTGCCTGGAGAGACGGGGCGTGCCTGGAGAGTCCAATTGGCTGCTTCCTCTGTGAGTCTAATTGGCTGCAAAGGAAATCATCTGCTAACGCCGGGTAAGATACACGTGCTTCCATTGGATGCCTGCAGCGCACATCTAGTACACCCGGAAAAAGGTGATTTTAATTTGGAAACTCGAGGCGACCATATGTGGTTACACGTACGCAGATAGTGTTGAGCTCCGCACTGGTCACAACCGCCGCTCTGCCATTCTAAGCAGCCGGATGGTGAGCAAATAACCAACGTGAGAGCTTATCATCAGTGTGCAAGTGCCTACGCTGTCGGGGTATGTAAGGACAACAAGTAAGGTACAATTTGGTTTTACTTTGACACTGGGTGCCGCACATTGTTCGGGCAAGCACTTTGTGATTCATACAGACATATTCTACTTCTGGCTAAGGGGTTCCTGAGGCAAGTACATTGTGGTGTCCTTGACAAGGGACAAGTGCCTTCTATGTGAAGCAAGTGAGTGGCACTCTTACGCTAACCTGTTAACTGTCCCGGGCGTTGCCTGCCACCATGCTTCATACTGCTGCCAGACCTCCCCCTGCCTTTTTGCCATCCCGGGGGAACCGGTATCTTCATGGGAGCAGTGGATGGATGCTTTCAAAGTATATTTGAGGGCGGCTGGAGGTGCAAATTTCTGCGATGATGAGAGAGAAGCTGCGCTTTTGAATTGCATTGGCACAGGGGGTCTGCGGATATTTTGCCACTTGCCAGGGGAGGATGTGTACATTCCTGGCAGTGGGGAAGGCGACAGGGTAGTAAGTGCATATAAGACTGCCCTGAAATGTTAGAAGGCCGATTCGGGAGAAGGATCAATGTGGTCTTGGAACGCTATCAGTTCTTTTCGAGAGCACAAGGAGTTGCAGAGTCTATTGAATCCTATGTTACAGCTTTACGTACTTTGATGGCTACATGTAATTTTTCTGGGATTTTGGATGAATACATAAGGGACCAGATTATGATGAAACCCAGTAACCAGAAAATTAGAGTCTTTGGATTGAGAGTGATCCGCCATTGGACAAGGTGGTGGAGATTGCCAGGGCTATCGAGGCGTCCAAGGCCAGTGTGCAAATTGTCACGGAGAAGGATGGTCACAAAGATACAGTTCAAGCCATTTTACATCAGTATAGAAGGAGCAGTGCAGATACAAGAAAGAGATCAGAGAAAGGGGACAATCAGAGTTGGAGAGTGTCCAAGGGAAGGGAACCTTTGCAAGAAATGTGGTTGGTTTAGTCATCAGACGGGCTCAAAAGAGTGTCCGGCTGTCAGCATTGAGTGCAGGTGTTGTAAATGCAAGGGACACTATGCACACATGTGTAGAGTCAATAATGAGATGTAGTCCAAAAGTGTTGTGGGTATGATTGCACCTGATGATTGTGTGGCAAGCCAAGATGGTGGAACGTATGATAAGGTAAATCAAGGTGTGATATTACATGTGGAGGGCGTTGTACTGAAGGGTCCGTGGGTGACTGTGTGAATTAATAGTTACCCTTTGGAGATGCTGGTGGATTCATTTTCACCGTACACCATGATATCACCTGAAACATACAAGGAAAAACTGGGGAAGGAGGTGTCAAGTTTATGCGCCTCCGACAGAAGTCCTAGTGCCTGTGGGCAGGCACCTATCAAAGTGTTAGGATATGAGCAAGCTCACACTGAGTTCAAGGAACGGTACACTGTGGGTAAACTCTACGTGGCACTCAAAGGAACCAGTGTTTTGGGTTGGGAGGAGCAGGCTGCCTTAAATATTGAGATTCATCCTGGAAAGGAGGTACCAGTGTTAAGTATTCAGGATATCTCCGGTGAGGATGGGAGTGGCTTGACGTCCGAGTTGGTGCAGGATAAATATCCAGAGGTATTTTCCGATAAGCTGGGAAAGCTTAAAGGTTTTTCTCACTGTATTGTGCTTAAGAGGCGAGCAGTGCCCAAAGTGCACAAGGTAAGAAGTGTTCCGGTTCTGACGAGAGAGGGTCCGAGATGTGAGTTGGAGAAACTGGAAGGTGAGGGCATCATTGAAAAAATAGAGTGTTCTGAGTGGTTGTTTCCTGTGGTACTTGTTAAGAAGAGTGATGGGGGTTGAGGATGTGTGTGGACCTCCGAGAGTTAAACACCAGTATTTGTGTGGATCGCCATCCGTTATCCAATATCAATGAGTTACTTTTGACCCTGGGCAGAGCAACATGTTTTTCAACTTTTGACTTATCAGCTGTTTACCATCAGTTTGATTGATATGTGGACTCAAGACCTCTTACTTCATTTTGGTGCTTATCGATTTTGCCGCATGCCGTTTGGCTTGGCATCGGCATCTGCTGTATTTCAACGCCTTATGCAGGAATTGTTTAGTGGTGTGGCTGGTGGGAGTTATTTTCAGGATAACATCCTAGTTTGGGGCAGTTGTCGCAAGGAACATGATGACAGAGTACATGAAGTGATGATTTCTAAGTGAAAAGCGTCTCACGGTGAAATTATCGAAGTGTCAAATTGGTGTGCCCAGTGTATCGTATTTAGGGCATACTCTGAAAGCTGGTGGTGTCAGTCCGAAACCAGAATTGGTCCAAGTCATGAGGGATACGCCTGTTCCCATAAACAAAGATCAGTTGAGATCATTCCTAGGTCTAACAGAGTATTACGTGAAATGTATTCCCAACTATGCAGAAAAGACGGCATGTATGAGAGCGTTGCTCGAGATGCGTTAGATTTGAATGGTCAAGCAAGTGTCAGGAGGAGTTTGATTTGGTGAAGGATGAAGTGGACCATGCCGTGTTTGAGATCGTTTGACCCCAAGTGTAAGACAATTCTCACAGTGGATGCGACTGAATTGGGGCTGGGAGCAGTTTTGTGGTGGCGAGTATGGTCCTGTGGCCTTTGCTACTAGAGCATTGAGGGATGCTGAGGTTATGTACTCACTGATTGAACAGGAGGCTCTAGCAGTGACATGGGCCTCCAAGCATTTTAGAATGTTTTTATGGAGCATTCCTTATGTGGTTAGGACGGACCATAAACCATTGGTACATGTATTTTCTACCCGGGGTACTGCATCTGTTTCTCCAAGAATAACCAGATGGATTGTGGAATTACAAGAGTACAATTCTTACCGTGGAATATTTGCCGGGGAGCAAAATCGTTGTGGCCGATTGCTTGTCTTGCTTACCGGCTGCAACATCAGATTGCACACAAGTGGTTGCTACTGAAGAGGCGAATATGGAAGTTGCTAGTATTAGTCCCACAATTAATAAGGATGATTGGGAAGTGGTGAGTGAGAAGGATTAGAGTGGATTAAGGAAGGTTTGCTCAAGGGTTGGGATGCGGTCAGAGGTAGAGCAGAAGGAAAAGGTTACACCGAGGTGTTGGATGAGCTAGCTGTGGGGCTGTGGGGTGTTTCAAGAGGCGAGAGATTAATTCCACCTGTGAGTGTAAGGGGTAAGTTGGTGGCGTTGGCGCATTAAGGGAATTTATGTTGATCCTTGACCAAAAGAAGGTTGCGGGAGGAATATTGGTGGCCATCTATTATCGGGAGGTTGAAATAATGGTTAAGGATTGCGGTGCGTGTGTCTAAGGTGGCTTTGGACATTATGTTTGAGTGTTTACAACCGGAGTGTAGGTTTTTGCTGGTGTTAGTTGATTATACCTCCCGGTGGGTGGAAGTGGCAGCTTTTTGGCAGAGTGACGACGGAATGTGTTATTGCTTTTCTTAAAAGAAATGTGGACAGGGAGGGTATACCTGCAAGTTTAGTGACAGACAATGGGGTTCAATTTGTGTCCAAATTAATGAATTTTGGATCAATTCGGTGTGGAGCATCATTGTACTGTTCTGTACAATCCGAGTGCCAATGGGTTGGTAGAAAGGGTAAATGGTGTAATTAAAAGTGCCATCCAAATTGCCCTTGCCAATGGTCTAGACTGGGAAGATGTAGTCACAGAGTATTTGTCTGCATATTGTAGGACCCTGTCTGTTGCCACAGGGAAGACACCATTTGAGTTAATGAGAGGTAGGAAAGCAGGGTCGATGTTAAGGTCTATGGCGTTGGGGGGAGGTGGCCCGTGTCATATGGATCTCAGTGGTGTGTAGTAGAGAGTTTTGGCACGGCAGGATTTTGTGAGGATGAGTCAAAACAGAAAAGAAAAAAGTTGTGTAAATGTGGGTGATGTGGTCAGTGTTAAGAATCCCAGGTTCGTTCCAAAGGGCAGGAGTGTTTTTGCCTCCCATGAGAGTTGTGAAGTGTGGGGAGGGGCATGTCCTGTTGGAGGATGGTACAAGGTGGAGTAAAAACATATTGTGGTACTGGATGGTGGCAAGTGCTGTGCGTTAATGGGTAACCATCGTGACGCTGAGTTGGAAGGATCAATGTTGGATTTCCATCCTGATTTGCACAGAGCTCAGGGGAGTGTGTCCTCTGAGAAAATGGTGCGGGCAAGAAGCGTGGTGTCTGCTGATTCCTTTGCAGCAAGGGACGATGGGAATGGGTCACTTGATGAAGGAGCATGCGCTAGCAATTCTGTGCTCAATGATGCTGTTCAGTATGGTTCAGGTCGCCCTGTTAGGAGGTGTGGTCCCCCGATCAAACTCAAGAGATTATATACATTAGTAAAATGATTCTGGTTATTTTTACATTTTTACCAAAGTCAGTGAATATGAATTTCAATCTATGTTATTGTTTTCTCCAAGTCTAGTCGTTTTCAAAATAGATGTTGTAATGTGTTGAAGTGTTAAGGGGGGAGAAGATGTGTCATATTCTGGCACTAGTGGAATGTTGTTCTACCTCGTAGAACAACATTCCAGGCGTGTCATTTTGAGTTATTGCTGAGGCGTCCCATTGGGAGGCAAGGAATGCGCTGTGCCCATACCTGCCTAACCTCTGGATTTTTCCCAGAGACTCAGGAATTTTAGCCATTTCTCCAGGTCTCCGGGAAAGACCCTCGAATCTCAGGAATTTTGATGGGGGAAAGCTTTCACTGATTGCTTTGTTATGCTTGCAGGACTTCGCCGCCACGGACTCCCTGCCTGAGTGTGGATTTATCTCTGCAGCAATGACTTTAACGCATCCAGCACGTTAGCAAAAAGAAAATAACACGTTTATTTTGCTTCATCATTCATTCTTTTTTGCCGACTTTCAATGCGAACGCGCGTTTCTTTTGCTTTCATTCTTTTTGCCCAGGTTAGGGCGGACTCAGCCCCATTGAACCACACCCATCAGGTTTGCAGGCTGGACAACTCACCACTGCACTAAATAACCTGCTGAAAAAAAAACTAAGGTAAAATGTCCAATATCGGTACTAAAATATTCAGGGAAAACCTTTGTGTTGGTTCTTGGAGTTTACATGTGCATATTTTAACGTGTTGATTTTATGGAAGGTGAATGCCTTTTGTCTTATGCAATTTGGATGGTTGTGAAAAGGCAATTTAATGAAATATGCATATTTCAATTTGAACTGCAAATTTCTGAAGTCACATCACATTACAACAAAGTTCACCTTTTAGACATGTGGGCAAAGCCATGTGAAAATGGGCAGAGTTTGTGTGACTGTAGGGAGGGCATGAATCTCAGGAATTTTAATTTTCAAATGTAGACAGGTATGGCTGTGCCCAGCCCCACTCCATAAAACACATCTCCCCCGGGCAAATCGTCCATCTACATGAGAAAACCCCAAAACGAACTGAATCCACCTGTGCTTTAGGTAAATCTCACCCCTGATGCACATTACAAAACACAAAAAAACAAAGAAATACCCCAGTCACAATATTGCCGCTCTGCATCAGAAACCAAATAACAATCAGCTATACGAAATGTGCTTTACAACGAAGGAATCGCTCCCGCAACACCTCGCCTGTCCGCTCGTGCAAAAAAGATTGAGAAGTGAACGTTCAAACCCACGTGATTCAGAGCAGCCCACGTGATGAAGGGACGTTGAAACCCACGTGATGCAGAGCAGCCCACGTGATGAAGTGGAGTTACTTGGATGAAAGCTAAACACCACTACCAATTATAAAACGCTCATGTCCAGTTTCCAGGCAGCATCAGGTGAGCGCATGCGGTTCCACTCTTGTAGTGAACTTTGTATGCATTTCTTTTAGCAGCCGTTCACTTAGACGTTCTCACCTATTTGTTATATTGTTAAGAGGATCCCTTTTACAGCCTCCGGAAGTGCACGTTGAAGCTGTATTCCTTGTATTGTACTTATCACTTGTTGAAATTAAAAATTGTAAGTACGTGATTTTCTGAACCTCTGGTTTTGAAATTACATGGGGCAGCCTGTTGTTGGTATCATAGACACATTCGCTGCTGCAACGCTCATTTACGGTACGGTTCAGGCTCTGCAATGCTCGCAGACAGTAACTGCTGTGCAGCTGTTATACAGACCATGCTCTCTGTGTAAGTGATTTTACTTATATATATGTATAATGCTCGCAGACTCAGTGACTGCTGTGCAGCTATTACACCGACCGTGCTCTGGTATAAGTGACTATATATATATATAAGACCTGCACGGGCTAAGGCTCGCAGACGTAGTAACTGCTGTGCACCTGCTACGCAGACCCTGCTATGGTGTACGTGACTAGATTTATAATAATACCTGCACAGTCTAATGCCCGAAATTGCAGTAACTGCAGTGCAGCTCCTACACAGACCCTGCTCTGGTGTAAGTGACTATATATATATAATTATACCTGCACACACCCTACTCTGGTGTAAGTAACTGTCACAAAGTGTTTGTGTAGGGGTGATGGAGTTCTTTCTGTGAATTGTTTACTGATTCTTGTGGCGGTAGTAGTTTTTTATTTTTATTTATTCATTTTTTTGATTTGAGGACTGTTGTTTTGTACAGTTGAGTTGTCTTTGGTATTTTATTTAGTCTTGTGAGGTGTATTGTTCTCCATTTTGTTTCCATTTTGTGTTTTCTTTTTTTTTTTTTTGGACATTTTTTCAGTTCTTCTGTGACCCAGTTTTTTTGGTGTTACTTTGAATGTTTTAGCTGGTGCTAATTGGTCATTGGCCTTGGTGATCCAATTGTTGAGTGTGTCTTCTGTTGTATCTATGTTTGTATCAGTGGGATCTCTTTCACAGGTTGTCGTGGTCGGTTGATAGCATGGCGGCCTCATCCGCTAGTTTTGTTGTAAGAAGATGTCTGCAAATCAGTAGGAATACTATGTTGGATTGGTCTTTGAGTTCTATCTTGATTAGGAGGGATTCATGGTTGTGATGATTCGAGATGCTCGGGTGTTTTTTTGTGTATAATTGCGATTCCGCCTCCTCTTTCGGTTTTCTCTGTTGGCGTGTATTAATTTATAATTGTCGGGTATTGCTTCATTCGCGATGGCTTTATAGTTGCCTGATAACCAGGTTTCTGTAAGGAAGAGCACGTCTGTGCCTCCTTCGTTTAGGAAGTCATTGATTTCTGTTGAGTGTTTTGCCATAGATCTAACGTTGAGGAGGCTGCAGTGTAGTTTGCAGGATTGCCCTTTTGTGTTGTATTTTTTATTCTGACCGGTGTGGTGTTGGTTGGGTTTCCGTTCCAGGTGGATTTTCCCGGTAGAGTCTTTTGGGTGGGGTGGTTCTTTGTTGATCAGTCTCTTTGTTGAGTAGACCGATAAGGTTTATGGCAGGATTGGTTTGTTTCTGGGTGGTAAATGGGGTAGCTACCCCTCTGTTCCAGTCTTGGTGATATAGGGGGTTGTATAGTGTGGTGGTTTCCAATGTGTTCCTTTTTCTGGTTGGGGTATTGTCCATGGTGGAGACCGGGTTGGGATGGTTAATTCGTTGTCGTCCGTTTGGTGTCTTGGTTGGGTCTGTATTCATGAAGCTTGCTGGCTGTCGGTTCGTTGTTGCTGTGCTGTTTTTGTTTACCACGTTGTCGTATGTGGACAGTTAGCGAGCATTGTAGTATGTCTCCTTGGGCCATCTCAGATGTTTGTCGAGTATTTTGGGGTTGTGGGATCATGCTGGTCCGTGCGTTCCTGAGTGGTTTGGGATTTCCTATTATTTCTGTTGTCTTTTCTGGCTTCTTTGTCTTTCTTGTGGCGAGGCATGATGCCTGGGTTGTGTTCCTTAGTGGGCGTCCTCTTTCGATTGATGTTTTTCATGGTCTTTTGGCTTTAGTCTTTGCTGTTTGTGGTTTGTTGTTGCTTGTATTTGGTAGGTTGTGGGTAGGTGAGACCTCAGTTGATGGGACTTTGTGGTTCCGTTTGTTTATTGCTTCTTTATTTTTTGGATCCTTTTCTTTTGTTTTTTTTTATCTTGGAGGTACTTTTCGTTCTGGTTGTTGATTATTTGATTTTACGCAAAGCAAACATGAAAAGTGCGTGAAGGAGTGCATGTGAATACTGGCATATATTGGTGCAGTCATGCTAGGGAGAATTCTCATTTCTGTGCTAATTCCCTTCAACATTAGACACCCCCAGCTCTTTTGCTGGCCTGTATGACTTTTTAATTTTAACCCTGGAGTGAGTGACCTTTGGATTATGTGTTTTCACTGTTTTGGGAGGCTGACAAATTCCATATGCATCTACTTTGTGTATGGTGACACACAGCACCTTCAGTGCAGTGTCACTGAGAAATCCTTTAGATTTCTCATAAGGTTTAAAATACCTTTTCTTGTGTGAACTACTGTTCCCAAGAAGAGTAAAGTGAAATTGACTTTACTTACCTTTTCTCTTTGTGGGTCCAGCACACACCATCTTATGTGGAGTGCTGGGGGGCTACCTAGTAGCCCCTTATCCTACATTCTCATGTAACATTTGTATGTTGCCCTCCCTAATTTTAAATGGCTAGTGGCAGTGGTTTAATTTTTCTTACCATTGTGCTTTTCTACCGCAGGATAAACTCTCAGCTGCAGTATAGCACCCAGGGGTGACCATTTCATCAAAACGGCAACTGTCTTTTTTTTTTATTGCCATTTTCTGTTTGTGAGGTCTTTCTTGGGTTTTACGCTGTGCGCCAAACAGATTGGAGCCCTTTGTTTGTCTTCCCGAAACTCCCCTGTCCTTTGTCTGTAGGAATGCCTGAATGCAACCAGTCTGAATGGCTGGCTGGCTGTCCACCCTGATGTGTTATTGACAGCCTAGTTTGTGCATGAATGGGAGAAACCTGCTTAAAAGGTGAGGGTTTTGGGACTAGAGGCAGTCGATCACTGGGAGAAACACCTGACAAAGACAATGTGAACCAATCTTGCTGCATCCTCCTGGACCTTTGAACTGCCCGGTGAAGCCCTGCTGCTATGCTGAAACTCACAGTGAAGCTCTTGAAAGGACGACTTCTCCCCCTGGGTTAGTGGGACCAACTAACCCTGAGACGAACTCCACTGGACCATCTTCCCTGTCTGGCTGTACTTCTTCATTGCTGCAAGAACTGAGTGCCAGGGGTCGAGTAATCCATAGCCGAGTGAAATGTCTGAAATCTGGATAGAAGCTCCAGGAGTCTCTGCAGGACGGCCAGAGCTAGAGTCCCCTCACCAGACCCAAGGAGTGAAGGAAGCCCAACCGGTACCAGTGATCCGCAACAGTGCTGTTTACTAAGCGCTGAAACCGCAAAGTGCAGCTGAACCGAAAAGAGCATGTAGCTGCCAACGACCTCCGAAGTACCGCTGCAGGAGCCCTACAGATGTCATCCCTCTTGTCCCCACGACTGAGGCTCAGGAACACGGGATCTGCAATGCTGTAGCAGGACAGAAGCCAGCTTGACCACTGTTCTTCAAACCAGAGGTACTGTTAGACTTGGGGTACTTACCTCACTGTCTTGTAGCCTTGCTTTTCACAGTTGGGAATTGCAGTGGCTTACTTTTAGAGTTGATTCCAACTCTGTTTTCACAGCGTGTGACCCTACAAGTGATTTTCTAACAAACTCTCTAACTTTGTGCAAGACTTTTGATTCTAAGAAGTGCCTCAGCTCCATATACTGTTTCAAATTGACTTTGGTTGTCCCTCGTAGGTGGTAACCTGTTTTAGACTGTTACTGCTGGGAAAGGCTTGTCTAGATTTCATTGGAAGATTTAGTTGTCCTCACATATACTGAGAACCTATTTAACATTTTTTCTTCCTTAAACCTTTCCTTTCTACAACCTCAGAATCTGAAAAGTATGACTAGTGTGATATATAAATGCCATTACTGTCCTTGTGATTGAAGTCACCCCAAGGTGTAACAATTGTGTAAGAGGCATATCCAAAGAATATCTAATAACTTGCTCTGAAAAGTAATTTAAAAATATATTTACATTGTTACATGAATTGCCTTTGTAAATAACGCTTATTTAAAAATTGATGTTAATTAAATAACTATTTATAACTGACATCTTGAGTGTAAGTGTTATTTGGCTACTTGTATTTACAGATTTCATTTGTACAGCTCTACACCTCACAGTTATCCCTCTTGAGGCCCAGCTGCTCAGTCACACTGCCAACCTGTGTAGTCTAGACCTATACCAAAAGGTGGGCTTACCTTATACCAAGCAGATAAGTGTTGTGTAGTCTCACACAATGGGACTACACCAATTCTTACCTAACATGTCAGCATGGAAATGTATTGATTGTGAGGGTGCTGGGTTCCTGCCTTTGACTGGGATGGCAAAGGATTCTCATCAAGGGGTGCATGCTATGTTACGGCCTCTTTCTTCCACTTTTCCCCAACATAGTCTAAAGCTTTACCCTTGCCACAGTGAGGGATCATTCGGCATAAGTGCAACTAAGCAAAAGCGGAATGACTATCTGTGTTGGTCCGCATATCATCCTACAAACTCTGATGTTCTGAAGTAATCAGTAAGTCATCCCCAAATCATCAAGAACAAACATGTTTCACGGCAATGATCTTGAAGTAATCAGCAGGTCATCCCACAATCATCCCCAAATCATCAGGGACAAACGTGCAATATCTTGAAGTGATCAACAGGTCATCCTAAAAGCATCAGGAACAAAGAGTTTTCTGAAAGGGGGATGATGTTAGCATATTCATTAAGACATCCTAAACTCATCCGCAAATCATCACTCACCATTCTGAGATATTTGCTGATGACATTAACAGCGTGATGACGTCTGATGATGTGGGAATGACTTTTAGTGTAGTTCATTGATCATCAGATGACCCCAGGATGGTCTCTAAAGTCATCCTTTTAGACCAGGGTGGCAATAACTGTTGGTTTCCCTGGATATGGGGCGATAATTGGTGTTGGCATACGTTTGGTGTTTGGAGACATACGTTTGGTGTTTGGAGACAGGTTATCTGGTTGGCATGGTTACTGGCAATGTCCAGGCATGAATTCACTGCATCTCTATTCGTATGTTATATGTAATTCTGCTGTCTAAACCACATGGTGGGCAGAAGTTCTGTTAGAAAGCATGTGTTTTCAGCTTCTGTCGGGGCACACAGTGATTCTCCCTTTGTCAGCAGCTTTCCGTAGCTGTGTGTGAAGAACTACCAGGAGACAGGCAAGTAGTAGTTCTTTAAGTTTTTATTTGTAGCGGGCCTACTCGGAGCCTCAACGAGCCACCTGAGCTTGTGAGACAGGAACGTTCAAACAATAACACACAATGCAAATCATTACACTTTGTATGTTTGCTGAGCTGCTTTCCTTCCCAGTCCCTTCCCTCCTCTCATCAAGGCTTTAGGCAGGTTTTCTTAACCTCCTGATTGTTCACTGCACATCAGTTTAGTCTTGATCATGGACTTATGCGTAATTGAAAGTCTTATTGTCTCTCGCGTCCTCCCAAACACCAAAACACTTTGCAATTGCATTTTGCGTGCATGCTCCTCTTATAAGGTCCCCCGCCCTTAAGTGACAGCCTCGTTGAGGTTTTTCCAAAAGCGAAATGAGGCCATAATGCTGCCAACTCCAAACCACCCCAAAACACTATGCAATTGCACTTTGCGCATCTTAGTTACAGGGACAGGTAGGGTTCTTCTTTATTTTCTGTTAAATAAAAGTTTAAACCAATAAGAATGCCACCCCCTTTTTGTCCCTTGTCTACATCTGCACCCTTACAGGGGAATGGGTTGGTGGAGGATAAGAGGATGTTTAAATAACAGTGGATTCTGACTCAAAATAATGTTTTATTTATTAGCTCTTATTTATTTGGCAAAACGTGGGATGAGAATGACCTGTTTGCAGCTTGAATACATTTCCATTTAGTAGTTTTCCTGCCCAGGCCAAAGGCAGACATGTGGTATTGTACAGTAATTAACTCTTCTGTTTCGACAGGTCAGTTCCTTTCATTAACCACTGAAAAGCCCTTTCAATGCAATGAATGTTTAATCCATTCAAAAGGTCTGTGAAGCCCTCGCCTTTCTCAATCCAGTGTTTAATGTGCGATACCTGCTTCTCCTTGATCTTCAGTTTTAGTAGAAGGCAGCCCCTATCAGCATAGGCAGTGTACCCCATGGGCTTGACCAAATTAATGCCTACACTGGCAGCAGTGTTTTGCGCACCTAGCAGAATCGTCAAGTGAGAGCTTCATCTCAAGTGAAGGATGCTTCCCGTCTGCAGGTGATGCCACTCCTGGTCAATCTGGGATTGTCAGTCAATGTTCCCAAGTCCACCCTCGTTCAGTGGCACAAGATCTTTCACTGGTACAATCTGGGCCAGGCTCATGCATTTCCTCCTTGTGGATAAAATTCAAGCATTGCACCGGGTGTTTCACTGGTTCAGCACTCATTCAATCTGTTTAGTCCAAAGGGACGCATGATTTTCTATATATAGAGGTGGTCTCAAGACCCCACACTCCAAATGGGTCTCCTAAAACTGCATTGGGTGCCATTCTGTCAGGAGAAAGATCACTTTGAAAAAAACATGCATGTAGCCCCCTGTAGCACGAGGTGAGGTTTTGCCAGTCTGTGTATTTTTATCTACTTTTCATATATGCTGCCTGATGTAGCCACCTGTAACACAAGGTGAGGCTTTGCCAGTCCGTGTACACACACGATTTTATGTCTGTAACCACATATGTATTCTTGCATCAATGTACCATGCACTAACTAACGCCTAGATGCCTCAGATCTTTGTGCACTGAAATAAATACAAACATAAATAAATCAATGCCACAGCTCACAGGAGAGTGGACACCCCCAAAAACACACACTTATTGTACTGTAGATAAACTCTTGTCGCAATGTGATTACAATCAAACATGAGTCACAAGAATAGATTCAGCTTCCTCACAGAGAAATTTGTCTGTCGGACCGCACATCACAGAAGCCAGGACACGTGCAGACTTGAAATCACCTGCTGCAAAAAGCTAAGGACCAGAAAACAAGCCTTCTCTGTCTATGCCCCAAGACTATGAAACCTCCTCACCATCTGCATTACTTGCCTCTGCGCTCCTATATTTCAGAAAAGAACTCGAGCCCCACCTCTTCAAGGAGTTTCTCCTCCTCAACACCTAGGCTATCACGTCGCCCTAAAGCGCCACATGACTCTCTAAACGCCGTCTGTCCTTCTCCTCACCGCCACCCTTTACAGCGGTGCCCCTATGCCTGCTGACGCCTGCTGTATATCTATCTGTTCTGTTACCTCTGAAAAGCGCTCTGTTATGCATCTGTAGTGTAGTATACCTTTTGTAAAGCACTCAATTTCTTCTCGAAGCTAGGTCCGCGCTCACTAAATACCATAATAACAAGTTCAACACCTTTTAATCATTCTCTGTGGCGTGAAATATCTAGGAGGGTAACCAAGACAAAATGAGAGATTCTCAGGTAATTGTGTCCGGGGGAGGAGTAAAAGGGGTTCTATGCTAAAAAGACAATGGGCCTCATTACGAGTCAGCCGGTCCGGAATCCGTTGTTTCCGTTAAGGCGGTGACACCGTTTCCGCAACCGCAACTATATGGTAATAAGGTGCGATTACGGGTTGTCGGTCGCGCGCACCAGACCATGGCGGAAACAGTGTCACCGCCGTAACGCAAACACCCACGGAGATGGATGCACCGTGCAACATGACAGCGGTACAGCCCTATCCACCACAGCCGTCCGGGATACGGAAATGCTGGTCCCGGAAACACTGATCGCGAAAACCTGAAAGAGAGTGACAGCCATTACTTAAACCACAATCCACTGCCATCCTCAGCAACCACTGAGCCTACACCTACTGTGACTTGATCAAGATGACATCCCGCCTAACACGCCAGCACAAACCCCGCTTCAGCGAGGCTGAACTAACAGTGCTGGTCCAGCACATTGACGACAATGCGCCACTGCTTTTCAGTGCCGATCAAAGGCGTAGCACACAGCAGCAGTGCAAGGAAATTTGGGCAGCCTCTGCACAGAAGTGCACAGCAGTTGGTGTGACAGTACGCACTGTCAAAGACTGCCACAAGCGCTGGAATGCTCTGCGGCTGCGTGTCCGCCAACTCATGGCGGCACACAGGCATCACAGCACCAGCACAGAAGGATGACCTGTTTTACCCCTGAAGCTCCAGACCTGGGAGAGAGGTGCAGTAGTGTCATGCACCTTGAGGGGCTCAAGGGAGTTGGCAGAGCAGAGGTCGGAGCCAGCACACCTGACGAGGCTGGTAAGTGTGTGCAAAGCCATGAGTGTGAATGATGGAATCCCTCCTGCCACCCCCCCCCCCTTCCCCAGTCAGGGCCTAGAGGCACACAAGACATCCACCAGTGACCACACAACACGCCGATGTGACAACACCACCAGGACAGGCAGACGGCGTGCAACTGTGTGCAAGCCGTGATCCACAAAACTAAGTGCATCACCCATCAAATTTGTGTACATGCAAGTGGACCAAGTATGAAGAGTGCATTGCATGTGATTGCCCCATTCACATCCTGCCACACAACTAACATCATGCCCTACATTCCCCCACAGGCACATCAATCGACAGTGACTCGGCACAACAGCCAACAACAAGGGGGACTGCACGTGGCTGTTGTACACGGACATCCCAGGATGCCACTGCCACCACCTCTGGCACACAACCATCTGCCACGCCGACGGTGGCTAGGGACACCCCCATCCATGCTGCACCTGAAATACAGCATGTGGCAACCGAGGACACACCTGCTGCCACTCCGTCGCACCCAGTGGGCGGCCAACTCAGTGACAATGACGCAGCCAGCGTCGACAGTGTGCTGGGAGAAGAGGGTGCTAATGCACCCCGACAATGCGGATGGCGGGGGCAACATCACTCCCAACAGGTGGGCATATTTAGCCCCATGGGACCCCACAGTCCATTGCGGTCCCCCACACCTTCACTCATGGAACTCAGCGCCTGCCTTCTCTGCATTGACGAGCACCAAGTTAGCCTTACGCAGCTTGTGGAGCAACGACTCCAGGAGGTGAGGCTGCAACGAGAGGAGGCCAGACTGCAAGTGAGGAGGCTAGACTCCAATGGGAGAGCAGTGCCACCTCTGTGCGGTGGCTATCACGTGCAATCGGGCGGTTTGCAACAACGAACATGGTCCTATCATGGAGTGTCAGGGAGGGTAACAATTTAATGTCTAATATTTGAGACAATGCTTGTTGCGCAACAGGCTTTCTTGGGTAATGTGTCACCTGTGAACCCGGCAGTGCCATCTGCCAGCAGCACACCCTCCAGTTCGGTGGCCAGTAGTCCCCGGCGGATCTTCATGGCTGTCAGGGCCATCCGGAAAGGACCTGTACGGGCACAAGCGTGGACGGAAATAGGATGTGCATTGTTGAACTGTCGTCCAAACAGTTGTGAGGGGTTTGTGGTTTGTGGTTAGTGGGTGGGTATGTTGGGGAGATGGGGGTGGTCCTTAGTGGGTAAAGTCAGTTGGGGCCTGGTTGGTAGGTGGGTATATTGGGTAGGTGGGGAGGCATGTGTGTACTTGATTTCTATCCAATTCCCCTTGACCCCTGTTAACTTGAAAATACATTATTGTGAAAATGCAAATGATGAGTGGACAATCTTGATTTCTTGTGTCTACAAACCATTTAATTTTGTGCCACCACGTGAAGTGCTGAATGTGCATAAGAAGTGTATTAAAAAAATGGTGTACGAGTGCTGCACGTGCATGTTGTCCATCACTGGCACCCCGACCTGGCAGTGCACCCATCACCATCATCCTCGTCATCATCATCAGCCTCGATGTCCGGGGCAGTGGAATGTTCCTGCGTATGCACAGATTATGCAGCATCGCACATGCAATTACTATATTCTCTGTCTTTACCGGGCTGTACTGCAATGAGCCCCCAGATCGGCAGTAGTCCAAAGGTATGCTCTATTATGCCACGTGTGCGTATGTGTGCCCTGTTGTAGGTCTCCTCAAGCCTGTTCCTTGGCCTTCGTGTGGGTGTCATGAGCCATGGCGTGACTGTATATCCAGCATCACCTGCATGGGAGTGTAAGCCAGGGCACATGTTACTGTTCGTGGTATTAATGTCTGAAACAGATACAGTACAATGATTCTTGGTTTGGTAATCCGTTGTGTGATACATCTGTTGAGCACACTTGGATCACATTACGACGCAGGGGTCAGTCATGGTTACATTTGTGGATTAATATTGGGCAACGACATGTTGCGCACATGTCAATGACCGTGGGTTCAGATGTGGTGGGTGACTATGGCATTGTGATGTGATGGGCAGACCTGCATCAGGCAGACACAGGTCACTGTACAGATGTGAGCAATGCACACTGCACAGAGAGCGCACATCATGTGCATGGAGGAAGCACAGGTACTTTGGACGGGGAGGGACTCACATCCTCGTGTCGATATTGCATGTAGTGCCACCCCATTGTTAGGGTGTGCATGGAGGTAGGCAGGGCATGTACTTGTGCGCTGTGGCAATTTCAAATTGTATGCGTTGAACTGTGTGGAATCTGGTGCTTGTCCATTACATTGAGCAGGGTTCATGCATTGGCATTTGTACTCACCCCAATGCCTGGGACACTGTGGGCTTTCAGTACCCCGCAAAAACAAAGAGGTGATGGCTGGAAGGTTTAGACTGAATCTTAACCACTGGCATTGCTCGGGGCAACCCTCCAGACCATCGTTCTTCGCCTGCCAAGCCATTACAGAAGGGGAAAGACCATATGCAAATCAGGCTTGGCCCCACCCCAAAAGGGGTAGTCCAGCCCGAACTGCTAGGTCACATCCCTTCTGCACGAGACCACAAGCATCCCCAAACATGTTTCACCCTTGTTGGGGCTCATCAGTGAGGAGTAGCTTGGGTCTCTGGGCCCAGCAGGCACGGGACCCACGTCTGGGCATACCCGTCCCACCCGGGGTGACAAAGAAAAAACAAAGAGGTGATGGCTGGAAGGTTTAGACTGAATCTTAACCACTGGCATTGCTCGGGGCAACCCTCCCGACCATCGTTCTTCGCCTGCCAAGCCATTACAGAAGGGGAAAGACCATATGCAAATCAGGCTTGGCCCCACCCCAAAAGGGGTAGTCCAGCCCGAACTGCTAGGTCACAGCCCTTCTGCACGAGACCACAAGCATCCCCAAACATGTTTCACCGTTGTTGGGGCTCATCAGTGAGGAGTAGCTTGGGGCTCTAGGCCCAGCAGGCACGGGACCCACGTCTGGGCATACCCGTCCCACTCGGGGTGACAAAGCAAAAACAAAGAGGTGATGGCTGGAAGGTTTAGACTGAATCTTAACCACTGGCATTGCTCGGGGCAACCCTCCAGACCATCGTTCTTCGCCTGCCAAGCCATTACAGAAGGTGAAAGACCATATGCAAATCAGGCTTGACCCCACCCCAAAAGGGGTAGTCCAGCCCAAACTGCTAGGTCACATCCCTTCTGCACGAGACCACAAGCATCCCCAAACATGTTTCACCCTTGTCATGCATTGGCAGTTGTACTTGCCCAATAGCCATGTGCTTTGTCCCGCATAGCGTTCAATGTAGCATGGCAATGTACTATTCCGCAAGACCATCGAGTTGTGTATAGACCCCGGGAAACGTGCATAGCAACGGGTGATCACTTGTCCGGCATCGCAGACCAACTGGACATTCGGTGAGTGGAATTGCTTCCGATTGCAGTACACCGCCTCGATTGCATCAACTCCACGTGCGTACAACTCCACGTGCGTTCAGTCTATTGCACCTATGCAATTGGGCATGCCTGCAATGGCATGGAAGGCCAACTTGGTGGCAATGACCTGGTCAGGGGTACGGGATAGGGAAATGTACTGTGACGCATGGCACAGCAGCGCATCCAGAACCTGGACCAGTATACTGGAAAAACAGGGTTGTGACAGCCCGTGCAGCTCCCCAACAGTGTGCTGATATGTTCCGCTTCCAAGGAAATGCAGTACTGAGACGACCTTCAGCAGGAGGAGTGGGGGATTGCAGTCCGGATGACAATGCGGCTGCTGATGTACTCTTCAATCAGGGGGACGATGGATATGATTGAGGCTCGGTCAAGCCTGTATAATGTTTCGATTTGACCTGTGGTCAGGTTCCAGGGTGGGGCACCTGATGCAGGGTTTTGCTGGCTGCCTGCGGGGTGGTGCCTGCTGCACGTTTATGTTTGGGATGGGTGCCGGGTTCACGTTTTGCCTCCTGTGCCGCCGCCTCCTCCTCCGCTGCTGCTTGCAGGTTCACTAGCCCAAATGCTGCTACGGCGGCTGACAGCGTGGTTGTGCTGGAAGGTGCTGTGGGTGTGGCCCTTTTGTAGGCTCCCAGTGGCCAATGGGGTGCTGTTGGCCTCATTTTGCACACCTGGGGCCTGATTCAGTTCACCTGCCACTGTTTAATGCCATGTCTGCGGTGCCGGCAATACCACCATGATGTTCACAGCGTTTCTGCCATTTTCGTGGCAGTGTTTCAGTGTCCGTGCTACTCGTAATTTGCACAGTGTTGCCTGTTGCCGGTGACTGGGGGAGCGCGGTGAGTCGTCGCGCTGTTTGCGCAAACTGAGCTACCGGGTGCATTGACACCGCAGGGTCGCTTTGCGGTGATGGTGTTTCCGGGAGCGCAGGTTGTGGTGAGCCGGTCCGGTAAATGTTGCCGGTACGGTTTTACCGGCAACGTTAAATCCGGACCGGCCAACATGTAATGCGGCCCAATGTCTTTGGTCTCCTTCTTCTATTGCACACAATTTCAAGGTACACATCAATATGTCCATCAGTCTCGGGTGGTTTAAAGTGCACCCCATCAGACTTCATGCATTGGCAGATGAGCCAGGGGATGCACTGGCTTCCAGGATTCAGTAGCTGTATGACACTATTGCAAGTACAAGACCCCTCAAGCCACCCCTCCTCGTTTGCCGCAGTTATCACTGTAGATTCTAAGGGGGCAGCCCAAGGTAGGTAGTCCACCCTGCCTGGCGTCTTTTCAGGCTGCAGTAATTATAGTCTCAGAGCCAATGGCTGCCCTTCTGAACATGAACCCGCTAAAGTCTCTGTCAGATTCTCAGTTTCGCTACCATCTCCTCCTATCTGAAAATGTAAATATTGTGTGCAATTGCCAGGCTCCCACCAGAAAACTAAACGCCAATGGACACAATCTGGAGCATTTAGTTTAATCAGTTTGCTGATTTGTAGCAGGTTCCATGTGACATACAGTTAGATCCAAATATAACTAGTGCAAAAGAGCAAGCTATCTCCAGCCAGAAGTAATAGGAATTGACAAAGCAAGAACAGGCAACACATACATGGATCGAAATAAGGAGTTGATGAGAAGGGGGCCAGGGGCTAAAAACAGCTCCTGGGTATTGGATATCACTCAGTGAGGAGGAGCTACCTTTTGGGAACAAGGGAGCTAATATATAGCACGCTTCAAATTTTACTCGCACATAATAAGATAACAATGATTTGCCCATTATTCATAAGCCATTCTGTCTTCTAGACGTGCCATAATGTTCATGTATGCACTGTGTCAAAGACACAGTTAATTTCTTTGTTAGGAATATGTTTATGGCACCAGTAGGCCTAGGGGGGTGGGGTAAGGTGAGAAGTAGCTTCTGGTAGCTGTTGGTGTCAAACCAATCATACCCTAGTAAGCTATTACTAGGAGCAAAAATGCTACCGGCAGTTTCCAATCTGGGTATTCTTTCACAACACATACGATAGTTCCCCTGTCATATGATGTGTATTGCCATCATATGTTTGGGTACCTCCATCAGATGCACATAAGCTGTCCCCTTTCTATCCTTTATGCATTTCTGTCCATAATTACTTTATGGAGCTCTGACGAGTTCTTTTGTGGCTCAGGAGGGTGAGGGGCATGGTACGTACGGGGATCTCAGGCCATTTAGTATTTCGGTCCAGCATCCCCATCTCTCACATAACAGACTGCGGGAAGGCTGTGGAGATGATGGTGATGTATAGTCTGTCTTGTGTCAGGATTCATTGAACGCAAAGGGCTGAGAAGAGTCAGGACAGGGATGTCTAGCCGTAGCATGCTTCATTTGAAGTTCTGGGTGTCATACTCTTGTTCTCCAGTTGTGAGTCAGAGGCTCTCTTCTTTAACTCTTCTTTTGGCCCTCTTGAAGCCCGATACATTGGTTCTCTTTTGACTTGTCAAGTATGTACTACGTCTAAATGCAGCTACCTGGAGGCTGCAGGTATTCACCCACAATCCTCCAGAGATGGGGTTTTGTAGAATAAAGGCTGTTCCTTGGAAGTAGAAGGTGAAAGTATGTGCATGTTTGCAAGAAGTATTAAACCAGTCTTTGTGCTCCCTGGATTCTCCCCACCCCACCTCTGCCACTTCCTGCTTTTGACAGTGTTCATTCTTTAATAGTCCCACATTTCCATTAATTCCATCCACCAAGAATCCTGTTCTTTGAGACCTGAGTGTGAGTGGGCCTATGGGAAGGCTTGGAAGTACCACAGTGCAGCTGGCACACTCAGGTGAACGGAGGGACAGGGGTGGGGGGAAACTGGAGGAGGACTGCCAATTTGGAAGCTATTGGCTGTCATCATCGTGCCTTCCCAATCACCTATGCCCCAAGATGGAAAAAAATTCACTGACCCACCAATGAACGCATGTGAAGTGGTTTTCTTCATTTTTTTTTTTTATTTCAGATAAGTTGGCTCTGGTTCAGAGCTGCATTTGTTCCTCGATCAACCCTAAATATGCAAATGTATTACCTTAAAGAGACATTTAATGTAGCCTCAAAACTAATGCCATGACTAAGAGGAGGAGGATGGTGTAGCTCAGGTTTTTTTCCAGCCCTGCTTGCCAGAGCCATCGCAAGGGGGAGGAGGTGGGGGTAGGGTTCTATAACCCCAGATCTTTTGGTTGTAGCCCCGGACAGAAGCTCGGGGTGTACAACCAAAAGGCTAGCTAGCTCTGAGTCCTGACATTAGCGTAGCCCAAGATCTTTTCAGACCTAGCAACACTCTTGCTGCTGGCGGTGCTGGGTTACCACCAAACCAGAGTGGGGCCTACTGTATATCCTCCCCCAGTTCAGCATGTGAAGTGCAGAATATGTTTGGCCACATGCAAAAGAAAAATGTTAATAGTAGATGGGCTACAATCCTGAATCCTAGATATAACCGAAGACGACATTTTGCCCATAAGGGTATTTCTGTTTAACTTCAAACCTTTGAAACATGGATATCTCACATCCTGGTGACTGGGAACGAATGGTACACCAACCTGTGTGCAGCAGGCATCCTTTGCACACTGGTATTGACACACCAGTATTGTTTCCATTCATCGATCGGCATACCTACCTATTGATGCTGCTGTTTTCTCCAGCCTATAACCTACAAAGTTTCCTCGATAGGAGGTTTAGTGCTAGGCCTGAGGAACCTGCAGACACCAAAGCAACATCCATTTATGATTGGATTGCTTCCATTTGCAATCCTGTGCCCCTCAATATACATGCATGGCAGGCCAGAGATGGGAGAGCCATCCATAAGGGATACACAGCAGTGTACATCGTACGAGTAAAGGACTACCTCTTGCAAATAAATGGGGGCATACCTCCTAAATGAGCTTGATGATCGATGCAGAAACAGGGCCCACCAAACAACACAAATACAAACTCCCATACCTCCTTCCCAGCAATCTGTACCTCTTAAAGGGGGACAGCTGCAGCTTAGCTGTACTTTAGATTCAGCTATATATATACTATGATGCTATATATATACTATGATGCGGCTACCGACTCTACTGGTCCACATAAACCTTGCTCCTAGTCCTTACTTTAGCAAATGCCGATGAACGTTGCTTCCAGCCCTGCTGTGGGTGTATGCCACAGGCCTAATTTCGCAGCCTGACGGAGCTCTGGCTGGCTGCCTCGAGCACCACTTGCATGATCCCCAAGGGCTAGAGGTGGCCCACCACACTGCTTTCTTCCAGCTCTGCAACGGAGAGTGCAGGGACTGCTTGGATTCTCTGCGCTTCCCTCTCTCTTAGCCGCCTTACTTATTACCATGGTAATGGCGGGCAGATCCAACTCATCACTGCCCTATCCAGCTACCTGCAGCACGCATAGCAATGCCACCTGCCAACTCTACCCCTCGTTGCTTCTGCTCCTATGGGTAGCGCTGCTGCTGTGTCACTCTGGTCCTCTTAAGGCAGTGTGACCCCTGGCTTTGATCTTTTCACTGGGCGGCGGCTCCCAACCAGCACTCTTGTCTGTGCTTGACCACCTACCTCACACCCCTGTGCAACATAAATTGAGAAACCTATGCCCCAATGCAGGGTCCAACAGAAGCCTGTGCCAGGTAAGCCCAGGGGCCCATCGCAACACCCTCCACTTTGTGCAGTCCTCCAAAAGGCTCACTTGTGATACTAGTCCCCGGGAGATTTACTGTGCTCAACTACGGCTGCTATTCTCAAGTGCTATGGCTAGCTGCACAGGGCTTTCTCTTCATTCTCACAAGGGGTCTGGAAGACCAGGCACTGATATGTTCCCCAGGTCCTAGGGGATGCTCTGGCCATACCTCCAAGTGCTTTCACTTCACGCTCCTCTCCTTCACGAACAGTTCCTTTCCAATGTTGTTTTTCTTTCGTTATCCTGGTCTATTACTCTCACTGTTTCCATATAGGGGTGATCGACACATCGCTTAGCATTTGCAACCTACCATTTGTTTCTGTTATGTGAACAGTTGACATTCTACTACAAACATACCTGAGGTACAGTTATATTGAAGCAAATAACCGTGGCCATGCAATCCATAAACCTCCAATGAAAGTCACAATAAAACCAAAGTGGTGTGGTTTTATCTTCCCTTCTCCCTAATCGACATTACCTTGTAACTCTTAGATTACAAGGCCTTTTGAGCCAAGGCTTATAGTGACGTTCTTGGGTGGATGTACCCATGCCAGCGTTTTGACCATATCCTCACCCTCTCCGCACATATGCCATTCAGTCATAGATGTCTCGCATCACAAAACCAGAGCCCTACACAAACTTGCCACAAAGAGCCCCTTTGAAAAAAATGTGATGAATAATACATAAAAAATCTCTACAATCTAATCCAAGAGATTAGAAGGCTGTAACAAATATGTAGGAAAAAAGTATCGCATGGCAGAAAAAATGTCCTACTGCCAAAAACTTTACAGGGTCGAGTTTGTGCTTGCCAAAAAAGTCCATCACACGCTACGTGTAGATATCTCACTTTACCCTCTGGAGGAAATGCTCACATTTTTTAAAGAGTTAAGGAACCCATCCGCCTCGAACACTACTCCATCTTGCCTCCACTATCCACTGCAAACATTCCCCTAAAGAATGTGTTACCAGGGATCAGTATCGCAGACCACCCCCGGTTCCATTTTAGCCAATTGAGTGTGGCTCTCTATTTTAATCCAGCTCTCTGGAGCCACTCCATGAAAATGTTCAAAGGTAAAGAAGCTAGACGGAGTGGTAGGGGTATATTGCCAACAACAGCCTGCACCTTAGCACACTGGGACAGGGCTGGCTTACTCCTTGGGATCCCTATGGACCTTGGCCCACTCACGCCAATCACCAACAACCCAGAATTCTCTCTGAGCATAAAAAAGGGGCCTTTGTGAAGGGGGAAAGGGATTCTCTGCTGAGTCTAGCTGACCTATTTAGGGAAGGGGAGCCCTTAACTTTCAACTAATGCAAGGCTAAATATGAGTCCCCGAGCTGAACGATTTCAATACACACAAATCAGACATTGGATTACGAATGCTGCATCAAAAGCGCAGCTACAAGAGCTCCCATGGGATTAGAACCCACGGCACAGGAGGGCAAGAGGTCCAGGATGGTCTCCCAAATATCCAGGCATCTGGAGAAACCACAGGAGAAAGGGAAACTCCCCTACGTGTTTAAATGGGAACAGGACATTAGGCAGGAAATCTAATAAGAATAATTTTAAAGGATCTGGTAGCGGGCCCACAAAAGCTTGAGATGTGCACAAATAAGAGGGCGCTATTAAACTGTGCTATAGATGGTAGCTCCCACCACCAAGGCTCCAAAAAATATTTCCAAATACTTCTGACAGCTGTTAGCAATGTTGCGGCGACAGGGGGCGACATGGTGTACATCTGGTGGACCTGGCCCGTGATACAAGTGTGCTGGAAAGAGGTCTTGGCACAGATGAAAGATATTTCCCAGAGTCAACTTCCCTTATGTCCCTTGGTGGTGCTTCTGGGTGACACCCCGGGAGACGGTACATTTCCACTTTAGGGACCACGGGCAACCCTCCTCACCCAACTACTGCTCGCACCAAAAAAATAACTTGGTAACGGTTTTGGAAGTCACAGAAGGGCCCTCCACTGGCACACTGGTGGACCAAAGTATGGGATACAACAGAGAAGGGGGTCTGGGAAACTCTCTACCAGCACAAACACAGCCTATTGACTTGTTCTTGGGTGGATGGCCCCTGGGAGAGTATCAACCAAGTCTTTAGCTCGCTGTTCTTTTCAAAGAGAAGAAATGTCCCAGCATATCAGTCTTTGTCCTGCCCAGGGGCAGTCCAGCACTGAAATGCTAGGCAATTCTCCTCTGAACAAGAGTACCACAGCAACCCCATACACGTGTCTCAGCCTAGTTCAACATCATCAGTGAGGTGAAGCTGTGCCTCTCTAAGAGCAGTGAGCAAGGGGTCCACGTTTGGATGTAAGACCCAAAGTTACTTGGTAGGCAAAACAGAGGGGGGTCTGGGAAAACTATGCCTCACTTTGCAGAACCTGTGGAAAGAAACTGAGATATTTTGGGCTGCAGGGATCTTAGTCTTGTGGGGCACGAGGCTACCGGGGAGCAAAACGATTTAAGCAGTTATTGGCCATACACCTGTAGATGATGGGATAGGCTTTGACGGTAGTGCTATATCAGTAGGAAATCTATATTGTGTAAACGTGTTTTAATTCTCATCTTTTTTTTTTTTACTTCGGTTTGGGATGGGGGAGGCTAAAACTAAAAAACCTATTCTTCATCAGTGATGTTGCCTTGTTATGATGGAAAATGTAATGAGCATGATGATGGAAATGAAAATAAAGCTTATAAAAAAAAAATATTCAAAGATTGTTTGCTCAGTTCTCCCATCCAGATGCACTGGGCAGTTCTTTCGCTATCGAACAGAAAATTAAACGGAAGGTTTCTACAGAACTAGGGCATTTCCACTGAAGTAACAGTTCCAATTTAGCATTCCTCCAGGCCATCTGCTTTACAATTATACGCTAAGCACTGGAAATTCTTTTGTCAAATGGTGTGCTCAACATGGATAATGCTGTTTGATTATTTGGTTTCAAACCTCCTTCACTTTCTTCAGGTCAAGTTTCTCATTGGGTTTGGCAGTCCCTACTATTTTCAGCCAGTTGACTGTTAGCAAGGTATTGAGAATCGTGCTAGTCTAAGTCTCCACCTTAATCCTCTGTCTTTTGAAGATGGTTACCTCTTGGGACAATCCATACTGTGTTAGACAATCAGACCTCCCCTCTATTTTAACCCTTAGCACAGGCAGATATTATGTTTCTTTATTCTGGTTGGCCATACACTACTCATGGTGGAGGAGGCTTGCACAGAAATCCTTTCCTCATGGTTCAGCCAGAGGCTCTCATTCTACATCACAACTCATCCTTTACATCTATCGAAGGGGCAATGCCAAGATTACTTAATTGTTTGGATTTCATAATTGTAAGTAATTCTTCTGATTTTCTGTTTTACTGTGGAGATATAATGGATGAAGCGGATAGAATGGATGAAGTGGATAGAATGGACGATGCGGATATAATAGACAAAGATGTTCGCACCATCCTTCTCCTGTGCCTGGTCTCGGGCTCACCAACAACAAAAAAATCAATACATCACTACTCTTACTCTCTACTATACACCATCACTCAAATAGAACACAGCTATACCCCTGAGTAATTCTGCCTAGCTGTCCACATACGAATACGCCTTCTTCAACACCTTCACCATCTTAATAAAACACAGCTAGCTGAGCACATTCCGGCATAGTTGCTTACATAAGCGTCCTTCAGGCCTAATGCAGCCAAAACCCAGTCTGGATGTTCACCCACCTGACTGCACACATACAACAGACTTCTCAAGCACCATGCCTAAACGCTAGCATGCAGCTACCACCCGGCAATCACACCAGCTGCGCACTTATCTGGGCACCCACGCACCCTTCGACACTATCCCTCTCTACTGACCTGAACTACGGTTCCCGAGGGCGTTCAACCTAACAGCGCTTTGAGGTCATACCAATGATATATAGAGCGCTATATAAATACCAAATAACATAACATCACAGACTCTTTGTTGTTTGTACTCGATGTGCAGCTGCGGCTTTGTGTAGCTCAGCTCAAGAAACAAATCTCCTTCTCTGTTCCCCAGAAGAGAAGTAGAGGTCAGAGGCACCCGCAGTGCACAGATCAACACGAATTGTATACAGCTGCAGAGCCTGAATAGGGTTGGAATGTGAGCTGTGGAGGGAGCTGGTCATTTTTGTTGAAAGTAACTCTTTATGTAAATCTACCAGCCTTCTTGTTACTTTCTCTTTTGACTGACATCTGCAAGGGTGCTACTTTTGCTTCCTCTTACCCCTTCATCTCTCATTTCCACCTTCCATTCTCCGACTTCTTGGAGAAATCGGAGTATGGGTTATGTACTCTGTCTGCAAAAAATGTTTTTTGCTGAATAAGGAGATTGAATTTATCACCAGAGTGGAGCAGTATTCTTCGCCTGTTTTTCTTTTTCTTTACAAAGCTCCCTCAGCTTTGGCCTCTCAATATTAAAGATTGGAAGGGAAGAAAGGGGGATTTGAGGTGGGCAGGGCAATGCCTAGATCACGCCGCCTCATCCAGTTCTTGCATTCCCCTTGCTTCCGAGTGATGAGGATGCGTGCTGGGAGAAGGCACATTTTTATTGGGTTGATGGAGGCGCCTCCACCAAGGACACCTGTCGGTTTGTTTTTACAACTTTTTTAACCTCTCGAGTGCAGTTCACCTGAAGTGATAAGGATTGTGGCGAGAAAGTGTAGGGTTTGGAAAATTGGTGATTCCTGTTACATATTCTATGCATTAAGTATTCTATGCATTATCTGATAATTACAGCGGTTTCGGTCACAAAATATTGCTATTACTTGCCTGAAAAGACGGACGGATACCTTTAATGGATCAAACAACTTGTGCTATTGTTACCCATTTTAATGCTCTTTATTTTATCGATTTTTGAAGGATTTAACAATTTATCTTCCCGGAAAATATGCAAACCTACCTGTACTGCTGTTATGTAATTTCATCTTGCATAAAAGGTTCTCGGGTGGCAGGGTAGATTTGGGCGCTATGGCAGGAGTAACTTTCTCTGTTAGAACCTGTTTTAAAAAAATTAGGTAACCTGAACTGAAATCCTGTGCTGTAATAGGAATGCACATTTCTGTTGAGTGTAATTGTTGCTGAAATTACAACCTTTCTCGCCACGTTCCTTGTCTTGCTGCACTTTGAACTAAATATTGACACGCCCGAAAGGGATGCGTGATTTCAGTGGGGATTCCATCGTTTTTGTACACCAATGATCAAACCTGGGGTGTGCTCTGCGGGGTTATTTCGGGTTGCTTACTCATCATGTTTGTCTTTGATTCCCGGCGCTCCATTGTAAAATTACATTTGGATTTCACTTTTTCTCATAGGACTGATGAAGAGTTGAAGTATGCTTGCTGCTTTTAAGATACAGAATGTCTGCAAGTGACCAGCAGAACGTGGATTTTGCGTACGAGTCCACTGTGCATTGCAGTGATGTTCTGCTCCGACTAAACGACCAGAGAAAGCAAGACCTTCTGTGCGATGTCACGGTCCAGGTGGAAGAGGAGCGATTTCGAGCGCACAGATCTGTGCTTGCAGCCTGCAGTGACTATTTGCAGGCACGGATCGTGAGCCAGCTCGATGCAGATCTTGTTATTATTCTACCCGAACAGGTGAGATTCTTCCTAGTCAGCGGGCTTTTCTGCATGGCGCACACAAAACCATCACGGACCCTTGCTGCAGGCCATTTGCCTTAAATAGTATGTTTTCAGGTATGCGGATATGCAACGAAGAGTTTTTTGTTTTGTACAGACTGATATTTGTTTAGGGTAAATATTACTAAGTCAGGAGTTGACTTTTCACGCAACCATTCTACTTCTGATCTTTGATACCAAAGTGAATGACGAGTTCGGGATTTCCAGAGAGTGGGCTATTCTAATTTCTGAACAAACCTGGGCTACTTTTGTGGGCTTGTTTCTAAATCTGGTTTTATTAAGGGGAAATGCTCTCCTTCACTTTGCTAATGAGCTACCTATTCACTTCGCAAACTCCAATCCTGGAAGGGCCGACTCAGCCCACCATCCTTCTAAATTTGAGTCCCAATAAATTGAGCTATAACGCCTATTGTTGGATCCCTTGGAGGTGGAAGTATTTCTATTCCGTTACATGAAAGCATTAGAAGCCCTACAGATAAGTAGGTGTATCCTTCACGTTTACGTCCTAAAAATGGGCATCTAGCCCCAAAAAAAGGCAAATGGGGATTCAAAATACTCCCAACAAAAACCCTGGAAACCGACAAATAGGGGCCTGTCCTCCTGCTTGCACCCGCCCACCACCATGAATTTATTTGGAACAGTACTACACGTTTCGTTGAATAAATTCTACTATTATTACTTTCTAATCTGAAGAAGTAGAAATATATATATATATATATATATATATATTAACGTGTATGAATAATTGGGTGCAAAGAAATAGTTATCACGAAAGCATTTCTCTTTCACAGTAAACATTTTTTACTCACTTATAATCCCAGTGTAAATTTTTACTCTCTAAATAATCATTTTATTTCCAACTTTAAAAAATAGATAGTAACATTCTCCCACTTTAAATCTTATCTGAAACGGTCACAACTGCATCCAGATGAATCTGGATTCCCTGGAGGATTGTACACTTTCCTCCGCACTTCACTCCTACAAACACATACCTACAAACAGATATAATTTCACTACTGAGAGGATTGGCCCAGCGAAAAGGCAAAGGTATGATAGCACGACTTTCCCAGGCTCAAAAGGAACAAAGGATGGTATTACTCACAGATGGGATAGCACCAGGTCTCTGTTCACGCGCCCCTCCTTTTCCTTATCCTACCTTAGCGAGGTTGACAGGTGACTGGAAATCTTTGTACCTCACACAGTCCACTTGCTGTTGCCTGAGACCGGATGACCCGTATAGTTTCAGTCCAAGCAACAGGTGTGGAGACAGGGCTGCTAGAGCCCAAACAAAAATAGTCTGGAAGGACCTAACCCAGCAAACTAAGGGAATACAGGAAAATAAAAAACACACAAATCCAGTGAGCAGAAGCAAAGTTCAAATCCAAGGAAGAGTTTCATCCAGATGTCATGAACAAGCACGGAAAATCCAATATCAAAAGTCCAATGAACGCAAGCTGTGTGGTTATCCTGATGAATACAAATAGCAACCAGAGCATGCAGGGGTAATCCAATCGCTTATTCCAGGGAACACAAGCCAGGTTCTAACCAGGAAAGCGGGCCAAGAGTCACTGTAACAAGCAAGGTAAGTCCATTGATATGCCCAGGAAATCAAAGCCTTGGATTAAAAAAGCCACCAGAACACGGAGTCCACAAGCAAATCACTACTCTGATGGGAGGATTCCTGTTTGAGGAGCTTTAGGGTCACCGAAACGCAGGGTTTTTATTTTCCTCAGTTAGTGCTTTGCCGGTGGTTCTCCCTGCTGCATTGGCCAGATGTTGCAGAGCATGCCTACGGTGGGTGCGTCAAGGATGTCAGGAACTGTAGTTCCCGACATGTGCCCTATCCTCGAAGCACCATAGAACCCTCCAAGATTGTTGCCGCTGGTGCCCGTCAAACGTGGAGCGCACCGGGGCAAGACAAACACTGAGCCATGATACACTATGATACACTGTGATTTACCTAGTTACTGTGTAGGGGGAGCTTTGTGTTAGGCACCTGGGTATGTTTCCCTGAACCCCGAGCAGGGACCCGCCTCCTTCCAGAGATGGTGATCTGGGATCAGAAGTCTGGCAAACCATCACAGGTGGTTCTTCCCTTTTGGACCAAGACCGCTTGACAAAACCTTCTCATTGGATCACATAGGCACATCTGAACCCCCATGATTCAGAAGCTAGACTTTGCATCCTGTTTTTCTTGTTGGATTACTTGTGGTGTTCTTTATTGCGGAAGTGCAAACAGAGGCAGCCTGGGGTGAGTATATACCCCAAGGCAGAATCTTCTGATGGGTGATGGCAGGGTTTGCTTGTCCACAATGGGTGACGGGGCACCGGCCCACCTATACCCTCGCCCATTATGGTGGAGCTGATTTTGGCGGGGGAGGGGTTGGTGGAGGAGCTATGTGTTTACTGGGCATGTACAATACTGCATCATAAATGGTAAGTAAAAAATGTTATGCCCCAGTAAGAAATGGCATGCCTGCCTACATCCAAATGGCAGCCTAGCCACCACATAATAACACTTATAATTAATACAGCAAGCATGGTAAGTGTTATTACATGACTGGTCTGGCATTTTAGGACAGCCAGTCTAGCTAAAATATCCAACTGTGGCAGGGCATTTTTTTACTGGGCATCTAGGATGAAGCTAACATTAGTGTTGTCTGAACTGGCCTCCACTGGAGCAGCCACTTTGAACATATTTTCTTATCTTATTGTGATGTGGCATTTGTAAGGGCAAAGCCAACAGGAGTATGTTCTTATGTGTGACTACAGCATATATTGTCAGAGCCAGCTCGGATATGTTTTCATATGCTATCATTACTGGCACTATGCCCAATGCAAACACAAGTATGATTGTATTTTATATATATATATATATATATATGTGCTGCCAGAATGAAAATGGACGGGCATAGCCAATGTGAAAATGTTTTATATACTGGCATATATTGTGGGTTAAGGCATCATGAAAATGATATACTTCGAATCCTCCTTGCTTGATTTGTACTCCTTCGCTGCGCTCGTTCGTGCAAAATATTTAACCCCTCCACTTAAAAAGTTTACCCGCTGTCACTGGTTGGTTGAATAACCAACTGTGGATCAAGTCAACCTCCTTGTGGCTATGGAAGGACATTTTCCCAACACAATGAACGTTCCTTCAAGGAGCAAAGCAAGATTACCCTCTCTCAAGAGTAAATCTGCATGGTACTCGAAAAGCTGGGTGGCACACAGCAAAGTATTCTTCATGAGACTAATCTACTCTCTTCTTTGCAGCTCTCAGCCTCTATGCAGCCGTGCAATATTTCCTTCTAGGGCTCTGTTTTTTAAGCGCCTGTGTCTGGTTGGAATTCTTTGCACATTGGTCTGGTATCTTGCCATGTAAGGGAGGGCTGATAGGTTTGGGGTTTCAGTTCTTCTGGGTGTGCCTGGAAATGTGATGGGTGCTTTTGGTATACCAGGTAATCTGGTCATATCTGGCAATGCTTATGACCCTGGGTAATTCAGCATCAAATGTGTGTTTTAAGGTTATTGGTGATGCTGGATGGTGCTTGACGGTATAGAGATGCAAAACACTTCATGGGCCTCTGTAACAGTCTCTGAGCTTCAGCCTTTGTGCCTCAGTTGCTGAATTTAAAATGTTGGTATTTCATACCCCAACAGATGCTAACCGCTCATCTACTTGTAGTCCCCTTATAATCTTCACATAACTGGCCTCTCAGGTTTTTGTGAGCTGCACCAGTTCTCTATGGGATCAACGCACTTATATTCATACATTTAAAATGGAATGAACTGGAAAGGCCAAAACGATCTGCTTTGCAAAAGCTTATTTATTTATTAAACTTCAATAAAAATTTGTATCGTATTACAGTGCATGGACTGTTATCCTAGTCTACCTAACAGTGTTTTAGAACCAGTTAAAACAAATACCTTCACACCCCCCTCCCTTTCTGTTCACACCACTTTCCTGTCAAGGTGTTCTTTCTCCTAAGAATAAGTATATAGTTTTAATTGGGAGTGAAAATAACAGAACAAGGATTCTTCTCCGTATAGCAGTGCAAAGGTTCAAGGAAAACACAAGGAAGTGGGGATGGGGGTTGGAATGTCCAAAACCTAATCTAAAAGAGGACCAGGTTCTTGATTCCAAGATTCCCTAGTTCTTGTCATCATATTTTGCTGACATGAGTAGTTCAAACATAGTCATTCAGATTTTTTTTCGGCCCCAATGGTCCAATGCCTTTTGAGCTAATCTTCAAGTCTGCGATTTTCTCCCTCTCCCCCAGTGCCCCGTAGTAGTTCAGTGTGCAAATGAAAGTTGATTTTGTTTCTGTTTCTCCTGAGGGTGCAGTGATTTTGTCATGCCCATAGCCCACGGTGGTATCCTATCCCAGAGGCTGGAAGGCTCTTGCCCAAGCGGGCAGGCCGTGGGACCCTCCACAGCCTTTAATTATCCAGTTGTCTTCAGACATGTATGTGTGCTAAGCCTAGCAATAAACCATGGTATAGTTCCTAACCTGTCGTGTGCATCACTGATTGGTTTCTTTTCTCTTTCTTGCATGTCTCTTTTTTGGTTCTCTATATTCCCCGGGATCTGGGGTGCTCAGCCCACCAGAGGCGTACTTGTCGTGTACCTTTGGCTTTTGTCTGGCCTTTCCCAAAAAGAAGAATCTAGGTCTGTGGGAAAGTTTGATTAATGAGAAAAGATGCAGAGCAAGTTGTGATTTAAAAACAATATTTAAGTTGCACGTTGCAAATAGCAGTTGGAAACCACATGCGCAAACCAAATGTGCAATCATTTGCAGCCACTTACAACCAAAGCCGACAAGGCCTGAGATTAATGTTTCAAGTACCAGACAAGATCCAGCAACTTTTGTTAAAATGGGGAATTGCTTAATCCGAGGAGAAGCCGTTCTAGAAAGAAAAATGGATTTACATTTTGCTACTGTGCGTGTACTTCTTCTTCTACAGAAATAGTCCGGATTAGGAAACCTACCAATGTTGAGAATATGTACAGTTAATGGGGGTCAGGGGGTGTTGGTAAGTCAATGCAATATGAACTGTGTGTTTTATTAACATAGGCAAATTAAAAGCTGCAATTGTGACTGAAACCAACTTTAAATGGAGCCAGCACTGAATTCTGATATAATTGTATTATTTATTGTGCATTTGTAAGGCGCTTATACATCAAGTACATTGTTTCAAAGCGCCCCTTTGAAGGGAATCCTTTGAACTCACAAAGACCCCTCTTGCCCCATTCCAGCATACAGGATGATGGGAGGACAGAGAAGTTCCTTTCCCAAGCTAATAAACTCTTTGAAGCTGCCCACTGCAGATCCTGCTGCAAACAGGCAAAGCAAATATACCACGCTATAAAGTTTACGGGTTGAGTTTTTTGCTTGCTTTTGTGCTCTAATGATAAAACTTGCACCAATTGATTCTTGCCACAGAGAGCAATATAATGAGCCTATTATTAAAGTAGTCATATGTGTGGAAATCGCATATTTAGAATATGTCAATGTGTAATGCAAGAAATCCCTGACATGACATCACCTTAAACGGGGAGGGAACTGAGTTTACAAGTAACTCTCATCAGACTGCCCTCTTCATTAATATGCCCAGTGACTGCAGAGTGTCACTTTTGAAACATTGACCAATCATATATATTGACCAGTTAGATTGGGGAAAGCCTACACACATCAACAGGTGCTGTTTTCTGTTCTATGAAACGCACACAAAAGGGGACACTCGGAGAGACTCACTTGCTAGCTCACCGACTGATGGATAGAAAGAAGAATGGATAGCAAGGATGCGAAATAGATTGCTCTCCCTTTAGACCCATTGATGGAGTATTAGCAGAGACTGTAAGTAAGGCCTATCGGGAGTTCAAGCCCCAGGCCTCCTTCAGTGGAAGAGAAATCAGACAGGCTGTGGAGAAAAGCTGATCCTATCTTACTGGCTGATGCCCACCTTTTCCTATAGGGGTAGAATTGAAACAGTCCTTAATAGGGTGCCAATCTGTATGTGATTCTGCCAAAAGAAATCCTGACGTGAGTATTATTTAAAAGGGAATTAATCTTGAGGGGGAGATAGCCTAATAAGGGAATTACATAAAATCCCGGTCTTGTTATTTGTTAGTATTGAGAGGTGGGAATAGACAAATTAATTGTCCATCCCGTGAAGTTGGGGAATATTTCAGAAGTGTGTGCTTCTGAGAAAGATATATTTGATAGATTAGGTCCAATGGTGTGTATATAGTGAGATTCACTTGACCCATTTCCTCTGAGGATGACGTCTAGCACAGCAGAATTATAAACGGTGGTCGAAAGGCCATTTTATGGTGTGCATACCCAGAAAGAAAATAATTGAAGTATTTCCTGAGTCTACCATCAAGAAGAATATTGTTATTAATGCGCATTTGCTCAAGATCAAAGAGAGGGGTTGATTATTCTATATTAATTTTTTTTCTTCTGTTCAAGGTGTGCATTGAAAGGGAGAAAGGTACATTTTACACAGTAATTCAATAGAAACGTCACTGAAAGGAATTTTGCCAACATACTTCTGAACATATATATTCTTTTCTACAAGCCATTCACATACTAGAAGGTCCATTGCAATTGAGTTTAAAATGCTGTTAAAATTCTGAAATGCCTATCGAGTAAGGGCAGTGGTATTTTTGAATAGAGGGGGAAGTAGCGAGAAGTGGATATGCAGGGATATTTTAACTAATTTGTTGTTTTCACAAATGAAAGATTCCTCCTGGACTCTCATGCATCCAATCCATGGGACATGCATGCTAAGGGTGAATTAAATGCAGAGATACCTATGGTGATGTTTGTGTTAATAGATCCGAGTTCCATAACTGTTGCATTGAAAACTGAATTGACTAGTGTGTTTATTATTTCTCAACATTGGCCTTTGAAACAATTTGTTTCTTTAATATGATTTCGTTATTTATTTATTTTAAAAAAATCTTTGTATTCACTTTTTTTCTTGTTAATGGCAAAATAAAATAACTTCACCCCTTCACCCAACATCCCCCTGCCCCCCACCCCTTATTTCAAGTCCCTCGAACTGGTGCATACATTGCTATGGTAGATACCCAGATTCGTGCTAAACAAAGTTATAACATGGTTGACCCAGGTGTTCCAATGTCAATTGGGGGATATGCATGATGCTACGTGTGTTACAGGTTGTATCGTCTCATCTAAGACTTGTCAATACTAGCTGGTGTCCTCGGTATGGTGGCAGGCGTAGTGGCATCGTCCATATTGAGGAGGTATGAGCGGAGCCCAGTAGTCCCGGAATCTGGTTCCGGGGGAAGGGAATTCCTGTATGATGATTCTCGATGTTCACAGATTTTCAGCGTGGGGATCCACTCCTGCAGAGAGGGAGGTCTAGCCCTCTTCCATGTTTTAGCTATCAATGTCCTTGTAACCACCAAGGCCATGGCAAGGAGCTTCCTTTTGGCCTTTCACGAGACATCAACAAAAAGCAAGTAGTCAGGCTATTGGGGCCATCCTACCCATGGGCGGGCAGTAACTCTCCAGTTTAGTGTGCGATAGGTCAGCTGAAGGGTGCTACCACCAGATAGCATATTGTATCTGGGAGGCAAGATAGTAACTATATAGGTCAGGGTAGTCCAGGCCTCCTGTGCTAAATGGCAGGGTCAGTGCATCCAATGCGATCCTTGCCTGTCCCCTGGCCCATATTAACTTAGTAGATATCCGGCGCGTTTCCAGAACCAGGTAGGGGGGACCAATGGAACATTATTAAAAATATATAGCATCATGGGAACCACTATCATCTTGGCCAGTGCTAGATGTGTGGCTTGTGATAGAGGGAGGCGGACTCAGATGGCGACACTGCCCTCAAGATGTACGAGGGCCGCAAGGTAATTCTGCTTAAGGAGTATAGTGGAGAGGTAGAGACCATTATGCCCAGATACCTCATTCCCATCGGGCACCACGAGAAATCTGTTCCCACATCTGTCGGGAGTGCCGTAGATATTATGGGAAGGATTTCAGATTTGGACCAGTTAATTCGCAGACCTGAGAACCCCCCCGCAAAGTGCTATTTCCTGCACTAGGGGTTGCAAATATATATATATCTTTTTATATATAACAGGATGTCGTCCGCGTAGAGGGAAATAATTGATGTATGCGAAAAAATCTGCACCCCTCTAAGTGTGTGGAGGTTTCTGATAGCGCTTGCCAGTGGTTGAATCGTCGGAGCGAAAAGGATGTGAGACAGTGAGCACCCTTGTCTTGTACCTCTAGTGGGAAATATGTTTTTGGAGACCAGCTTGTTCATCAATATCGCAACCTGGGGCGCCGTATAAAGTAATCGGATCCACTGTATATTCTGTAGCCCCAGACCAGACCTACGAAGGATTTCCAGTAAGAAAGGACACTCGACAGAGTCAAAGGCTTTTTCTGCATCTGAGGCCGCAGCTACTATCGATATGTCATCATTGACATCATGCATCAATGAGAACAGCCGCCTCAGATTGTTTTGTGTGGACCTTCCTGGGATGAACCCCCGCCTGATCGGGGAGTACTAGAGCGCTCATATGAGGGAGGAGTCTGTCTGTTAGAACATTTGCCAGAATTTTATGATCAGTATTTGAGTGACCGGGGTCAATAGGACGCGCAGCTAGTGGGATCCTTATCCGGCTTTAGGAGAAGAGTAACCACTGCTGTTTTGTGTGTTCGGGGAGTAGGACCGCAGCCAAAGAGGCTTCATTCATCCGGCAGAGGTGTGAAGCAAGGACAGTGGCATACTCCTTATAGAATTCAACAGAGATGCCATCTTGGCTTGGGGCTTTACCACAAGGGACATCCGGATGACTCTGCAAATCTCAACTGTTGGTGGTGCATTCATCAAGCCGCATGAGCGGGATCTATCTATCCCAGGGCTTCTCAATCTAGGTATGCCCTAATCTCCTTTGGAGAAACCTTCGATTGTGACGAATATAGTGTAGTGTAATAGTCACGGAAAATCTTATTGATCTCACTGGTGTCGTGAACTAGGCATCCGTTGGTATCGGAGACCATTTCTTCCCAGGGCCTGTAATTGTGAACCAGCTGTACCTTGGCTTGGGCGGGTCTACCGCCCTCAGCATACCTAGTAGCTAGAATCGAGTCCCCCAGAAATATGTCTTCCCTGCTAGCCATCTCCAAGTGTTCAAGCCTCTTACTTGCTAACAATTTCTCAATCTGTGTATCCCTCCCCCGGCACTGTTTATGCTCCAGATCCATAATTTACTTTTCTGAGAAGGGACCTCTCAAGGATTTAAGAACTCCACCAACCCCCCCCCTTCCCTTGAGATACAGCAGCCTCTTATAAAGACTATATAGGTGCCTCAGACCGTTCTGAAGTCCGTAACCGAGTATGCATTAATTTGAAAGTATTCCAGGATGTCTTCATGTACTCCGGACCAGAACACATCGTCCTCCAGAGCGTGGGGATGGAATCGCCACCGTGGGGTACATACTTCAGTATCAGGGATGGAGATGGAGGCGACTATCTGAGAGTGGTCAGAGAGCGTCCTGGGAAGGATCTTGATGAGCTGTGTAGCCCCTGCCCATGGAGTTAACATCACGTAATCTAGTCTAGACGCACTCCCGTGAGCTCCTGAGTAAGCAGTGGCGGCCTTAGATAAAGTAGTTTGCGTTCTTATAGAGCGATCCAGATCTAGGGCCATGGCAACATTGAAATCCCCCACCCATATCCCTTCATATCCGGGGAAATCTATGGATTATCGCTGCACAGTTCTGGAAGAATTTGGAGGAATCCACATTAGGTGCGTAGACATTGATTAAAAAGGGTTCTAAACCCTGCACATTCCCCAGCCAGGAAAATGTAGCGATCTTCTGGGTCGATTAATTTATCTTGCAGTCTGAACTTCAAGGACTTTTGTCTGTGTGTCTGTGTGTGTGTGTGTGTGTGTGTGTGTGTGTGTGTGTGTGTGTGTGTGTGTGTGTGTATGTATGTATAATATATATATATATATAATATTCAATGAAAAAACTTTGTTAAAGGGACGTTATGGTTACAAGTAAAACCGAAAAGCCCCTGAAATTTGCCATTTATGGTAGGCTAAGCAACCATAACTCGCGCCACCACCGTGCACTGCTAAAACTAACACCCAGGACATCAAAGATGACATCACATATCTGGCCCACTTGTTTTCTTCACTTACAGTCAGAATATAAAAATTGAAAAAGGTGCTATATATCTAGATGTTAACCTTGTCATATGTTCTTTAAGTTCTTTCCTTAGAGTTTGGTCTCAGCTCATGGTGCACATACATGGGGAAATGGGCAGGCCTCAAACACACAATTCATTTGTATACATGAAGATAAACTTTAATGTCATTAACATTTTCTGATGATGCTCTTGCTTACTTGAGTTTCCCTGCGTGTGCCTCTGATTTGTATGCATTGTGATTATTCATATGTATTATTTGTACCAGTGTTGTAAGTCTTGAATTGATAGCTAGTTATTACATGTTTAACATTACTCACATTCTGATAAGGTAGCATTCATTATTGTACTATCCAAAATTACAAGATTATAAATAGTGTACTTCTATGGTGCATGCTGCAGTCATTTCCTATGTGTATATATGATTAGGTTTCTGTATTAACAACAACACTCCAATACAATGATTTTAGATGAGTACATTCTTTAATAGATTAAGGGGGTAATTCATAGAATTCAGCGCACAAGTGGCGCACGCGGCTGGCGCACAGTGTGCGCGTGCGACAGTCTGCGCCAGCCGCGTGCGCTAAAATCCATTTCCGCGCACAGCGTAATCATGGATTTTAACATCCAAAAGCAGCCGTGGCACAGCGACCCTGCAGCAGCGCCAGTTACGCCCCCAACCCCTCCCCGTGCGCCATGCACAGTGCACAAATCCCGTACATGGCGCACAGGCCATTGGACCAGCATACAGCCCCCCAAACACGAAAACGCCTGTAAAACTCCCCGCACACCCCTCCGAATACATGTAGACCCCTGCGCGGGGTGTTTGACACGCAATTGTCCCTGTGCGCGCGGGGTACATGTATTTCGGGGGTTCGCGGGGAGATTCACACGCGATTGGCCCTGTGTGAGCGGGGTACGTGTATCCAGTGGGGTGCGCGGGAAGTTTCACACGCGATGGGCCCAGTGCGAGCGGGGTACGTGTATTACTGGGGTGTGCGGGAAGTTCCACACGCGATTGGGCCTGTGCGAGCGGGGTACGTGTATTACTGGGGTGTGCGGGAAGTTTCACACACGATTGGCCCTGTGCGAGCGGTGTACGTGTATCACTGGAGTTTGCGGGGAGTTTCACACGCGATTATCCCTGTGCGACGGGGGGAACGTGTAGCACTGGGGTTCGCGGGGAGTTTCACACGTGATTGTCCCTGTGCGAGTGGGGTACGTGTATTTCGGGGGTGCGCGGGAAGTTTCACACGCGATGGGCCCAGTGCGAGCGGGGTACGTGTATCCAGTGGGGTGCGCGGGAAGTTTCACACGCGATGGGCCCAGTGCGAGCGGGGTACGTGTATTACTGGGGTGCGCGGGAAGTTTCACACGCGATTGGGCCTGTGCGAGCGGGGTACATGTATAACTGGGGTGCGTGGGAAGTTTCACACGCGATTATCCCTGTGCGAGCGGGGTAGGTGTATCACTGGGATTCGCGGGGAGTTTCACACGCGATTGTCCCTGGGCGAGTGGGGTACGTGTATTTCGGGGGTTTGCGGGGAGATTCGCACGCGATTGGCCCTGTGCGAGCGGGGTACGTGTATCCAGTGGGGTGTGCGGGGAGTCCCACATGTGAATTGGCAGTGTGACTCCTCCCAGGTGTGCCCTCTACCCCCTCCACGGCACCTGCAGGCAGCCCAGACCACAGGGGACTACCCTGCACCTCTGGTCATGTCCCGCAGGCAGCCCATCCACCATGGGCATGCCCCCCATCCAGGCCACATGTCACCTTGCACTAGTGGTCACCAACTCATGTCCCCCTGCACCCCCACCCCCCAGCAGTGAGGGGCACCTGCCAGCAGACCCCCACGCATGTCCCCCAGCACCCCCACCCCCCAGCAGTGAGGGGCACCTGGCAGCAGGCCCCACTCATGTCCTCCTGCACCTCCAACCCCCAGCAGTGAGGGGCTCCTGCCAGCAGGCCCCCACTCATGTCCCCCCCTACATGACATAAAGATGCTCAATCATGGCCCACTTCTACACCAAAATACCACAGCACGCCACCCCATTCTTGAGACGCAATGATTTCTGAATCCACCCCACACTGACATGCCTATCTCAAGACACAAACCAAAACTCAACTATGTACACCAACACATGTCCGTCACACACACACACACAAACACACACACACACACTGGTTGGCATTGATTGTGTAAACCCACATTTTCACATGCATGAACCCAATGAGCAAATTACACACACGGAAGTAAAATATCAAAATGTATTATCGACAAAAAAAAAAACAATGAAATGAAAGCATGACAAAATAGCAAACATGAAATGAAAAGCATGTGCAAAAGATGAAAAGTATAACCAATCCAAAGAAATCCAAAAGAAAAATAGTCCAAACTCTCCCTCCACCAAAGCAAATCCAAAGGAAACGTAAAAAGAAAAATCCATTAATTCATGGTGAAATCCAAAGAAAAAGTTCAAAATAATACATTGTCCAACTATGTACAATCCATTGTCCAAAAGAAAAATCCATAAATCCATGGTCAAATCCAAATAAAAAATTCCAAATAAATCCAATGTCCAACTATGTACAATCCATAGTCAAGGGTCCATGAGCCCAACGAAAGAAATGAAACCTACCTAAGAAAAAAACTATATACAAATGTGTGGGGCATAGTCCAATCACCCCAAATCAAAGGAAAACGAAAATGAAACTTAACACTAAAAACTATTTACAATGCCGGCGGGCTAGTCAACGGCTCACTTTTCGATGTCCCGGCCCAGGGCATCATCGAACTCCCGCTCAATGTCCTGGAGGCGGTCCTCTTCCATGGCCCCGTAGGTTGCAGGGATGATGAAATGTTGGACTGCAACTCCCTGCGAATTGCCTCGAGGCACTCGGCCCGCCTCAGTGCCCTCCGCATGGAGTTCTCCGCCCTGACCATTGTGAGCCGTGCCTCTTCCGCCCGCAGCTGCTCCGCAACTATGGCCTGGCCCAACCGCTGCCACACGGAAGACACTTCCAATCCTGGGTCCTCCTGCCCTCTGGCCGATGCCTGCCCCTCCGATGTTGAAGGCCCCGAGCCATCATTGCTCCCACCTTGTTGCTGCTGCTGCTGTGCCTGTGCCTGCGCCCTGGCTCTTGCTGCCTGCACGTCCTCCTCTGGCTGGGGTGCAGTTGTCTTGGCGGCCACCCCTGCTGGACGTCCGACTCCCGGCAGGGATGTGTCCTCCACCAGCCTGGCCGCTGGGTCAGAGGCAGCTCCACAGGGTGCCCAGGTATACATGGGTGGGAAGATGGCATGGAGGACGACTGGCGCATAGGGGGTTCAGGTGAGGAGGGGGTCGCAAGAAGGTCCAGCACACATAGGAATCCAGCACTGGTGACCCGTCCCAGTAGGTCAACGCGGTCAAAGAGGCATCTGAGATGACGTGCAGTGTCTTCACGAAAACACTGCTAGTCACCTCGCGTGTCCCGTTGACGCAATGCTATCCCAGCCAGGACAGGCTCAACACGGTCCCAGATAGCCACGTCCGCAGGGAGAGGAAGGCCAGTTGTTGTGCGCTCATCCCCTCCCTGAAAACGGGTCTGGACGTAGGCATCCCTGCTGGTGCCAGATAATGCAGTCATAGGATCAGGGACAGGATTACACACTGACACCTCAGCGGCGGCCTGTGCTGCCTCCTCTCCCTGTCCCTGCACTGCACCACTAGCACCAGTGGAATCCCCACCTCCAGACCCCGTGTGTGTCCCTTCTACGGCCGCCTCCTCCACCAAACCCCCCACCAACCTGGATGACTCTGTGCCATCTTCCTCCGTCGGACCCTGTGGTGTCTCAGCTGCCCCTTCTGCTGCCGAGGAGTCTACCTTCGACATTCGCTTCTTGGATCTAACCTCGGCAGCTGCGGCCTGGGACGCGGCACCAGACTCCTCACTCCCCGACGAGATGACAATCTGGAAGGGGAGCCGGGCCTTGCGTCTCCGGCTGGTGGTGCGTTCCCTGCCGCTTTGCTCCACAGCACCCTCTCTGCCCTCTTCATCAGTTGATGCTGCAGACAGGGAGAGATAAAACACAGGCATCAGGGCACTGTACAATGGACTGATACACACATGACAGTTGTACATGAGTGGCAGTGTCAAACTTCAGACATGGCATCACACTCCCCAACACACAGGTCATTTCTACTCACACACATGAGCAATTCCACAGCAATATTGCACCAGGCAGCACCATGCATACACATACAACAGCATGAGCATCCGAAGGTGAGCCTGACGTCACATGGAACACGGGGAGTGAACAACACATGCACACACGCCACCACACTTACATGCATGTGTACATGTTGTTGGGTGTCCTGACCCACGTTTGGACTATTATGCTGCAACATTTGGTGCTGTGGGCTTAGAAAATCCAAGATGGCCAAAAAGCCCACATTGCACCAGAATCCAGGAAACCCATGCAGTTTTTGTGCACACCAAAATGGTCGCCTAACCTGCCACCCACCAGTGCGAGTGTGATGGGCCAGGAGTGCCATGAGTGGAATGTGTGCCAAAGGAAAAACAGCAGTGACTGTTAGCTCAAAGACACTTTGAAATCACCTTTGTTTCTCTGAATGCAAGCTTAAAATGCCTATTTCAAACATTGCAAGATATTCAAAAATCTCACTGAACACCAGCAGACATTTGGCAGAATGAAGTCTTGTGTGCATACAAAATCTGGGAAAAGAAAGAGCCTAAAAAATGTTCATAATGAAACTGGCTGAGCTGTGGATGTCAGCAGCTTAAGTTAAATTGGACTGAAAGCCACTAAAATCTAAATGTATAAAATAAATGAGTGACCTACTTTGAGTGTCACATAGGCTGCAACTGTATAAAGGTCATAGTTTTGAACTTAGAATCAGCGTTCTAGCTGCATGTGTAGAAATTGTAAGTTTGATTTGATTGAAGAAAAACTGGGAACAAAAGTGACATTTGGCTGAAGCCTGGCTTGAAGAGAGTGAATTCTGCCCGGCAACTAACCCCTACAGGAGTTGAAACTTGCTCAGCCACTGCATTCCCAGGCCTGGCTGCCTTCTGCTGTTCCCACCAAAAGGAGATGACACCTCCCTGATTGAATCAGGGGAGGAGCACCTGGGAGCAGGGAAACAGAACAATGAGCCTTCCTTGGCTCAGGCAAATGTTAAATTAGGGGGGGTCGTAAATGGCTTCCTCTTGAGAGAAACTGGGAGAGGCAGTGCCTCTGTGAGCAACTTGAGCTGGAGGAAGTGGACAAACCAGAAATTCCACCATGTGCTTTGGGAAACCACACGCCTCTGGGCCAGAGCATAATTTTAAAAAGATGGATAATTCATAGTGCGGACTTGTCAAAATTATATAAATAATATCATCATTCTTGTGATTTTTCTGTGCACATTTTAAGAGGTGTTAGGACTCTGTGGTATGTTCTGGGGGGTATTAGCGGAAAATAAGTTGTTACTCCAAATGTATGTATGTTAAAAATCTGACACCTTATCATCTGATACCCATATTCCTTGTGCACATTTGTGTAAAATCTGGAAAAGTTTAGAGGCCGTTATCTGGATGAAAAGGGCAGAATTCTGTGAGAAGTGGACACAACATCTTACAAAGACAGGGATCGGATGGTTTGGTGCTACAGAAAATATGTTAACTGGACATATAATATTAGAAAAATGGTACATAGATAAATGTGTATTCGGATCAAATATAGATTTGTGTGCAATTTGACAAGGGGAGGGATTTCAGCCAGCCATAAAAATAGCATCACTCTGACTCATCCTGACTCACAATTCAGTCCCCCAATCAAGGGAGAGAGGACAACTTGGCCAATGATAAGTTGTGAGGGGCAGGCTTAGTTATGCCACGCACACACCCATTTTCTAAAGACATAAAAGGAACACCAAAACCCAGGTAGAGACATTCACTTTTCATTTTCTTTCGGAGCATTTTGCCGGACCACACAACATCTAGAAGGAACATCCAGAACTTAGACTCCAGATAGACTACAGAACTTAAAGCAAAGGCCTAAACCACAAGCTGAGAACTCTTCTCAGCAGGCCTTCAGAATCCAGCAATCCAACCAAACTATTCTATAGCCGGGCGAGCTGTTGGATTCTTTGCCAATAACTTTTGCCAGAACCGGTAGCAGACCCAGAAAGCAGTGCTGTATCCAGAGAGACCAGAACCAGAGAGACCCAGACCAGACCACTGTGAAGTGCACAGCAGAGCTGACCCAGAGACCTGTGACTTCAGAACCACCCACCAGGAGTCCAGTCCAAACCTGCTGACCAGACCCTGACGGCCTATTTCAAATTCATAGTGTGAGTACTCAGCCAGAACTGTGCAAAACCAATCTCTTAGTTTGAAATAATCTAATTCAAACTATTTTAACCTATTTAGAACTGCATCATAAGAAATCGTGTGTCCATTCTGCAAAACTGTCATCTGTCATTCTGAGCTTTACTTTTATTTTGAGAATCTACCTCCATTAAATCGTCCGTATCTTTTGAACCGCGTGTGCTAGGAACGTGGTTTAACTTTCATCTTAAAGCTAAGATTCTAAGCTTTCCAACTACTCCTTATAGTTCCTCCGTAATCGCGATTGACGCACTCGGACAAAAGTGTAGCGAATTGACCGTTTGCTTCATTTCAACCGCGTGTAAAAATATCTGTCTTTTTCTTCCATTACTGAATCCCGTTTTCAACCTGATAACCATCCCTGAATCATTGGTAAGGCTGACCTGAACTGATTTTAAAGTATCTCTCACTCACCCTGAACCTCTAGAGGGAATTAAAAGCATTTTCAGCATATTTTTCACTTCATTGCCACCACATTTAAAAGGGTCTTGCCTGCTTTAAAATCATACCTGTTTTCCTCTAAGCTCGCTTCGGGGGACTGGGAATTTGTATTGCATTTTGTATTCCTGAGAATTGTGTGCTCTCCTACCATCTCCTTATCTTGCATAGGGGGGGAGGGAATTGTTAAAGAAAAAGTGATCATATTATCTTTTGTTGAAATCATATCAAGTTTATTTCTGTGCTACATTTTTCCCTCATTGCTTTTCCTTGAAACCATAAAAGTATTTTCTGCTACCTTATCCTTCCTATACTAACTCCTCATTGGTTGTAAAGAAGTGTGCTAGTGTCACGCATGAACTTTGGGACGGTAAAGTGGAGATTGAGAGAGGCGGGCCACAAATATATGTTACTGTATCCGGCACAATTGAAAGTCATTCATAAACATAAAACTTCGTTTTTTGAGACCCCGGAGGATGCATTGGGATGGCTCGATGCGCAAGGATATCCCCAGGAGTCAGAAGTTCGGACGGAGAAAGAGCTCGGAAGAGATAAGTGATGCATGAAGAAGGTGCCGCAAGATGGCGCGGCACTTGGGACTTGAATATAGTCGCTTGCGCAGCCTTCAGTAGAGAAGGTCAGACTATTGCACTATTTGTCATAAGCACTGTGGTTAATGTTGAATTAACGGGAGCCTTTCGGAGCGATTCTCTCTACCCCACAACAGTTTTAGTTAAGTGGCCATTAGGGCAACTTCACCCTACTGAGCTCTGTGCATCGTTCAGTGCTTGCAGGGCTAGATGTGGGGGTGCCTGAGCTCCTAGAATGGAGCTGGGCAGCAGTTGGGGTGTGTGATGTTGGGGAAGGGACGGGTGGGGGGAGGGGAGGGAAGTTGGGGATTTATTGTGTACATAGTTATGGGGAGTTTGAGCTGGTACGAGAAGCTACAAGCAAAAATGGAGGGCTGTATCTGTATCACGTGGGCAAAGGGGAGTCGCTACATGGGAGGCAGGAAGACACTCATGAGCCATGGGAGACCTTAAGATCGTAACATGGAATGTCAGGGGACTTAACAGCTACTTAAAAAGGGAACAAAGTTATGATGTACCTAAAAAGACAGAGGATTGATATCGCGCTGTTGCAGGAAACACATCTGTCCCAGCAAAAATTGGAACTGGTGGGGAAGAAGTGGAGAGGTATTGTAGTGGGCTCTCCGTACTCTGCCTACGCTAGGGGAGTGCTGGTCTGGGTGGCACCGCACGTTCCGCTCCAACTCACACAAGAGGTGGTGGACACGGAGGGTAGGTTGGTCATATTGAAGGCCTTGGTAGAGAATAAAGAGGTGTGCATTATAAATACATATGCCCCCAACCAAAACACTGCTATGTATTTTAGAACCCTATGTACTCATCTGGGCGCGTGTGTGGGGGGAGCGGTTATCTGGGGAGGGGACTTTAACTGTGTCCTCGACCCAAAGGCAGACAGATCTGATGGGAAGATTGATCGGCCCACCCCGACGGCCAGGGTATTACAGACATTACTAGATGACTTGGGGCTGGCGGATGTTTGGAGACTGAAACACCCTAATGAAACACAGTACTCGCACTACTCAGCTCCGCAGCACCTGCACACGAGGCTGGATTATTTTTTTGCCACGCCAGATGTGATGATAGAGACCACCCAAATAGAATATAGAGCGAGGGTCCTGTCGGACCACTCGCCTCTGGTGCTGACCTGGCAGCGCTGCCGCCCCAGGGCGCGGATACCGACGTGGCGCCTCCGGGCGGAGGCGCTCAGAGACCCAGTCTTCAGGGAAGATATCAGGGATGCGATCTCACAGTACTTTGAGGTGAACACAAGCAGCGTAGATTCAGCGTGCACACTCTGGGAGGCCTTTAAGGTGGTGTTGCGGGGTGCTGCTATTGCTAAGTCAAAAGGCCTACAGGGTGGGGTCCTAACAGAACTAGAGGAAGCGGAAGAGAAACTGGAGCGCGAAAGCAACAGGGCAGGAGGGGACGCAGAACTTGTACTCGAGTTGCAGCAGAGGTGTGCGGAGCTTTGGGAAAGGCTCTGCAACCTTAACTACAAAAAGTATATCGAGAGGCAACATGCAGGTGGGGATAAAACTGGCCGCTTGTTGGCGTGGTTATATAAGAGCGAAACCCCCAGGCCCCCGATTAGGATAATAACCAGAGAAGACGGGGAGGTGGTGGACACCCAGGAAGGAGTCAACAAGGCATTCTTGGACTATTATAGAACATTATATGAGGACAAAGGAGGGGACAATCAGGAGGAGATTAGAGAAACACTAAAAGACATGGAATTACCTAAGATTAGTGATGAAGAAAGGGAGGAACTAGACGCACCGATTACCCTGGAGGAATTAGAGGAGGTGGTGAAACAGCTGCCCACCTGCAAGACCCCGGGTACGGACGGATTCCCGGGTGAGTTTTACAAAATATATAAAGCAGAAGTACCCCCCCCCCCTATGCTAGAGATGCTCAATGAGTCTTTTGAGAAGGGTCGGCTACTGGACACGCTCAGAGAAGCACTAATCGTGCCGCTCCCCAAGCCCAACAAACCAGGGCATTGCTGCGGCTCTTATAGGCCGTTGTCAATGTTGAACCAGGACAGCAAGATCTTGACGGCGGTCCTGGCTAATAGGCTACGAAGGGTCATCAGTAAACTGATACACCCGGATAAGACAGGTTATGTCCCCAACAGAAATATAACCCACAACCACAGGCGACTCCACCGGGTGATTGAAGAGGGAAACAGGAGCGACGGGGAAATGGTGGTGGTGTCCCTAGATGCAGTCAAGGCTTTTGATTCAGTGAGGTGGCCATGGTTGCTGGCGGCCCTGGAAGAATACGGGATGGGGCCGGGTTATGTTAGGTGGGCGAAATTGTTGTACAGTGAACCACTGGCCAGAGTACGCACAGGATCGGTGATATCTGAGAGGTGGCAACTCAGTAGAGGCACCAGACCAGAGTGCCCCTGGTCCCCGATGTTATACATTCTAGAGCCCCTGGCAGTGTACCTCAGACAACAATATGACATGGTCGGTATTGAAGCAGGGGGAGAGAAACACCTAATATCCTTATATGCAGAACCCCCCAAAATCGAGCATGTTCCCATTGGGGAGCTACATAGGAGCCCCTCTGGAACGGTTGCCAGTGTTGTCCGTACCTTGGGCGGCTGATTCCTTCCGCTACCTCGGAATAGATGTGTATCATACGGTGGAGGAGGAACACTTGCATAACACCGAGGTGGTTGTGAAAAGAATCCGCACAAATATGAAGTTTTGGGAGAAGCTGCCGCTGGCGATGATGGGACGGGGGGCGATGCTCAAAATGGTGGTCCTGCCTAGGCTGTTACATTTCTTCAGTAATATACCATACTTGATACCCAAAAAGTTTTTTGTCAAACTGAACAGCATGTGTAGGGACTTCCTATGGCACGGCACTCGCAATAGAGTGGCGCTATGGAAGCTACAGAACTTCCATGATAGAGGGGGCATTAAGCTGCCGAACTTTGAGGCCTATTATGTAGCTAATCAGTTGCAATATGTAACCAAATGGCTCTCTGATGAAGAAACTCCTGAATCTAGGCTGTTTGGGCAGGACTGCACCCCGTTTTACCTAAAAGAGATTATCTGGGTTCCTAGACTTGAAATGAAAGAACGCCCGGGTATGCTGTTGCTTGGGTGGAAGATGTGGCACAGAGTATGCCAACTGATGGAGAACCCGTGCCCGTATTCCCCACAGGTGCCACTGGTTGCCTTGGCTAGGGGAGACAACCAGCTCAGGATGATAATCAGGACCTATTGGGAATCGGTTGGGCTGGCCACATTGGGAGACATATGGCAAGAAGGGGCTATTAAAGATTTCGTAGACCTGGGAGAAGAGACAGGCTTGCATGGAGGCCAATATGTCACGTATCTTAGGCTAGTGCAGACTATTCGCAAAACCTGGCCAGAGACTGTACTGGCGGAAGAGCCAGACGTTCCAATAGGAACAATATATGACATATCGGAGGGAGGGCACGAGATCTCTAGACTGTATGAGATGGTGATGACCCGGGTGGGGAAGGATTTGACTCATCTGAGGCTGGACTGGGAAGCGGAGGTGGGGGCACAGATGACCGATGGAATGTGGGAACGTGCTATAGGATACCACAAGAAAGTGTCCAGAAATGCTAGATTGCAGCAGATACAGTTATACATAACGCATAGAGCCTATATGACCCCGAAGAGAATATCTAAGTTTGCAAACGCAGGAAGACAAGCATGCCCAAAATGCGATGAGGAAGACGCTGATATGACACACATGTTCTGGTCTTGCCCAGTGATTGAAGCTTTTTGGGGGGAAGTGGCATGGAAACTAGCGGATAAAGGGGTCTCACTCAACATAGATACGGCCTGGGCCTGCCTGTTGGGAGGGTTTCCCAGACCACGGAACACTAAACACCTTGGGAAACTGAGGGACCTGGCATATGTGCTTGCTAAAAGAAGGATAGCTATGGGCTGGAAGCAGTGCCACAAGCCACTGGTAGAGGTATGGTGGCGGGACTTGCAAAAATGGGCGGAGGCTGAAACGGTGGTGTGGCAGGAGGCATGTAGCAATTGCGGGGAGGAAGATGTAGGTAACCTGATGGCTTGGAGAATGTTAATAACAGGACTGTTTGGCACAGTAGTGGATCCTGCAGCTTCGGAAGGAAGCGATACCCAGCCACACGCAGCGGATACAGAACTAGAAATGCAAATAAGCTCTTGAGGGGGCGGGATTTGGGGAGCAGTAATGAGCGTTAATTGATATTCACGAGTTTATTGTAAATAATGCTGCAAGTTTGGTTTGTATTGTTTATTTTTCAAAATAAAAAATTCTTTAAAAAAAAAAGTGTGCTAGTGTCAGATTATCTATTGTTGATCAACATTATATTCGTAAGGGTGCTATCAAATATTAATTTATTATAAAAGTGTGATATATATATATTTTTCCAATAAATCTTTTAAATTGCAAAACAAACCTACTTCTTGGCTCAGTGAGGTCAGGGGGATTCAAAGAGATGGGCGTTATATGAGGGTTTATCATCCAGGGTATAACTTGCTATAAAAATATATAAATAAGGGCTTCCCTTGAGCAATCCCAAACAAGGCACTGACTTAGTGGGAGTGCTTGATTGGAGTCACTTAACAATGTCCACCAACTGTCACAGTGATGAGATCGCCATCCATGTCACATCTGGCATTCAGCCTTCTACATGTCAGTGCCAAATGCATCCATGTTGCATCACGGTTGCACACTTCTCAAATACACACACATGCACATGTACACAGTGCAGATACATGCAGCTGGAACCACCATCCATTTGTGACACCACAACCATGCCAATGTACATACACAGTAATGCAAACTTGTGTGCTCCCACACCTGCATTTTGCCTGCATGCTTACCAACACATACACCATCCATGTGTCTCACACATGAGAGGACTCATGTGTCAGCCTCACGCCCCTGTACATACACATCCATACATGGCCCTACAAAAACACATGTGTAACCTGCACACTACTGGCACACCACAACACGCACAGCGTCCAATCAGTATGCATGTACACTTACCGCTTGACTCCAGACGGGTCTGCCTCTCAAGGACCTGGACGTGGAGCGCTGGGTGTGTGCGTTCCAGGACCCTCATTTGGTGGTCTGACAGCTGGCCCCGGCGCCCCTTGGCATCCGCTGCCTTCAAGAGGCGCTGGGCCTTGTCGGGAGTCCTGGACCTGAAGTCCTCCCAGTGCTTCCGAACATGTTTGATGTCGCGGACTGCCACCCCCTCCTCGTTGATGGCAGTCACGATGTCATCCAGATCCTGGTCCGGTCCTTCATTGTCGGCGCGCAAACTTCCAAAGAGGCCCAGGACTTGCTCCACCAGGACACCAACTTCCCTGGCACTGAAGCTGGTGGCCCTCTGCCTCTCTGGCTGGGGGTTGCCAGTGGTGCCAGATGCTGTTGTACCCGACATGCCAACCCCAGAGGCAGGTGTGGATGTGGGCAACTGGGTCCGGGGGCTGGGCTGTGGAGCGATGGTATCCCAGTCGGGAGTCTTCGGTTCCAGCAGGGGTGATCACAGCAACTGCACCCCTGGCTGACGTGCCGGTAGCAAATAGCAGGGCACGTGGGCAGCAGGCAGGCAGCAGCAGATGGCAGGTGGGAGCATGCTCGGGGCTTTTGGGGGCATGAAAATGGCCTTTTGGGCAGGAGCGTGGTCTTCCGTGTGTTTTCGTGTGGCCAGCTTGATACGGAGTGATTTGGCACGTGAATAAATTGCACGTCAGCGTGAAATCTGAGGAAAGGCCCTTAGCGCGTATGTGACGTTTCACGTGTGGGCTGTCTTAAAAGGTACGAGTATCACGTTATTTCCTTGTACGTGCTTTTTGTGGAGAGCGAGCGGGTGTATCTTGTACTTCTTGTCAGTTCACACGCGATTACTTCACAACGTTTCCAGTTCGTACTCCCTGTTTTCTCCGACTGCGTTCTTTTCTTCTTTTGGCGGGGGTGTTGCCTATGCGCACACGCACGTCTTTTTCACGTTCTTTTTCAAGGCAGACGGTGAGTCGCGCACATATTTTCCAACTGTGGTTGCCCCTGTGTGTCACGTACCCCTTCAGAGGTCATTGTAGGCTGCGTGTAACACTAGTACGCTTATTTTTGTGTTTCCTGGTGCCACAGCATAGTGGGGGTTTATTTTTCCACTTACGTGGTCTACCAGGGGTTGCATGCACGTGTGCTTTTGTTTTTGGGGTGCCTGTGCGCTGCGTGACCCGTCATCTTCCCCCAGGGTCACATACAGCCTTGCTAGAGCACTAGGGTATGAATTCCATCTAGTAACCTACTCCTTTCACCCCAATTGCAGAGGACAATTGTTTACTGCTACTCCCATATGCCCAACAACATCATTGCCATGGTTGGAAGGCGACCAAGCAGTAAGGGAGGCAAAGGTGGCCGACCTCCAAAAGATGGGCGTGGTGGGCGCGGTAGGGGACGTGGCCAGGATTTGCAGGGTGCCCCTAGACCCCTGTGTGTGGAGGACCAATCAGGGACACCCATGCCCCCCCCAATGGTTGTGGGAAACATAGCTGACACCATCCCAGCTCAGCCCTTGTTGGACCGGCCCATTTTGGCACCCGAACTGGCACAGGATGACTCCCAGGCTGACTTCCAGGTCAGCAAGTCTAAGCCACGTGTGGCGGGGAAGGTTGCTGTCACCAGGCCACGTGGATCTGGGGCAGCAATGTCCTCTGCTGCCCCAAGTAGGCAGGGTGGGGAGGCTGCAGGGGCAGCTGCAGCTCTAATCACACCAGCTCTGAGTCTCCCAGCCGGGACAGTGTTGGTCCAGGTCCATCAAACCGACATTGGCCCTGCCAACATCATCCTGCAGCCAATGCCTGCTCCAAGACCTATGGTCATTGTGCCTTCACACACTTCTAGTACCCAGTCCACCTGCGCTTCTGCCCCTACTGACCAGAGCGGGGTAAGCCACTCAGTATCCGCACCACCTTTGAAAAAGAAGAAGGGTGCTCTGGCACTACAGGCTCAGACCCCAGACACGGCTACACACTCCGGCACATCAAGGAAGCCTAGATTTAATGACGCCGAAATTGATGCACTTGTGGCCTATGTGTCGGCACATAGCTGCGAAATGCTGCAGGGTGCAAGACCACACCTGGTCAACATGGGGCACACTGGCAGACCATCGCGGACATCATTAGTGCCCTTGGATTTGTGAGGCGCACAGCTGATGATTGCTACAAGCGGTGGAATGACCTGAAACGCAGAGCAAAGAACAAGCTGGCCTCAAATCATGCCTCTACTCTGGTGACTGGCGGTGGGTCTCCACCAGAGGACAACCAACTCACTGAACATGAGTCTGTTGCTGGAACCTTCGTCACAGAGGAAGAGATCCAAGGCGTGGGAGACCTACCAGATTACAACGCATTGCCCGGTGAGTGCCCATGCATGTGTGTGTAATCCATGTGTATATTGCTTGGGTGATGGGTTCTGAATGAGTGCCAGGTGAGGGTGTGTACTCCTGAGTGGTATGGGTCACCCATGTGCTTCCTCCAAAACATTAAACGGCCCTGGATTTGGGTATGACAGTATCCCTTCTGACCACAGTAGCCAATTAGCGCCCCATTACTGCAGTTGCCCTTGAACTGTCATCTTGCAACAATATTGTTCTGCATTTTTCAGTGTTCATTCAGGCTGATTGTTTCAATTCTCCCATTTTTGCAACACATTTTTTCAGCCCTAATGCCACATATGTGACATGCTTCTGTCATTGATTACACCCCACATTGGCCCACATTTGTTACCTTGTTATGTGAATGATTAGACCATTCAGGCTGATTGAGTATTGGCCTGCTCACATTCATTTTTGGGGCCTGTTGGAATGTGGAACATGATAGTTGTTTCATGTCATGTTGAAGTGACCAACCATTGATGTGTACATCTGCCTGCAATAACTGTATCATTGTACACTGGATGTGTTACAGTGTGTGGCACAGGCATATTTTGTCACACTATTTGGCATTTTTCATCTCATCATGTCCATCTCACATGGATGGGTGACACTACTCATTCACTGACATATGGCTGTACTTGTCAAATGTACCATGGCTATGCTACATGCCATCTGTGTGCTAGCATGTGTCATGTATGTGTATTGGACATGCCACTCGCAGGCTAATGTGTGATGCCAGTGCTACCCAGCATGCAGCAAATGTGTTGCTTTTCCATCTTGGTGTCCTCAGTGTCTGCTTTTTGCCTCCCCTTCCAACTCATTGACAGTGCATGCATGCCAGGGTTATTGTCATGTGGGACATGTGTAAATAATGTACTGGATCTCTGGCTTGTCAGGCCTATGTGTGTGCTATGGTGCTCATGCCTGTTTCCATTTGTTGTCTTTCATGTTTTTGCAGGTGATGACGCACTTGATGCTGTTGAGATTGAGGAGATGGTGCAGACCCAGGAGGAATCTCAGCCACGACCGGGCACCAGTGGAGGACGTGGTGTGGTGGTGGGTGAAAACCCTTTCTTACTGCAGACCATACTGTCCAGGGGTGCCTCTGGGTGCACCTCCCCAGTCCTCTATTCAGGTGCTGAATCGGATGATGAGACTTATGTGCTGTCGCAGGTGAGTGTTTCTGGCAGGGATTCTGTTCTGTCCAACCCACCTGCACCAGGGGTGGAACCCTCTATGGGGATGTCAGTGTTGGTAGGTCCGCCTTTGGCGGTTACGGATGCAGGGTCACACTCCACAACATCTGATCCCCTTCTTGGGCCAGCAGATCAGTGGGTGAATGCAGTCCTGCAGCCTCAGGCAGTGCCAGCACAGCAAGGTGCAGATCGCCTTGCCCCGAACAGGTGTGGTGCCCGCCGACGCGGTGGCCATACGCCACCAGGCAATGCTGTATGGGAAAACTCCATGTACGGTATAGCAGCCCAACAGGGAGCATCGGTTGAAATGATGGCTCAGGCAATGGAGAGGGTGGCCACTTCCATTCTTCCCCCTGAAAGGCAGATGGAACAACAACAGCAGGCAACAGACTCCATTTGCCAATCACACAGGGAAGACATGTTGGCATCCAACAGGGACCGACGGGCGTCACTGGAGACTCTGCGCGAAGCCATATCAATCACAGGGAAGCCCTTAGGGTAGAACTCCATAACCTCAGGGAGACTCTGGTTGAACTTGAGGCTTCCCAAAATTTTAGGGCCGAACAGCAGCTGGAGTAGCTCACACGTTCGCTCTCAGCTGAGCTGCAGGCAACCTGTGAGGAGATCCGGGATCATGCGAGGCCATGCGTGCAGAAATGCAGGCAACCCGTGAGGTGCTGCATGGGGATCTCTGCACTATCATCCTCCAGAATCCGAGCTTCCACACCTGCATGCTTGCTGCCATGGGGCTTTGCGTGGGCTGCCTCCCATAGCACAACCACCTCCTGATACAGCAGCAGAGGGTGAAGAGAGCGACAGCAGTTCTCCCACAATGGCATAGCCGTGCAGGCCATGAGCCCATGGAGATATTTTTTTTTCACAACATCCACGCAGGTGGGTGTTGATGTGCACCCTGTCCTCAAACCTCCTGGGTGTCCCCAAACCCCCCCCCCACGGCCATTTTTTTTTTTTTTTTTAAAGTTTGTTGGCTTGTGTGGCTCCTTTGGGCATCCACTGTGTATTCCGGCTGGGCACATACAGGCTTGTCCTGTGTTTGGATTAGATGCTTGGGTTCCTGACACACACACCTCTCCTGCTTCCCGTTTCCATGGGCTTGCAAAGGGTGTGACCAAGTGACAGTGACTTACACAGTGACATTGGGCTCCCATGAGCTGTGTGGGCAGTCTGTAGTCAATACTGTGTGGACATCCCTAGTGGGTATTGTTGTTGTATTGAACACTGCATGGTGTATTGATATCTGCTTGTGCATCCATGTCTTTCTCCTTATTTGCAGGTACCTTCTTCATGTCTTCACAAGGCCGTCTCCTTTGCAGATGCAGTTCATGTTGTATGCAGTACACTGACACATTTGCCTGACAGCAACACTCTGCAGTTGGAAGGGGTCGATGTGCTGGCTTATTCAGGTCGTAAGACTTGCACTACTTTGAGTTTGTACGGTCATATTTTGGCAATGTTTCATGCTGTGTTACTGTATTGTGTTGCTGGTAAGTATTTGGTCATGTGTGCTGTTTGTTATTGATTACTGGGAGCATATTGTCTGTGGCCTGTTTCCATTTGGGACAGTGCACTTTGTGACACTTGTGTCAGGTGTTGTGCATTCCTTTGTTTGCTTTCACATTGCATGACATGCCATGGTGTGTTGGGTGGCGGAGATGGGGAGGGGTTGGGTGACATGGTTCTATTTTCATGTTGTATTTTGCAAGGGGGTTGTCATTCATGCAGCATAAATGTGTCTCTTTTTGTGACACAGCATTGGTTGTCTTTCGGTAGGTAGAGATTCACACAATGTGACACTTCCAGGTGACCAATCTCAGGCTGGTATGGTTGTGGCAGTTGACTGTCCCTTATGTCATCATCATTGATTGTCAGCTGGTATGTGCCAGGGCTGTGTGCACTCCACAGGGGTGTGATTTTAGGTGAAGTAATTAGCCACCAGCTGCGTACAGGCTGCCTCACCATGTGCCCTTTCCCCTATCATGCGCAGCGGCCGTGCATGTGGTTGGGGATGTGGGGGCACCACCATGTCCACCGGCAGGCCCTGGCGTGTTGCAACATTGTGCAGGACACATGCTGAAACTATGATCCTGCACACTACTGGGGGAGCGTATAGCCGCTGCCCATCAGAACGGTCAAGGGAGCGAAAGCGTGACTTGAGCACTCCGAATGTGCGCTCCACTATGCCCCGGGTTGCAATATGGGCTGTGTTGTATCTTACCTTGGGTGGTGTGGTGGGGTTCCGAATTGGCGTCATCATGTGGGTGCTCGGAGGGTAGGCACTGTCCCCTGGGGAGGTGATGATGGGTATCATTAGTGGGGTTGTGACATTACTCAGTATCTGACATGCATGCATGTGCAGTGGCATTTATACCCGCCAAGCAGCCATGTACCTCATGCCGCCCAGCGTCTAGGTCCTGGTTTAGGGTTGACATTCTGTAAATGAAACTGTCATGGGTGGACCCTGGATAGTTGGCATATACTGAGGTGATGATTCCCTTGGCATCACATACTACCTGCACGTTGATGGAATGCCAGTGCTTGCGGTTTCTATAGATGTGCTCAGTTGCCCTGGGAGGACATAGAGCCACATGGGTGTAATCAATGGCACCTAGCACTTTGGGGAAGTGTGCCACCCCGTAAAAATCCTGGACGGCAGCCTGCCTTTCTGCAGGTGTTCTGGGCAGGTATATGTGCCTGCGGACTGATGGGCGTGCAGTCATGATGGCCAACACCTGGTGTAGGCAGCGTGGCTGCGTGGCCTTTGAGACCTCCCCCCACTATGGCACTTGTCTGCTGAAATGAACCAGTGGCCAAGAAGTGCGGTACATTGAGCACCTTTTCCAAGGGGCTCAGTGCTTGGGAGCACAGGGTGGGTGATGTGAGGTCATCTTCCCACTCACTCACCAGGTCGAGTATTATGTGAGGTGGAAACCTGTACCTCCCATACACCTGGTCATCGGGCATCCCAAAAAGGCTGGTCCCGGGTGTAAAAATTCTGGCCCCGACTATCCTCCTCCTCCTCCTGCGGTATCCCACGACCACTGCTGCGAGGAACGGTATATTCATCGTAGCGTCTGAGCTTGTTTGTTGTTTGCGCGCACTTTTATGCTGCGCGGGTCCGCGTATGCCTGCTTCCTGCTGGCGTACGTGTTTCCGGATTAGCGCCTATTTTTTGGCGCACGCATTAGCCCTGTTCAATTCCATGAATACGTGTTGTAGGCACGCGTGTGGGCGTTCCGCGCATTTGCCTCCTGTACTTCCCCCGTAACGCCCACATTTTGACACGTTGTTCCCCATTCTGCGTGTTACGCCCCGTGTTACGCCTACTTTTGTTGTGTGCGCAGCGCTATTTGCGCTTTCGCTGTGCGCGTAGCGAACGCTGTTTGATGCCGTGTGCGCCCGCGTGCGCCACGCAGGATTTTGGCGCACATCCATGGATTTACACGCGCACGGACTTCCATGAATCGATGTGTGCGGCTTTTGCTGCGATTTTCGCACGCTTTCGCACGCTTGCGCAGAGATTTTCGGCGCACATTAATTCCATGAATCGGGCTGTAAGTACTTCACGATAGGTCTCCCGATCACCCTTGACATCTTGTTACCAACAATATAAACACAACTCCTTGTAGGGACTTTTCATTAAAATTTATTTCACAAGTGATGTCATGAGTGATGCCATCAATGACATTTGTGATGTCATCTTTGATGTCCTCGGTGTTAGTCTTAGCAGTGTATTGTGGTGGCGCGAGTTATGGTTGCTTAGCTTACCATAACTAGCGAATTTCAGGGGGTTTTCGGTTCTACTTGTAACCATAATGTCCCTTTATAGGTTTTTATAAGTGCAACTGAACCATCAAATCCCTTTTAACAAAGTTTTTTTCAGTGAATTTCATGGGTTTTTACCGGTGCATGCTATTTTCTTACAACTTACTAATATACTTACCCAGTATAGCAATATTTGTGTCCAATTGACAAACTGTCACCTTAAAACTCATTTCCCACCTTCTAGAATCATTTTTAACAACTTCTATACACATTTTGCAACTATTTCAACTAGTTTTGAATCCGTGGACGTCTACGAACATCTGACTTCATTGCGAACCTTCCAGACAGTGCCGCATGACCATACGCTAGTGGGAGGCATGATCACATGTCCACTTCATAAGATCTGTGCTTCGCGGACAGTTCGGAACTGCATGTTCTCCTGATCTAGGAACTTTTAAAGGAATGGTTCGCCCAAAAATTTTTATTAAAAAAATAGATAGCCAATATTAAAAAAAACTATTGGCATTTTTTTTTTTCGAAGTCCCTATGTAAAATTTTGAGGAATTCAAGCTCAAAGATAGCACATGGGGGCATCCATTTTGTGAAATGGATGCCCGCCGCTGTGCTTGCTTTGCTTTTGCGGCACTAATGAAGGAAAAGCTAGCCAGCTGTATTAAACAAAAGCTACCACTGGGTGGCTTTTCCTTCATTGGTGCCGGGACTCAGAGGATGCGGACCGGAGACTACAGGCAGAAAAGCTACAGCTGCATTTCGGTAAGTGCTATTTTTTTTTTTTTTTTTTAAATAAGCACTAGCTGCGGTTTTTTTCTAAGTTTTCCGGGCTAGAGGAGCCCGGAAAACTTAGAAATAAAACCGCAGCTTTAAAAACATTGTATTTATGTTTGCCGTAGCTTTTGAAGCGACCGCAAACATAAATACAATGTTATTGTGTTTGAAAACGCTGCGGTTTTTCTTTCTACATTTCTCGGGCTCCTCCGAGATAAACCACAGCGTTTTCAAACACAACCGCGTTGTGTTTCTGCCTAAATCTGCTTTCTCATTTGGGGCTCTAGGGCTCCCCGTGGGGAGCCCTAGAGCCCCAATTGGGAAAGCAGAATTAGGCAGAAACGCTGCAGCATTTAGCATTTCCCATTTGGGGCTCTCGGAAAATCAGCTGTAGGCAGAAACACCGCGGCATGTAAACACAACCGTGTTGTGTTTCTCCCTGCCATGGCTTTCACTTTGGGTCTCCGGTGCTCTCCTGGAGGAGCACCGGAGACCCAAAGTGATAGCCACGGAAGCCAGAAACACAACGCGGTTGTGTTTGAAAACGCTGCGGTTTTTCTTTCTGAGTTTCTCAGGCTCCTCCGAGCCGGAGGAGCCTGAGAAACTTAGAAAGAAAATCTGCAGCATTTTCAAACACAATACCGTTGTATTTATGTTTGCGGTCACTTCACAAGCTACCGCAAACATAAATACAAAGTTTTTAAAGCTGCGGTTTTATTTCTAAGTTTTCCGGGCTCCTCCAGCCCGGAAAACATAGAAAAAAAACTGCAGCTAGTGTTTATTTTTATTAAAAAAATAGCACTTACCGAGATGCAGCTGCAGCTTTTCTGCCTTATTACCTACCATGAGCGCATTTTTCTTCCCTTTCAAATCCCAGTTTCGAATAACTTCACCACAAAGCAAGTCCCAGGTGGACATGGCCACTTTAACCCGATGTGTTGTCCCTCGTGGTCATGGCCAGTAGCCATATTGTCCGGATCATGACCTTATTCCATGACCCGGACAATCTGGCCACTGCCCATGGCCACATGCTACACCTCAGTCACCAAAGATATAGCACTATTTTTTTGTACCTTCATTATGACGCTTGTCAAAAAAATAAAACACGGGGACATTTGCAAAACCATGCTTTCAGGTCCTTGCCAATGCTCCTTATGTATGCACATACAATTGTCATATAACCTAGCCCCCACTTGACAAACTCATTCAGACTTTACGAAAACATGTGTATCTAGATCTATAATCTTTTTGCAAACCGTTGTGTAGATTTGTCAAATGACACCACATTTATAAGCCTTTACAATATTTTGGGACCCCCCCTCTAATTCTGCTCCATCTTGACAAAATCCTACCAAACATCGCAAAAACATTTATATCTAGATCTATTATCAGTTTGGCAAATTAAGTGTAGATTTGGCAAATGGCACCTCATTTATAAGCCTTTACATTATTTTGGGACCCCCCCTCTAGTATTGCCCCCTCTTGACAGACCTGGCAAACTCATTCGGGATCAGGTCGGGAAAATAGCTGCAAATTTTCATGCATTTTCATTAAGTAGCGCCAAAGTTATAAGCCATCCAAAAACTACCCCCAAACATCTGAAGTGTCCCCGAACTTCACAGGACTGTCCGCGAACATTTGAACTGTTCGCAGACTTTCGTGGCAAAAAACCACCCGTTTTTTTTCTTTTTGCAGCCATATTCCATCCCATCCTCATCGCCCCTCTCACCTCCCCCGAGATTATTTGATGAGTTTGACAAGTGCAATGGTGCATTTTCTAATATGTTCTTGCTGCGATGTCCGTGGACACCGGCCGATGTCTGCAAATCCAAGATGATGGGCGTTTCCAAAAATCTGACACAACTCACGTTTCACTCAATCATCGAACATGTCGCGTGTCCGTAGACATGACGCAAGCCGATTAACCAATCTGTGTCCTGTCTGCGGAGCGAACAGGGAAGTGTGTCCGCGGAGCGGACATAGATATCACTAATTGTTTTACTTATATTTTGGTCATTTAAAAAAAAAAACTACTGTACAGATTTTCACCAAATTAACAAAAGCACGCTTTCGGGGCCTAGTCACTGCTCCTGGCGCACATTTGGTGAAAATGTGTCCAGCGGTTTGGGCTGTAGGCGCGAGCAAAGTTTTTTCCCATTATGTCTACGGGAAAAAAAGACATTTTGGGACCCCCCTATAAATTTGCCCCTCCCCTGACCAAACCTCACCAAACTTTGCGAATTGAGAGTGCGCCATATACTTTTTTTGCAAAGTTTGGAGAGGATTCATCTAGGGGGAGCGAAGTTATAAGCCACAGTAGTGGCCGTGTAGTTATGGTTAAGTTGCTGTTTCCATAGGAAGAGCACTTTTTGGTTGGCTTATAACTTCGCTCCCCCTGGACGAATCCTTACCAAACCTTGCAAAGAAAGTATATGGCCCACTCCGAATATTTTTGCAAAGTTTGGTGAGGTTTGGTCCAGGGGGGGAAAACTTAAAGGGGGGTCCCAAAACGTCTTTTTTCTCCCATAGACTGAATGCCGGAAAAACTTTGCGCACGCCTACAGCCCAAACCGCTGGACGGATTTTCACCAAATTTGCGGTGTACGGGGACATCGCCGCTAACACATATAAAACAAAACAACATTGCACTTGTTAAATTTATGAAATACTGTCTCAGAAGGTGAGGGTTAATGAGGCTGGGATGGGATGTGGCAGCAAGAAGTCAAAAAGTGTTGTTTTTTTGTCACCAAAGTCATACGGCAAATTGGAAGTTGCTGCTCAATATAGTGTCCGTTAAGTACAGGCTCAGAATTACTGTGTCTGTGTTACAATGTATTTAAACTAATATTGCAGTCAGACTGGCGTCCTAGGGTTTGAAATGTGAGGCAGCCACCTGCACTGTTTGATGGAAACAGCGGGTCTGCTAGTGTATGGGAGTACCAGTTCTCATCAATGCATTGAGACATGTTGTTGCAAAGCCAGAATGTATTTGCATTCTGAGTGAAGGTCACTTGGTTTGCTTTTTTGCTTGCCTCAGTAGGCCCACACATCCGACTGAACTCATAAGGGTCAATTGTTTTTTGACCTTGAGCGAAAGGAAAAATTCAGTAAGAATGCAGGGAGTGAAAGTTTGCAAAAAATACCATTTGATAAGGTTATGTTTTCAAACCGTTTGTAAGGCACATGTAATATCAGTTCAAGAAGATTCTTTGGTGCAAGTACATTGCTGTCTGAGTTTCAGGAAGACAATGGAGACAGTAAACATTGTGTACGTTCACTTTTGATGACTCTACACCGGAACGAGATTTAATTTTTTATTACCAGAACATTAATTTTGGCAATGTAACTGAAGTACTATCTTTTTGTGTAGTTGTCATTTTTTTTTTTTACTTATGCAGAGTGCAGATTCTCGGCGTTTGTAGGCTATCACTAGATTCAACCATGTTCAACGCTAATACTTCTTTAAAATGTCATGTATGACCACATCGATTTGTGTATCAGTTTCTATGTTCTTTTTGTCTTTTTTGAAATTGTTTGCTAAAAGTTGGGTATTGATACATATTTTCTGTTACGGTTTCCGAACAGCTACATCCTGCCTTATTGTGATTGCCATGGATTCCAGATGCCAAGTGATGGGTTCTTTGCATGCCAGATGCACGTGCTCGTGACCAGCTGCGTAACTGTCACTGTTTTGTGGGACGATTGCCCAGGACCCATTTGTCCGTACACTGCAGTGGCCATTAGGAGTAACATAACATCTTTTATGGTGGTGTAGGCCGAAGTTCATGCCGACGTCTTGGAAATCATTGTGCGACCGAAGCGATTGCTTTACCGAAAATGAATAGTTTGTGTATGGGAAAAGAACAACGTGTGCCTCAGGATTAACATTTTCGATGACGACCGAAGAAACAAAGTTTGATTGAAAATGTGAATAGTCCGATGGTCTCGTACAGTTTATTGTGAAATAAAAGTACTTTACAAATTCTAAAATGTTAATGTTTTCTTTTAAAAACCAGTTTATTATTTCAAAATGTGACGTGCTACGTTGTACGTCGCTGTGTGTTCATTTTCAGGTTCTGCGTCATGGCACGTAGGTGCTTATGGGCGCATTTGGACATCCAAAAAAGGTGTACAATATCATTGGGGTTGGTTATGTGACGAGATGTGGGAGTGTTTTCGTATAAGACAAGTGTCGTAATGTAGTTAAAAAACATAGCGGTATACGTTTACTGAGTGAGGGGTAGGCTATTGCCATGAGGAGTGGGAAGAATGTCAGGGTCATGGTATAAGGTCATGATCTGCAGAATGTGGCTACTGGCCATGACCAGAAGGGAGAAAAGATAGGATTACAGTGGCCATGTCCACCTGGGACTGGTTTTGTGGTAAAGTTGTTCGACATTAGGATTCATTTGAAAGGGAAGAAAAAAGTGCTTGTGGTAATATGTTAACAGGGTTTCCTTTTTGCTTTTTGCAGGCTGCCATGGAAAGCGAAGAGGGTCCCTGTATGGAACAACCACCTTCCCTTTCTATGGTGGCCATATTGGGGAAAGGATTTTGTTTTCTAATCCGGGACGCCACAGGTGTTCCGATTAGGATGAAAAATCCTCTTTTTTAGTAGCACGGGTTACTGCTTTGGAAATCTAGATTGTTAATGGCATTCATCCCCCATTTTAGGGATTGTAGGGGGGTAATGATCCAGAGATCGCGTTATGCACCCTCACTTCAATTGGACTGGCCCTTTATTCACCGTTCCTGTCCCTGGAACGGAGGAAGAACGCTAGAATATTCCCATTAGCATAACACAAACTGCAAATGGAAATGTTGGAAAATCTTATTGCGTCTATGTACTTTACTGAGAAATATAAAGTAAATGGAGTCTATGCGATTCTTTGTTTTAATTTTTTTTTATTTATATTTTTAAACCGTGAAAGGTGGTTCTTAAAGGAACATTTAATTTGTTTACGGATGGCTTTTTCTTTGGAAGGACAGCTAAGAAGGAAAGTTAGCACCAAACAGTAATATGGAGGGGTAGGTGGACGGGGGAACATGTTGTGTGTGTGTTATTTATAAGGTAGGGGCAGTGTTTCTCATGCTCCTTCATTACAGCAGTGGTGCTGTTTCTTGGGGTGGAGGGATGGCCTTAGCTCATGTCGTTTTCAGATAAATAGTACTTTTGCTAAAAGTATGTACTGTGTACTACATTGTTAATGGCTGAGTACGGGTAGGTGTTGGAGCTGTGCAAGGGAAATGTTGAAGTTGCAAGTTCCTACATCAGTAAAAAATGTACTTCCACACTGTCCATGAGGCATACATCTTATTGTTAAGTGTGTACGGATTCTCGGACACGTCACAGTGCTGTGCGGCAGCATATGGTCATGAGGCATTCTCCGGAAGGTGTGCATTGAAGTCAGATGTTAGTTCACATTATGGTTACGTGCCACTACTAGAAACCTATGAACTTCAGTAAAAAAAAACTTTGTTAAAGGGACGTTATGGTTAAGTTGCGCTACTGAAATTCACTAAAAAAAGTTAACGGGACGTTATGGTTCGAAGTAAAACCGAAAAACCCTTGAAATTCGCCAGTTATGGTAAGCTAAGCAACCATAACTCGCGCCACCACTGTGCACTGCTAAGACTAACACCCAGGACATATAAGATGACATCACAAATGTCATTGATGACATCACTGAAGACATCACATGTCTGGCTCCCCCTTTTTTCCTTTACTGACATATCTAGGCCACATGGTTTTCTTCAATAACAGTCAGGAATTAAAAATTGAAAAGGTACTATATTTGTAGATATGTCTGGGCTCCAGGGGGTGGTGAAACACCACAAAAAGACCTGTAAGACCCCTCATAGGGGCAAGAGCCCTCCAAGGGAGAAGACCCCTCAAAGGGAAAAATCCAGGCCGAAAGAAAAACCTAAAGATTCTAGGCTTAAGGTGGTACCTCCCACTGATGAGGATTTGGGATTTACCCCCCAATCTGTGGTCATTCCAAGTTCTAAAGAATAGTCTTCTCAAGATATTAGAGTAATGAGAAGAATGACCTTTATGGCCAATTTTTACGAGAAAAACCCTGATTACTTTCAGAGTTTCCACTCAACCCCCCACAACCTTGGCCCCCTCTGGTTCACAGGCCACTGCGTTACCTACTCAGCCCCCTTCTTTGAAATCTCGTTCAGATGTACCCTTTCAGAGTACAGTCATAGATCTCTATGACCCTGAATCAGACCAAGAAGATCTCCTTTGTGGAGGCCTCTGACCCTCAACTTATTGATGAGGATACAGGGGACTCTTATTATGGCGATGACAAGGACCCAGAAGCAGACAAAGATGCTAATATGTACTCCATAGATTCCCCTCTTAACCAAGACATTCCGGTGGTTGATTTCCCCATTGATAATCAACCTCTTCTCAATGAAGTACTAGCCAAGGTGGCTGAACACTTGCAGATTGACACACAGGAGGTACAGGAGGATAGAGACTTTGCAAACAAACCCTGGGGGACAAAAAGATAGTTGCCCAATTTATCCCGCTACTGAAATCAGCGCACCGCAGAATTCAGCCATCCTTAGGAGCCCCTAATCTCATACGGGCCGTAAACCCATGTGCGGAGAAATTATTCAGACCCGCTCCATCAGACCCATTATATATTAGAGGGCAACTAAAACCAGACTCCTTAGTTGTGACATGACTAGAAAGAGAGCAGGCACTCCCCTTGCTTCCTATGAGGCTCCACCAGATAAGGAGAGAAAAAACATCCTCTGCAGCCTATCAAACCCGGATAGAGAATAATTCAACACTCTTGGCTAGTTATAACTGCCACAAGTGGGAATAAATGTCTGCTTTACTTTCGTCTGCCCCAGAACCACCCAGATCCCAACTAGCACAGGTGTCTGCAGATGGGAGGGCTGTGTCTAGCTGTCTCCATAAATGCAACTTTGATGCGGCAGACAATGCTGGTAGAGTCATTAAAGTGGGGACTGTTATTAAGAGGCATGCATGGTTGTGCCAGTCAGGGTTCAGACCGGAAACGCAGGGCACTCTTATAAACATGCCAGTAGAACCTTCGGTAAGGCCATTCAAGATGCACTTAAAAAAGCAAAGGACGAGTATGACACTCTTAAATCTTTAGGTTAACTCACTAACAAGCCTTCTGGACAAAGAGGGAACAGTAATTTTCGCCATTTTCGAGGCCATAATTCTCAATTAGTATCCAGCTACAATCGGGGCCAGAGTTTCCCCCCTAGGGAAATAATCGAGGCCAATCTTTCCAAGGCTATACCAGAGGACAACGCAGAGGTCATGGTCAGGGCAGAGGCCCTGTTCGGGATGGCACACCACCTGAGGGCAAGTGACATTCCCTTCCAGGTGCCCTCCCATGCGTCTCCAGTATGAGGACGCATTTCCAACTTCACCCACGCATGGGAGGGAATCACCTCAGACAGATGGCTGCTGTCCACAGTAGCAGGGGGCTACTGTATAGAACGACTTCAACGTCCCCGCAACCACCCCCCACGACAGGAAATCCACTCGGAAGAACATCAGCAGATCCTTCTAGAAGAAATAGCCACACTTCTATTAACGGACGCCATAGAAGTGGTCCCAGCCAACCAGGTAAACCGGTGTATTTATTCAACTTACTTCCTTGTGCCAAAGAGGTCCCGGTCAACCAGGTAAACAGGTGTATTTATTCAACTTACTTCCTTGTGCCAAAGAAAGATCTAACAATGCGCCCTGTATTAGATTTGCGCCCTGCAAACTAGTATGTCAAGCCACAAAGGTTCTGCATGACTACGCGACAAGAAGTAATCCCTCTTCTAAAAAAGGGGATTAGATGGCAACACTGGATATAAAAGATGCCTATTTTCATATTTCAATGTTCCCAGCGCACAGAAGATTCTTGCGTTTCAAGAAAACGAACAAGCACTACCAATTCAAGGTGCTGCCCTTGGGAATAGCCTTAGCTCCAAGGGTATTCACAAAGGTACTGGCGGTGGTGGCAGTGCACCTGCGCAAGGAGGCAATCCCAGTGTACCATTACCTGGACGACTGGCTCATAACTTTACTTTACTGTATGCAATAACCTCTCAGCTGCACTAGCTTTTCCAGAGATTATGATTGTATTGATTTTAGCTGCTCATCTGTCGCACTAGCCTATCTAGTGATTGTGATTGTATTGACTGTAGTTGTTCATCAGCAGCACTAGACAAATTTTTCGCAAGAGATAGATTATTGAATGCTGTCAATCTTATTTACAATATGTTAATTTTCATAGCCGCCATCATGTTCCCATTCTGTATAATACCCCAGTCCACACCATGCTGAAAGGGTTACTTCATCATGATCGATGAAGGTTTAGCTAGATTGGGATGTCAGCGCCACCACCCGACCCCATTCCTTCCCTCACTACCCCCATTCCCCACTCTTACTGCACCTATTAATAGTACTTCCTCCAATGCCACTAATGAAATGACCATAACCAATTTGAGTATTAGCCACATATCTCCCAAACACAACCAAATGAAAGAGACAAACAACAAGACCACACCCACTTTGGGCATTGATAGACTTAACAGACTCAGGACCAGAACCAAAGCATGCCTCCGAGCCTCCACAATCACATCTACCAACACTTCCACCAAGTTAGACACCATCACCACCAACCGCCAACCCAAAGACCTTTCCATGAAACGCACAAAACACCAAAACAACTCCAAAACCTCTACTCACACCCCTAAGCAAGGTATTACACCAGCCCCTAACCAAGGTATTACACCAGGCAATACACTGTCACATGCCCCCATATCCACTCTCAAAGGCGCTCTTATCAACGCACAATCACTCGGAGCTCACGCTACAGAAATACACAACCTCATTGCGGACCAACAACTTGATATCCTGGTAGTCACCGAAACATTCCCTGCTGCAGGCCCACTCCTAGCCATTGCTATACCCTCAGGGTTCAGCATCCTCAGGACAGACAGGACCGATATTCAAGGAGGTGGAGTCGCCTTAATAGCCAGAATCACATTGCAAATCGGGGCCTGCCCAATGGAATCCATACAAGGCTATGAACTACTACTAGTAAAGTTCACATCCAACCCTAAAACCACTAACAATTTCCTGATAGCGCATAGTTCGCCAAACAAAAACACTCACCCCAACCTGGCTATCCCACTACTATTAACTCCCATTATAAAGCCCAACACCAAATATATCATCCTCGGAGACATCAACTTAGGTTTCAGTGGTCCATCAGATCTTGACGTATTAGCCTTCCACACAGCCATGTCAGACATGAACTTTGTACGGCTGATATATCAACCCACCCATTCCAAAGGGAGAACTCTGGATTGGATCCTCACTCTTGACTCACAGGTCACTATTGACTCCATCTTTCCCGTAGAGTGGTCAGACCATTGCGTAATTTATTTTACATTAACCCCTTCAGTGCCAAGGGCGAGGTATCTCGTCCTTGGAATTGCATACTACGAAGCTGGACTACTGTAACAGTCTCTATCTTAATCTGCCTGCCTCCACTCTCCGCCCTCTGCGACTCATCCAGAACAGAACTGCGAGACTTGTCCTTGGCCTCAAGCCCAGGGACCGTATCTCTCCAGGACTGAAATCTCTACACTGGCTCCCAGTGGATGCGAGGATTAAGTTCAAAACCCTCTGCATTGTCCACAAGGCCTTCTGGGGCCTGGGGTCTAAATACCTGCAACTTTCTCTTCCTAAATATTTTCCTTCCCAAGCCCTTCGCTCATCCATCTCCAACTCCCTCAGGGTCAGCCGCTTCTCGAAGCAACGAGCTGGGGGTAGATCTCTCCGCGGCAGGAGCCTCCCTCTGGAACAGCCTTCCTGCCTCCCTGAAACTTGAGGAGAACCATCTCCGGGTCCGGAAGCACCTCAAAACCTTCCTCTTTGCTTCTGCTTTCTCTCTCCCTTTCCCCTGCTAATTCTTCACTAAATTCTGCACTGAATCTGAAACTTGGCCACTCTCACCGACCTCGGTCCTGGGCCCAGCCACTCTCCACTTGCACTGCCTCCCTGGCAACCCCTGCACTGCGGACTGTCTCTGTATCCCTACAGCCCCCCCTTCCCAGCACTGTCTGCACTTACCTTGCACTTGCCACCAGCTGGCCCTATTTATTTATCTATTTATTTCTATTCTACTTACCTTGTACTGCACTTTTCCCTTCCCCCCTACCCCTGCACTTGCGCGGTCTGAATGACACCTGGCCTAGTAGGATCGTTGTCTGTCCTCCCCCTGTTCCCCCCCTCCCTGCCTCGTCGCGCCTTGAAACACTTGTGTATAGGCACGTTACAAATGCCATATCATATCATATCATATCATACGCAGTGCCAAGGACGAGATAGCTTGTCCTTTGTGGCACCTTGTTTTGTGTGATCCCTGCAGAGCAGGGATCACACAAAACTATAATCCAACCCCCGGGCTATGAGAGGGGGAGGTCCCCCCTTTCCAACGACACCCTGTGTGACAGCATTGCTGCCCGCGGATCTGGCGCATAGTGCTCGATGCGCAGGCAGCAATGCCCACTGGACCACCAGGGAAATGTTTGTTACATGGGGGGAGGGGGGCTGCTTACTGTAAGCAGCCCTCTCCCCCCCCCCCTTCCTGGACTCCAAAGCATGGGGGCCCATATGTAAAGACCCCTGGGGCAGACAGGTGACCATCAGCCCCCAGGGGTGGGGGCATAAAAAAAAAATAATCTGGACAAAAAAAAGTGATGGGAAGGGGGGAGGGGGTTTAGGGGCCCTAGCCACCAGGGATTTTTTCGGCAAGGGTGGCGTTGGAAAGGACACCCTGCGTGACAGCATTGCTGGGTGAAGAGCGCTCGATTCGCGCCCAGCAATGCCCACTGGACCACCAGGGAAACGTTTGTGAGTCGGGGGGTAGGGGGGCTGTTTACAGTAAGCAGCCCTCTCCCCCCCAGCCCCCAAAGCATGGGGGCACATATATAATGACCCCTGGGGGCAGACACGTGACTATCTGCCCCCAGGGGTGGGGGCATAAAAAAAAAAGACAAAATGAACAGTACGTGATGGGAAGGGGGAGGGGGATTGGGGTCCCTAGCTACCAGGGATTTTTTCGGAAATGGTGTCCTTGGAAAGGGGAGATTCTCCCCTTTCCAAGGACACCCTGTGTGACAGCATTGCTGCCCGCGGATCGGGCACAGGGCGCTCGATGTGCGGGCAGCAATGGCCACTAGATAACCAGGGATGTCTTTGAATGCGGTGGGCAGGTGGGGGCTGCTTACAGTAAGCAGCCCTCGCCTCCCCCCAGCCTCCAAAGCATGGGGGCACACATGTGTACAACCCTGGGGGCAGATGGCTGATCATCTGCCCCCAGGGAAGGGGGCAAAACAAAAAAAAGGGAATTTTGGGTGGGAGTGGGGGAGCCACTAGCCACCAGGGATATATTTAACAGAAAAGGGGGGTGGCCCTCTCCCCCTCACCCCAAGGGGAAATGAGGGCACCCCTTGTAGCCCTCCCTGGGGGCAGATATCTGCTCCTAGGAAGGGGCATCTGACCCCAGGGAGGGCTGCATGAGATGCCCCCCCTGCATTTGGTGTGGGGGGGGGGGCAGAGGGCCCCTCAGCCCGCCCTAAAGTGTAGTGTACCATTTTCAATTTTTTTCTTTGTTTACGAAACTTGCCTTGGCGCAGAGGGGCACTTTGGTGTGCCAATCTGGCCGCAGGGTTCCCAAACCTTACTGCCCCATCCACCAGAGGGCCTGTCCCACACATTTTTGGTGGCCCTCTCCCCCACGCCCCAAATGGAGGGGGGGTGTACCTCACACAGCCGTTTGTAGGAGGCCCAGGGAGGACTGCATGAGGTGCCCCAGCCACCCATTTAAGGTGAGGGGGGAGAGGGCCATCACAAATTGTAGGACAGGCCCCCAGTGGGTGGCACAGTAAGGGTTGGGCACCCAGGAGCCAAATTGGCACACCAATGTGCCCCTCTGCGCCAAGGCAAGTTTTGTAAACAAAGAAAAAAATGGAAAATGCTGGGATGCATTTTAGGGGAGGCTGTGGGGCACCCCAAAGGGATGGGAAATTTTCTAATGGGACGGGGTGGTGACCCCGTCTCCCCCACCCGCAATGGAGTGGGTGCCATGTCATGCAGCCCTTCCTGGGACCAGATATCTGCTCCTAGGAAGGGACGCCTGAGCCCAGGGAGGAGTGCAGGACAGCCCCCCAACTTGTCTGCCCCCGGGGAGGGCTACATGAGATGCGCCACCCCTCCAATTTGGGTGGGGGTGGAGAGGTGCACCCCCCTTCACAATAGAAAATTACCTGGCGGTGTATGGGGCCCCTCTGCCCCCTGCTAAAGGGCAGCCTGCCATTTTGAATTATTTTCTTTGTTGACTAAACTTGCCTTGGCGCAGAGGGGCACATTGGTGTGCCAATCTGGCCCCAGGGTGCCCAAACCTTACTGCCCCACCCACTGGGGGACCTGTCCCACAATTTTTGGGGGCCCTCTCTTCCCCCACCCTAAATGGAGGGGGGTGTACCTCACGCAGCCGTTTGTAGGAGGCCCAGGGAGGCCTGCATGAGGTGCCCCCTTCACCCATTTGGGGCGAGGGGGGAGAGGGCCCGCAGAAATGGTGGGACAGGCCCCCCAGTGGGTGGGGCAGTAAGGTTTGGGCACCCTGGGGCCAGATTGGCACATCAATGTGCCTCTCTGCACCAAGGGGAGTTGGGTTACCAAAGGAAAAAAGTGAAAATGGTTGAACGCTTTTTAGGGGGGCTGTGGGGCACCCCAAAGGGTCGGGGAATTTTCTAATGGGATGGGGTGTTGATCCCCTCTGCCCCAGCTGCAAAGGAGTGGGTGCCATGTCATGCAGCCCTCCCTGGGACCAGATATCTGCTCCTAGGAACCGACGCCTGAGCCCAGGGAGGAGTGCAGGACAGTCCCCCCTTATCTGCCCCTGGGGAGGGCTACATGAGATGGGCCGCCCCTCCAATTGGGGTTGGGGTGAGAGGTGCACCCCCCTTCACGTTAAAAAATTCCACAGCGGTGTAGGGTGCCCCTCCGCCCCCGCTAAAGGGCAGCCTGCCATTTTGAATTTTTTTGTTTGTTTACTATACCTGCCTTGGCTCAGAGGGGCACATTGGTGTGCAAATCTGGTGCCAGGGTGCCCAAACCCTACTGCCCCACCCACTGGGGGGCCTGTCCCACCATTTGTGGGGGCCCTCTCCCCCCCCACCTCAAATGGAGGGGGGGTGTACAACATCACTCAGCCATTTGTAGGAGGCCCAGGGGTGCCTGCATGAGGGGCCCCCGCCACCCATTTGGGGTGAGGGGGGAGAGAATTTTCTAATGGGATGTTGACCCCCCCCCCAGCTGCAAAGGAGTGGGTGCCATGTCATGCTGCCTTCCCTGGGACCAGATATCTAATCCTAGGAACGGACCACTGAGCCCAGGGAGGAGTGCAGGACAGCCCCCCTTTATCTGCCCCTGGGGAGGGCTACATGAGATGGGCCGCCCCTCCAATTGGGGTGGGGGTGGAGAGGTGCACCCCCCATTCGTGTTAGAAAATTGGGGTGATGTGAGGTACCGTTGAACGCAGAACGGTAGGCCATGTGTTGTTGGCGGTCATGTTTCGATGGGTGAGCCGAGTGAAATGTGCGGAAAATGCGTTTTTCCCCCCACATTTCGGACTTTGCGGGGTGTCTGGGTAATAAATTCTGGGCCGATTTGCGCAAATCATACCTCTGCGGATTCCCACGGGTGTCCTCTTTTCGGAAATGCATGGGGTTCCCTGTTTTCCTTGGTGGCTTGGACACCCGAGGCCCATATCTGTATGATGTGCCCATCTGCAGAGAGTGTGAAATTCAGGTGTGAAAACAGACTTGGGGTTACTTGTGTTTTAGGCTTTCCCCTTGGCGCCCAGGTAGGTGCATCCACACATGTGAGGTACCGTTTTCATCGGGACACCTATGGGAACTCGGGAAGGTATAATGTTTGTGTGGTTTTCATAACGTTTTGACCCATTTGCTGGTGCCCTTTGTCACACAACCCTTTAATTTCCCAAATGTGACCTACATTCAGTTGATGCTTTAGGCACCACACACTTTTGTAACCTGCACAAGTCACCTACCCTTGAAAAGGTCTGCCTGTGCTCTTTCCAAAAATGTATGCTTGCCGTTCCTCGTGCTAAGTGCGTCTGTTCAGGCCGTGAGCATAAAACTCCTGTGTACGATGGCTCAGTGTTTGGCTGTGGTATTGCTTGTTTTGTAAAACACTAGAAAAAAATGTGTGCTTTCCTAACTGCAAGAATCAGGGGAATGTAGCGGAGCATTGCTTTTCTCAAAATTCATACAAGCCATTGCCGTACCAAGCCAACCATGTCCAACACATACCTTTTTTTTCTGTCATTTTCCCGCTTTCCCCCAATCTATGGCATTTTCCCCAACCTAGTTGTTGCCCGACCTACACAAATTACCCCTTTCTGAACTTGGAATTTTGTCTACTTTTCAGAAATATATGCCTTTCTGTCCCCGAATTCGGCTTTCCTACCCTTTTCTTCCATTCCGTCCATGCATGTCCAATTGGCAAAAATGGCCAAAATTGCCTACCTCTCACAAAACGGTTGATAACCACATCAAAATAATGTTTTTTCGTTTCCACTCAACCTGTTCATGAAAGCCAGGAAATTGGGGAATTCAGCACAGCAAACCATTTGCTCCTAGCTCTTACAAGGAAAAAAACACAGGCTTCTTTGTACATCGTTTTATTCGCATCTTTTGAAAAAACACAACATTTTCACCCTTTTTGGTTATTTTCTCTCACCCCCCTACAGCAACCTAGGATTCCTGGGTGCCGTTACGACCGCCTACCTGTGGGGAAAAAAGGAGCCAAATTTGGCCGAGATATCTCGTGTAACAAAAAAGTTACAAGGCATTGAATGGCGACATACCGAATCACCAAAAAAGGCCTTGGCACTGGGGGGGAAAAACCCATGACACTTAAAGGGTTAAACAATAATTCCATTGACCACTCTATCCCCAAAAAAACAAGATACTTTTGAAACCATAAATATCAAAAAGCTCTGAGCAGACTACCTCTCCCCTACTCTGAATGCAGCGCTAACCAATACGACTCCAGACACAAAAAATCTGGATTACCTAGCAGAACGCTATCAACAAAGCCTTGCCCAAACTATTGACTTACTCGCCCCCATCATTACCAAAACTCGCAGGCCCGATAAACGATCCTGGTTTTTGGTTCAATGAAGAACTAGTGTCCCTCAGAGGCGTAAAAAGATCACTTGAGCACCTCCATAGGAAAAACACCACCCCAGAATCGGCTATAGCCTTCGATGAAGCCAACAAAAAATACAAATCGGCCATAATTGCCCAAAAAGCAAATGTCTACAACCTTTGCATCACCAATGCCTCCTCAGATAGCAAGGCACTGAACTCTTCTATCCTTAGAGAGCTAGAAAATCCTTGTCCTGTTCTAGCACCCACTAATGCTAGCAAAGACTCGTGTACCACAATACAAGATGCTTTAGCATCCAAAATCCTACTACTTCAAAAGAAAATTTATAGCAAAAAAACTCTCCTAGCGGAAAAAACCCCCTTCGAGGGGATTGGGTCCTCCGACGTATTCCATATCTATGACAGTAATCACCACAGCTGTGCTGCTTCGGAAACTTTTTCGGCGTCTGCGTCCTGCGTCGATGCGCCGCCGTCGAGGACCTCCTCCGACGTCCGACGTCATCCGATGTGATAAGTAGGACGCACGACGCCAGTAGCCTCAGTTCCGTTTTTTCCGCGAACGTGTTGCTTCGTGTTTCTCGGTTCTAGCCTCGACTCTTTGGAGTTCTGTTCTTTCTGGTTCTTCGAGCCTGTTCGTTTGTGAATATTCCTTCGCAGCGATGTCTTCCGCTTCGTCTTCAACCCCGCGTCCGGGCTTCAAGAAGTGCGGGGTGTGTGGGTCCAAGATGTCGGTGACTGACTCGCACGACGCCTGCCTCTGGTGCCTCGGGGAGGCCCACGACACGGATGACTGTGTCGACTGCCTGTCGCTCACTTCCAAGGCCTTACGCGAACGTAAGAAGAAATTGTCGGTAGGTCGGGTGTCCAAGCCCCGGAAGTCGAAGTCGGCGGGGCTTTCGACGGATGATTCGAGGGGTGACTCTCCGCGTCATCGTCGGAGGTCTCGTCGGTCTTCTTCTAGGAGTCGGTCTCGCCACTCCTCTGCCTCTTCGAGGCGTTCTCGGAAGCGCCGTCACCGGTCGCCTTCCAGGTCCTCTTCCGAGGACTCTGCCCGGCACGTCGGTTATCCCACCAGCCGTGCGACGCCGGAGGAATGGGCTTCCTTCGGGAAGAAAATGTTGGCGATTCTTGAGTCGCAGGGTACTCAACCGTCCGCGCCCCCGAGTGGGGTCGGCCGTGTGAGGTCGAGAGACGCCGCTCGCAAGAGTGGTCGGCACGAGTCACGGGAGAGGTCCCGTTCGGACAAGGAGGCTCGTTCTCGCCGTACCCGTTCCAGGTCCCGGTCCTCGACGCGATCGAGACCGTGTGCACCTGTGAGGTCTTCGAGGAAGACATCGACGTCTGAGGCGTCGAGGGCGTCGACAGGCTTTCTCGAGGCTCCGGCTCCGAGGAAGTCGTCGAAGCCGTCGACGTTCAGGTCGTCGAGGGACACGCTCGGGGCTTCGGCTTCGAGGGCTGTGTCGACGCCGCCGATATTGGAGGCGCTGCATCTGACGTCGACGCCGATTTCCTCGACGCCGATCCTCTCGGCGCCGTTGCCGGTTTTCTCGACGGCGGCGCCGATTCGCTCGACGCCATCGACGCCTTTCGTGTCGGAGGTGCCCCGTGTCTCGGGTGTACCCCCTAGGAAGGCTCTGGCTAAGAGCAGGCACTCTCAGATGCCTTTCCACCACTTGGATTATATTTCGGAGGCGGATGAGGATTCGGTTGGCCTGGTTCCTGGTCAGGTGCCGGATGACATTGTCTCGGGCCATAGTCAATTTGACGAATTGAGGCAGTCGCTGCATGATGCTAGTGGTCTGGACACCTCTCCGGAGGTGGAATTTGGTCGGCCTGAGCCTGGCTCCCATGCCGATTCCTCATACCGGCGCCTTATGGCTAGGGTGTCTGAGTATCTGGGATGGTCTGCTCCCCCAGGGGAGTTTGTGCAGGATGATCTGACGGACATCCTTGATGTTGGTCCCCCATCTGACCCGGTTCTGCCATTCCATATGGCTTTACAGCGTAGGGTGGCGGCGGCTTGGACTGCTCCGGAGAGTCTCCCGGCAGTGGGCAGATCCTTGTCGCGGAAATACCGTCCAGCCAGTGGCGACCCCTGCTACTTGACCAGGCACCCCACTCCGGAAAGTTTGGTGGTGCAGGCGGCCACGGCCCCGGCAAAGCAGGCGTCGTACCCTACCATCCCTCCTGATAGGGACGACAAACGTTTTGATGGCTGGGCGAAGAAGGTGTTTTCTTCTGGTGGTATGGCGCTTCAGGCGGCCAACTCCATTTGTGCCTTGTCACGTTTCACGCACACTCTGTGGAACTGTGTTGCGTTAGCGGCTGAACATGTTCCCGTAGGGGACGAACGGGATGGTTTCCTTGCTTTGGTCCAGGATGGTAAGGATGCCATGTGTGAGTCCGTTCAGTCGGGTTTGGACTTAGCTGAATGCGTCAGTAGGTCCATGGCGGCGAGCACCGTGATACGCAGGTTTGCGTGGTTGCGGAAGTCGGGGTTTGCTCCTGATGTGCAGTCCCGGCTCCTCAACATGCCCTTTGATGGTGAACATCTTTTTGGCAGCAAGGCTGACGAGAGCCTTGAGAGGTTGCAGACCTCAAAAGCTGCAGCGAAGTCGTTGGGCGCTGCAGTTCGCCAACCTCCGCCTTTTCGTCCTAGGGGACAGCAGTGGAGGGGTGGCTCCTTTCGCTATTACTCGTCCTTTGGTAGAGCGAGAGGAGCTGGCAGTCAAAGGGGCCAACGCAGGGGTACCAGAGGTGGACGACAGGGTACCCGTGGTGCCAAGGCCGCTCGGGCAGTTGCCTCTTTGCCCTCAGGTAACGCCGCAGCCGCTCCTACTCAGTCATGAGGCCTTGTCCCATGGTTCGCCGGTTGGGGGAAGGCTGGCGCAGCATCTTGTAGAGTGGCGTGCCATTACTTCGGATGTGTGGGTTCTGGAGATCATAACCCACGGCTACTGTCTTCCCTTTCGGCACAGGCCTCGCGACAATCCACCGGGGAACCTCTCTTTGAAGTGTCCGGATCCGCTCCTTGCGCAGGAAATTCAAGCCCTGCTGGAGAAAGGCGCCATAGAACTGGTGCCTGTAGCGGAGAGGAACAAGGGATGGTATTCCCCTTATTTTTTGATTTCCAAGAAAGACGGGGGATTGAGACCCATCATGGACTTGCGCGGTTTGAACAAACTCCTCAGGAAGGACAAGTTCAAGATGGTTACTCTCTCTCAAGTCCTCCAGGCCCTTCAGCTTCAGGACTGGTTGGTGTCACTCGACCTCAAGGATGCTTACTTCCATGTGCCGATCCATCCCAAGCACAAGAAGTACCTGAGGTTCGCGGTTGGCGACTCGCACTTTCAGTTTCGGGTCCTGCCGTTCGGTTTGACCTCCGCCCCGAGGGTTTTCACCAAGCTCATGGTGGTGGTGGCAGCGCATCTCAGGCAAGGGGGGATTCACGTCTACCCCTACCTGGACGATTGGTTGATCAGGGGGAGCTCTCCCGAGCAGGTCCTGGATCATCTGTCCGTCGCCTGCCACTCCCTTCACAGGCTGGGCTTCTCCCTCAATTTAAAGAAGTCCCATTTGACGCCAACGCAGAGGCTCCAGTACATCGGAGCAGTGCTCGACACTTCCCTGGGGCAGTGTTTTCCTCCCCAGGTGAGGGCTCTTCACATTCAGCAGATGGTGCGCAAGTTTCAGCATGCCCAGACGCTCCCAGCGTTCGAGTTCTTGAGGTTGCTCGGCCTCATGGCATCCTGCATTCTTCTGGTGCCAGAGGCTCGCCTGCGGATGAGATCTTTGCAGTGGGCACTCAAGATGCAATGGTCGCAGTCCTCCGGCAGGATGTCGGACCCGATTCAGGTGCCGCCCTCGGTCGCCCGGGACCTTCTGTGGTGGGCCGTCGAAGGCAACTTGATGAAGGGGGCTCCGTTTTGGCTTCCCTGGCCGGAGGTGACGATCGTGTCGGATGCATCCCTCACGGGATGGGGAGCTCATGCCAACGGGCTGACAGTCAGCGGTCGTTGGTCTCCGTCGGAGTCCAGACTCCATATCAATCTGTTGGAGCTGAGGGCCGTCAGGCTAGCCCTGAGGGCTTTTCTGCCGACTGTGCGAGGGAAGAATGTCCTGATCCTGACGGACAACACAGTGGCCATGCACTACCTCAACAAAAAGGGGGGGGCAGGGTCACTTCCTCTGTGCAGGGAGGCGATGCAGCTCGAGTTCTGGGCCATCCAGCAGGAAGTTTCGATCTCGGCAGTTCATCTGGCCGGAGTCGAGAACGTGACGGCGGACGCTCTGAGCAGGCAGTGCACGATCTCTCACGAGTGGGAGTTGGCTCAGGAGATTCTCCTGGAGATCTTCGCCCTTTGGGGGACCCCTCAAGTGGATCTCTTTGCCTCCAGTGTCAACCGGAAGTGCGAAAGGTTTTGCTCGCGGGAATTTCCTCCAAAAGGAGCCTTAGGAGACGCGTTCGTGGTGGAGTGGTCGTTCCCGCTGCTGTACGCGTTTCCTCCGGTCCCCGTCATCCCGCAAGTGCTGCGGAGGTTACGGAAGTTCGGTTCCCGGATGATCCTCATTGCTCCGGCGTGGGCTCGGAGGACGTGGTACCCGGACCTTCTCGACTTGTCCATCTGCCCTCCACGTCGTCTTCCCTACCGAGACGATCTGCTCTCACGGGAGGGGGGTCAGGTTCTCCATCCAGAGGTCGGATCCCTCAACCTTCACGCTTGGCTTCTGAAAGGTTGAGGTATAAGGATTGGGACCTCCCTGAAGACGTGATGGAGGTGTTGCTTTCGGCCCGAAGGCCCGCAACTAAGTCTCTGTACCGTTGCCGTTGGCGTAAGTTCTGCGACTGGTGCAGAGTTCAGAATGTGGATCCTTTTGCATGTGACATCCCCATGGTTCTGTCCTTTTTGCTTTCTTTGGCCCACAGGGGCTTGCAAGTGGGTACCGTTAAGGGTTACCTGGCGGCGCTGTCCATCTTTAAGCGCTCGTCTGAAGAATGTTCTTACTTTAAAATCCCTTTGATTTCACAGTTTCTGAAAGGGCTCACTAATGTGTTCCCTCCGTCGCCTTTCCTGGTGCCCGGTTGGGATTTGAACCTTGTTCTTAGGTTTCTTATGGGTGCTCCGTTTGAGCCGTTACATTCTTGCCCTTTGAGGCTGTTGACTTTGAAAACTGTGTTTTTAGTTGCGGTTACTTCCGCTCGCAGAGTGAGTGAGTTACAGGCACTTTCTGTTAAGCCACCCTTCACTGTATTTCACAAGGACAGGGTTGTCCTTCGAGTTCGTCCTTCTTTTCTTCCGAAGGTAGTGACGGAATTTCATTTGGCCCAGAAGATTGTTCTTCCGGCATTCTATCCTCCTCCGCATCCTGGTAAGGAAGAGGAGAGGCTCCATAGGTTTGATCCTAGGAGAGCTTTGAGCTTTTATGTTTCTCGCATGTCCCGGGTCAGAGTGGACGATCAACTCTTTATTGGTTACGCTGGTAAGCGCTTGGGGCAAGCTGTGACGAAACAGACTTTGTCCCGCTGGATTATTTTGGCCATCTCGGAGTGTTACCGCTTGGCCGGCAAGGACCCTCCGGCTGGCTTGCGGGCCCATTCTACCAGGGGCTTGGCTGCATCTACTGCCCTGCAGAGGGGTGTTCCTATTCGCAACATCTGTGATGCTGCCACCTGGGCTTCAGTGCATACATTTGTGCGGCATTATTCCCTCGATTCCATCATAGGGCAGGATCTGGCCTTTGGCAAGGCGGTCCTTTGCTCTGCTATTTGATTGGCTATTCTAAATTTTGTTTCTAAATTCTTTCCCTCCTCCTTGATTTGGTACTGCTTTGGGAGTCTGTCATAGATATGGAATACGTCGGAGGACCCAATCCCCTCGAAGAACAAGTTACTCTCTTACCTGGTAACGTTCTTTCGATGGGATGGTCCGACGACGTATTCCATATCGCTCCCGCCCTGCCTTCCCCGCTGCAGAATTTCTGTTGCGTTTGCAGCTTACGTTCCGCAAGGCTTTGTGTCGGACTGGCAGTTGACTATTGTCACACGTTCTGGGGGAAAAAACTACAACTGAGGCTACTGGCGTCGTGCGTCCTACTTATCACATCGGATGACGTCGGACGTCGGAGGAGGTCCTCGACGGCGGCGCATCGACGTCATCGACGCAGGACGCAGACGCCGAAAAAGTTTCCGAAGCAGCACAGCTGTGGTGATTACTGTCATAGATATGGAATACGTCGTCGGACCATCCCATCGAAAGAACGTTACCAGGTAAGAGAGTAACTTGTTCGTCTCACACAAAGAAGTGTCAGACACCATAACTAAACTCAAAGCCTCCAACTGCAAAGAAGACCAAGTCCCACTTAGTCAAACTCTATGCCCCCACCCTAATACCAATTATCACCAAATTTGTCAATGCTTCCTTCCACACCAACACAGTTCCCACCAGTATTAAAAAAGCGTGGGTGACCCCCCCCTCCTAAAAAACGACATTGGATCCATCGATCCCTACAAACTACCGACCCATCACAACAGTACCGTTTCTCCTGAAAGTAATTGATAAAATAGCCTACTCCCAAATACAAACCACCTAGAGCTTCATCAGCTATTGGGGGACCGACAGTCAGGATTCCGCCCCAATCATAGCACAGAGACAGCCCTTCTCGATCTGAAGATCCAAATGGATGTCTCCAGAGAAGCAGGCAAACTATGCCTACTAATGCTCCTGGATCTCTTGGCCGCTTTCGATTTGGTCGACCATGACAAAGTCTGTGACACACTTGCCAATAATTTCAACGTGTCTAGGGATGCCACTGACTGGATCAAATCCTTCCTAGCAGACAGGACATCAAGAGTGGCTATCGGCAAAGAAGCAGCCGACCCTATATCTGTTCCTGTAGGTGTCCCACAAGGCTCCTGCCTATCACCCACATTGTACAGTGCCTATACCAAGCTGGTCTTTGCAGCCCTGGATGCTATGGGTGTCATCTACACCAATTTTGCAGATGACACCCAGATCCTTATCCCACTAACAGGTAACCACGAGCAAGACACACTGCTCATCAACCAAATCTACTCCCTCATCCAAAATTGGATTGCTAATAATAGCCTTTGCCTCAATGATGACAAAACAGAGCTACTTATACTAGGTTCACCCTCCAAAATCGACACTCTTCAGCCTGCTTATAAGTTATTCATCATTGATGGCACCACGATCCCAGTACTTAAACAAGTTAACACACTTGGTGTCTATTTAGACGCCATTTTAACCATGTCAAAACAAGTTAATACCCTAGCCTCCTCCACCTCCTATACCTCCAAACTCTTCTCCCTTAGTCATAAATTCCTCTCACCTGATAACTGTATTACTTTAGCAAGAGCACTTATACTTTCCAAGCTCGACTATTGTAACATCCTCTTCCTCGACACATCCAAAACCAAAATAGCCAAACTCCAATTTATGCAGAATAAAGTCCTCAGAGCTGCCCTAGGCATAAAAAATGCGACCACATCTCCAATATCAGGAGAGTTAACCACTGGCTCCCCATCCAAGCCAGAATCCTATTTAACACATTAAGCATTATGCATAAATACATTGCTAACAAAGCTCCTAAATATCTCATCAACACAGTCGTCAAGACATCTCAGACCAGACTTCTCCCATCCAACAACAGCTCACACCTTGAAATCCCACAATATAAAAAAGAGAAAGCGGGGGGTAGCAGTTTCAAAGTCCTTGCTCCCAAACACTGGAACTCCTTACGCACCAACATCAAGAATGAAACATCCTACCCACAATTCAAAAAATAATTGAAAACTTGGCTATTCAACCAATATTAACTAAGCCAGGATCTCCAACCCTACCGAGTTGACTCCCCACTCACTTGTATATACACCGTATGTAACATTTTGTTTATCATATCTCTGCCATAACATAATGATTGTATTTACCTACTGTCTGTAACTACGCCGTGATACCTTCGGGTCTGGGCATATAATAAATGCAATAATAAATAAATAACAGGAGACTTGCCCCTGATTTGCAGACAAAACATTCAGAGAACAATCAACCTCCTCTTTCAATTGGGCTTCTCCATCAACGAGAAAAAGTCAAGCCTCGTGCCAAGCACTTCAAAACAGTTCCTAGGAGCTGTCTTAAACACCGAGGAGGGATTGGTCTTTCCTTCAGAGGAAAGAGTAAAACATTTGTTACTGTAAATACCACATTATCAGGCCGGCCGCCAGATAAGGGTGTGCAAAGCAATGCGTTTAATAGGCATGATGGCATCTTGCATTTACCTGGTTCCTCACGCGCGCCTGCGACCCATGCAGGATTGGTTGGTGAAACAGTGGTCTCAGGCAAGTGGTCAGTGGGACGATCTAGTGGTCGTTTCGCCAACACTTGTACAAAATCTTCACTGGTGGACAAGAGAGAATTTAACGAATGGGAAACCTTTCTACGACCAGAGGTACAAGCGGCGGTCACAACAGATGCTTCACTGGCAGGGTGGGGGTCTCACTACCTTCACCACACAGCTCAGGGTCTGTGGTCTCGCACTGTAGCTCAGAATCACATCAATCTGCTGGAACTCCTGGCAGTATTCAAAGCCCTTCGGGCATTCAAACCCCATTTAACAAACCTATCTGTGCAGATCCTAACAGACAGCACTACAGCAATGTTTTATATCAACAAACAGGGGGGTACACGTTCTCCAAATCTGTCCAGACTTGCACAGCAAATTTGGAGATGGGCACTCAAACGGAAAATGTTCTCTCATCACAACATGTTCCAGGGGAACTCCACGCTCTAGCAAACTCGTTGAGCAGAGATCCCCTACCAGAGGGACATGAGGGGCCTCTACACGAAGGAGTCGTAGAACACCTCTTCTCTCAATGAGGTTTCCCAACTATAGACTTATTCGCCACAAGCGAAAACAGTCGATGCTCAGTCTTCGCGTCCAGGTTCCCCCAGCCAGTCTCCAAGGGGAACGCCCTATGAATGAACTGGTCAGGGAAATTTGTTTACGCTTTTCCCCCAACACCTCTCATGAGGAAGGTGGTGAACAAGATACACAAGGAACCGATGGCGCTTATCCTAGTTGCTCCTATGTGGGCAAGACAACGATGGTTGTTTGATTTCATGTAAACCAGTCAATCGAGCTACCGGCTTTCTTCCAGAAAAGCTCAGCTGAGGTGAAATTCCACACACTAGATGTGAGCAGAGCGGTCCTCTACTACGTAGACAAGACCAGACCACTAAGAAAAACAGATCAACTGTTTGTCTCCATAGCGCCAGGCAGAGAAGATGACCGCATCTCTAAAAATGCCATCTCTAGGTGGATAGTCAGATGTATCCAACTGTGCTATTCCCTATCCGATAAAAAAAGCAGCCTTTTGCGCCAAGGGCCCACTCCACAAGAGGTACTGGAGCCACTCTGGCTTTCATTGCAAATGTCCCTTTAGACAGTATTTGCAAAGCAGCTACATGGAGCTCAATACATACTTTCACTCAGCATTACTGCATTGACACTCATTCCAAGACAGATGCACAAGTTGGACAAGCGGTTCTAAGACATTAATTCGCTCATGAACCTTCTCACATCCCACCTCTCCTTCTTCCACTGCTCGCTAATGTATTGTTACGCTCACCTGGTATCCACGTGGACGCCGCCCAGCCCTGGTTGGATGATTTGCACTCTCGAACCCTCTCCCGGTCCCTTAGTAAGGCCTCTGGTTAAAGATGGGTCTGCAATATAGGAGAACTGGATTCAATACCAGATTGTCTTTATGTTTTCCCACCTCCCTTGGTCTCAACTCCTTCCTCCCCCTTGGGCCCTCTCCTCACCTTAATATTGTAAAAGGTGGATTCTCCGTCCTGCTCCTCGTGGCAGGGGCGCGTAGATGTGGGGGGCGAGCAGCGACCAAGTTACTTCACTGGTGCAAGCCCCTTTGTGGGAATCCAGGCCTGCTGCGACTCCGTGGGCTTGCTGCTTTACAGTCTTTATATGCAGTTCTTATGTTCCTCTTAGTTTGAATAATAATGCCTTGCTCCTTTCCTTATAGGTATGGAAAGGTATTTTGGTGTTGTCATGCAGTTTGAAGGTGAACATGGGCCGGTAGGTGAAAGCGCGGTGTGCGCAATGCTGTCCGGTGAGTATTGCGCGATGCGCGGCACTGTTTCGCCTTTTATATTGCTAACCTGTGTCTTTTCTCTCCTTGCAGGTTGCGATGTTCCTCGCCGAGCGCCGTAATTATCCAGCAATGATACTGACCAGGAGATGACTACCCAGGTAAGAATTGTGTGGCTTTCTTCCTTCGGGAGGAAACGTGAGTAAACGCTTACTAATGCTGTCTTTCTTTCTCCTCTTTCCAAGTTATGGTATTCGGTGCCGGATGATGAGTTCGTACCTTCAGGTGAGTGGAACTGAAGTCGGTGATGGATTGAAGACCGGATACTATTCCAGGTAAGTTTCGTAGTGTTCTTTCTCTCTCTCTGCAGGTCCTTGGTTTCAGGTAAGCTGGCATCAAAGAACTGGACACTGTGAGCGTTACGCTGCCCACAGTAGAATAATGCAAAGCATGTTCTCCTGTTTGGGTGCAGTTTGAATAATCTCAGGTAAAGTAGTCCAGGTAAAATAGTCCCAGGCCTGCTACACCCAAAGTAGTCCAGGTAAAGTAGTCCCAGGCCTGCCACACCCAAAAGTCTAGACCGCATAGCTCAGTTCCTTGTAACTGAGCTATGTGTTTGCCTCCATGTTGGCTGAACCCCCCCAAGTTAACTAGTCCCAAGTAAATAGTCCCATCTAATGTTGGTCTTCATGGTGGTTATGAGCCTGGCGCCAAGGCGCCAGGACTGACTCCAAGAGAGTCTTGGGTGAGGTTTTAAGGCCTTTGACCTGGCCCTAACTAGAGGGCTGACTTGCCAGGGAGGGCCAGGGGCAATGGTCATGACATGTATGCACAGCATGTGATCTAAGCAGATTCCACAAGCCTCAGAAGGGATACATTACTCACCGTAATTGTATTTCTGATGCTTGCATCTGCTTAGATTCACATGCAACCCACCCTTCCTCCCCTAGGAGCGAAGGCGCATGGATGCTTATGAGCTTGTCTAATCGTATATGCTTGGATACTCGCGCTACACCTCATATCAGAAAAATAACAATCTGAGGGTCCTCGACGTGTGAGGGATCATGGGTTCAGTGGACGTCACACTAGGTATCGTATTACTGCACGCCCTGTCGACGTCCCTTTTCGAGTTTCGAAAATAACAACTGTAATACTCTGCAGCTTCTACTAGATGTCGGCCTATGAACAGCATGTGTATCTAAGCAGATACAAGCCTCAGAAATACGATTACGGTGAGTAATGTATCATATATATTCGCAACACCCCTGGACTATGAGGAGCATGAAGAACAATATCTGTGTACCCCCTAGCAAAGGGCAGTGGGGTAATTAACAGGGAGGTGCGTCTTCCTGTAAACAGTGTGCATTTGCTTCATGCAGTTTAGCATGATTGATCACCATTGAAACGTTTTTGTTATTGGTCAGACTTCTGATGTTCCAGGACATTACATTAAGCAATTCACCCCCTATGGCCATTCACATTCAGGGTTATCAGTGACCCATCATGATCCAATCTGTGTATACCTGATAATCCTTCCCACAAACCAAGCGCATATCCACAACACTTATGAGTGGACATGTGGAGTGTACTACAGCATAGGCACCTTTTTAATTACTCCCACACCCATCCACGCCAGAAACCACTTATTACCAACACAGCATCAATTACCAACACAGCATAAACAACAACAGCTGAAACACACAATTTATGCAGTGTCTGCGGGAACGGGGCATTGCTTGCGGCCGACATACTCCATCAGCAGCGGGCTCGAAAAGTACAGGTATGTTTGTCCTTCGGAGAATGAGGAGCCTCTAGAGCTCAGAGCGTGGCAAACTGAGTTGCCACCCTAGGATAGAGTATTAAAATGGACAAGAAAAGCAGATAATAGGAGCCCATATCCTCATGGAGGGTGCCCTGGAAAGCCAGGGGGAGTAGGTTGTTCGGCGGCAAAACGCTCCGCTGCATTCAAGGTTGTGAAAAAGATTGTTTTCCCATTGTGTCTCACACAAAGTTTAGCCGGGAACAGCATTGTGTAGCGGACACCTTTGCGTCTCAGGTCATTCTTTGTAGCTTGCAAAGTTTTCCTGTGTTCCTGCACCTACTGGTTAAACTCTGGAAATAGGCAGATAGCGTCCGAGCACCAGTGCAGATCGCCTCGCTCCCTTGCTGCCCTGAGGAGGACATCTCTATTGCGGTTGTTAAAAATATGTGCAATGATAGGTTGCTCTGGTGCCCCTGGGGGGAGGTGGGGCGGGGTGTAGCTGCCAGGGAATAGTGTGCACGCTCAACTAAGAACTGTTTTGAGATTGGGTGGGGGAGTCCCAGAGTATGTCCATAAGCAGTTTCTCTACAAATTGCTCCATTTGATCTATGGGGGTGGACTCTGGAACCCCTAGGATGCAAATATTGTGGCGCCGGGAACGACCTTCAAGGTCCTCGTTTTTAGCCGCTATTTTCTTTACAGTTTGTTGTAGGTGGGTGACTTCTCTCTGCAAACCGGATATCTTGTCCTCGTTGTCCCTAATTCTGGTCTCGTCATCTGTGATTCGGTTGCACAGTTTATCGATCCGCACCGCTGATATGTCGACCTTACAGGTGAGCTTATCAATTTTCATGCCCAGCGTATTAGTACTGTGCTGTAGAGCGACCAACGTTTGATTCAGGGCAGCCACATCGAGTTGAAAAGGGTCAGGAGCAGGAGAGGAGGCAGATGGTGGGTCAGCCCTTGCATATTGATCAATTTTTGCCTGCCTTTTCGGGTTCGCCATATTGTTATTCGCGATGAGCTCTGCAGGCTGCATGGGCCCTCAAAGATGGCGGCAGGCCCCAGTTAATCTCTGGCTACGACTGCACCTGTGCTCCACTGCGCTAAGAGATGGGGTGCCAGGTGTTTTTTTGTCAGGGTCCAAGCCCAGTTTCGAGACCCTCCCCTTGTGTACCGGCTGGTACCTATCTGTTCTGCACTGCTCTGCTTGTTGTGAGTCTCTTTATATTTCCTTTCGGACCAGCAGTCGGGTCTCACAGTGAAAAACAGCCTGGGTGGGGTCCGCCAAGCCTATAGTGGCAAACCTCTAATGACCCTTCAGAAAACAAAGAATTGAGGGATATACTGTGTTGCTTAAGCAGGCCAATGGGCCGGGGCAGGAAAAAAACAGCACTCGCCGCCTACCGCTCCGTTCTGTCTTTATTCTCTGATCAACTTATCATGTGTCCCCAGAGTAATGCACCATTGGATCCGGCGCAGGGCTTAAGATGCATGTCCGTGATGTAGGCAGCAGGCAGCCACAAGCCGCGAGGCACCCGGGCTCGCTGCCCGATTGCACCTTCCTGCGGTATACGGGGCATGATTGGGAGGAGGAGCAGCCCACAGCTGGGACAGAGGAGCAATGGGGGTGGAAAGACAAGAAGCCGGCCCATGAGGGACAGGTACTCGCCCCACACCTGCTCCCCGCCGGGCTGCCATAGGTGCTGGAGGAAAGCTGCTGGTGTCGGGAGGCAGCAAGCGGACCGCTAGTCTGGCAGTCGGTAGGAGGGCAGCGCCCGTCGGCCCTCACCTCGCACCTCAGCTGCAATCAGAGTGCCCACTCACCAGAGGCTCGCAGGATGTAGCCCGACATCGGGGGCCGTAGTGCGACTGATGGAAATATCAAAGGTTGATGCCTTGTCAAGGGTACCCCAGGGATCTTGGGTCTTCGTTTTCAGCAATTTGATAGGATTTCGTCCTCAGGAGACAGGATACTCTATAAGGATGTGTAAGCCTGCGCTGGAGCTTTCTCTGGCCACAGCCATTTCTGTCACCGTGCAACAGTGCCCCCCTGATTCCATTATTTCTGTTTTGTTAATAAATAAACTTTCTGTGCAACCCTGTGTGTTTCTTGTCCCGAAAGGGAAGCTGTAAGGAGTCGATTGTGTTAAATTCAGGGTACCAGATTCATGAAAAGAACTGAATTAAATAAAGAATAATTGTGTGTACAAGGTTTCCCCAGAATTAGATATCTCCCAGTAAAAACATCCTACAGGTCAGAACCCTCGGCCAACTGTAATCACACGCCCTCCCCTGCCAATAAAGAGCCTGAGTGACTTTCCTCGTGCTCTTGTCGGATTTCCCCTCTTGCTTGTTTTTCTTTCTTTTTCAATGTCAACCTTCTCGCACCTCTCCTTCCCTTCTTTTCTCACCTCTGCTTCCCTCCTCCTCTCATTCCCTCCTCCTCTCCTGCTCCTTGAGCTTTCCTTGCTCTAACCTCCCACTTCCTTTCCTCCTTGATCTTTCCTTCCAATCCCAACGTTCTCCTCATGCATCTGCTTCTTGCCTCTTTCGTGAACATTTGCTCCCCAAAGTCTGCCTGTCCCTTAAACTCCTTACCCCCTTCCACACTCTTTGCACCTGCTTCTCCGACCTTCTCACCTCACAAACTCCATTTGTTTGGTCCTGATTGAGCCCCTTTTTATATTCTGTCTTTGGGGGAATATGGATATTGATGACTTTTTGGTGAGGCATGTAAGGTGAGTTTGTGGTGGGAGTGTTGGATTGGTATATTAGGATTTGATCCTCCTGCAGATGATCTGCACCAAGTATTGTGTTAATGGTTTGCTGCAGCTCTGCAGGCTTGGTGCCATGGATGAAACGGGAAGCTGCTCTCTTTGAGTCAGACAGCGTTTTTCTGGCAGCTGCCTGACTCCACAGCCTTTCTAGTGTCCTCAGCGGCTCTTCTACTACCTTCTCCCTAATGTTCCCACTTGCATGATACTCTCTCCTCTGCCCATTCAAGCTGCTGAGTCCATGAGTGCTCCTGCAGTCCACATGTGAGCCATATGCCATTGTCTTCTCCCTAAAATGATTCTCACTAAGAATGCATTAATTACTTTAAAACTGCACCTATCTCCCCCTTGCTGGGTTCTGAGATTTCTTTACTTAACCTTTAGGGCAGGGTTCTGCAACCTTTGGCTCTCCACATGTGTTGTACTACAACTCCCATCAACCCTAGCCAGCATAGTCAATGGCAAGGGATCATGGGAGTAGTTGTCCAAAACATCTGGAGAGACAAAGCTTGCAGACCCAGGTTTTAGGCTTTACATATAGGGACAAAGTAAGCATGCTGCAAATGGGGGAGGTACTCTGGGACGGAGGGGGGTATCACCAATATTATGCTCCTCTCTAATGCATCACCTAGTGTGTGTTTTCCCAGATACCTGTGGCCTTTTGTACCCCTACCCCTGGCTGCTCACTTATACACTTCCCCTTTTCATTTAGCTCTCCTTTTTCCTCCTAGCCTTTTGGTTATTTCTGCTTGCTCGCTACACCTCTCTGACCAATAAAAGAATTTTGATTTCTGAGCTGGAAACCATTGGGGCCATAGCAAGATTGGTTCATGACTCTTCTTCTCTTTCCACACCCCTCCAACTCCTTCCCATCTAAGACATGACCTCCATGAGACTCTGTGGCTTTTCTTTGCTCTGGATTAGGCCTAGTCTCTGCCTCGTGTGAAGAAAGGGATATTGGTACCCAGGGCGGATAACCCCGCCCCCCTCCTCAGACACCGGCTGCATTTGCATTCCAAGGGTTAGGTATCTGCCTTCAGACTAAGTCGTGTTGCCTCATTCGTCAGATTTCTCATAATTTGCCTTTTTTTGGAAATGCAACCTCACCATTTATATAGCAGGCTCCTTGTCTCTTCGTAGCCTCTCCATCAGTCATCTGAATTTGGGTGCAAAATGTGCTTTCTCCATTAGCCATTCTCCAGCGATCTCTGACTCTTTATATGCTCTGTGCATGTATAGGAATGGGGTGTCTGGTGACTTTATGGCTGGCTATTTGCTTGCAACTTGAATTATTGCCCCTCAACTGTTAGGCGTATATTTTCATTATTTCTATTGTTGTATAGTAACACTTATACACGATCCTAAACTGGACACAGGTAGGACAAGATAACTATACAATTATATTGCCCAGTCTCCTCCAATCCTTCACCCCCTTCTCTCTCCCTCCCAAATTCCTCCTCTCTGCCAGAACACCACATACATTTAGCAGAACCACCACTGTTGCCATTATCTTCTATATTGAAAATGTTAGGTCTCTAGAGTCGGTTGCCTCATGGATCCAAGTTGTATGCAACTTTCCTGTTACCCATCTACTTCTCAGTTGTATGCCCAGCACCAATGTGATTGAGCATATGCAATACTTTCTCCAAGATCCTGATATCGGGCTTGGACCCCTAAAAGGTTTTGGTAATCCATGTACATATCTCCCATTATCCTCCACTCCATTTGTTCATCTATTGTGTGTGGTCGGTTTAGTCCCCCAGATAACTGTTCATTTGTAGATGGGTGAAGGAGAGGGTGGATTAGTGTTGTCAAGTTCAATGTCTGAGCTATCCCATACACAGACATTTTTTGCTTGGCACTTTTGAAGAGGCTGTTTAGTGTAGACTGCTTTGTAGTATGTTAGATTAGGCTACTTGCACTTTTTTATTTCCTAAAAAATTAGTGTTTAGCATTGCTATTTTCCTAAAAATGCGCAAAATATTTTTAAACTGTTTGACACAGTGTATGCTATTGACCTATTAGTTTAATTTAATTGCACTTTTTAAACTAAATTTCCTGGTGCACTGCCTAGTTGCATGGCAGTAAACGTTATCTCTCTGTTGCCATGCAGGCATAACTGGGAGAGCTTGAGGGTACGGCATGCTGCCCACCAGCACTTTTTCCTTTCTTCGGAGTAGCTTGAGGGTTTTGGTTTATCAATTATTAGGACAAGCGAATGGAGAACATTACTCCAACCACATTTTTTCTAGAACAAATCTATTTAATGAGTTGTTCAGTGCTTAAAGGGCTTGGTTCTCCTAAAGCTTTTTACTAAACATATAGTTCAATTTCAGGACCTTTGTGAAGATTTGGCACAATACATTTCAGATAGTCACAATAATTCAGCATGAACTAGTAACAATTTCACCTAGAGGAGATTTAAGTGCATTTATGGCAGTGGTGGCTGACGAGTTGAACTCTAAAATGCTTTAGAATCTTTATACCCCTTATCCGATTAATACCTACTGTTGATTATAGCTGCATGTCCTCAGCATGAACTAGGATCAACTAAGATCATCAAGGAGGCTAGATATTTGGTGGTGTCTGATCTTTACCAGTTCAATAGGTCGTTTGAGAGAGAATTAGTACAGATCGTCTTAAGGCTGCAGTAGGCACACGTTTGCTTAACAATCATTTGATCCAGGAGACCTTGCCAAACCTCAGCCCACATCCAGCTTCCCTATCCTGACAAGTTATGATATGATATTTTATTTGTATCACACTCATTCACACGTGTTCCGGAGCGCAACGAGGCAAGGGAGGACAAAATAATGATCTTACTAGGGCCAGTGACATTGAGATCGCGCAAGTGCAGGGACGAGGGAAGGGAAAGTGCAAGGGAGAAGGGAGAGGTGGTCCTTGATGGTTTTGGACGAACAGGGAAGAACCAGTTTGGACGAGACATTAATAAATCAGACTTGTCTGTAAATCTCCTTGGGGGAGAATAGAGGAAAAGATGAGAAAGAGGGAGGAGAGCCGGCTTCAGGGGTTGGGGGGGGGGGGGTTAGAGGTATCCCAGAGAGAAGGGGAGGAGGAAAGGACAAGAGGGTGGAAAGGATGTCCTGGGTTTTAGATATGAAATGAGAGGCCAGTGCCATGCAAAGGCCCTGGGAGGTGACAGGAGAGGTAACGACTGCAGCAAGGTTGGACAGCTCCTTGCAGATTTTATATAGTTTGGCTAAGTTGTTAGATCCTGCAGAGACAAGGACTTGGATATGGGCTCTCTTCTTAGTGCGGACAAGGAGCCGGTATTGCCTTTGGAGCAGGTGGCAGGCCAGTTTGTCAGAAGATGCACAAGAAGCCTGCCATTTCCTCTCAGCCACCCTACACTTAAGTTTAAGGGTAACAAGGTCAGAGTCGTACCAAGATTTACACTTGGCTTTGGGCTTCAAGTGGACATAACAGCCGATAACTGATGATAAAAGGCTCATTATAGGCTGTTTATTTACCATACACAAATATAAATATCTATTGGTATATATGTGGATATAAAACGCCAAATAAGCATATAATTGGTTATACAAGAACATAAAAAAGAAACATCATCACAGTGAAAGCTGCTGCAGAAGACACCTTCATCTTGGCCGCTACGACACTGCTTAGTCCCAGAGCAGGTAGGCGAAGAGATCACGCGCAATAACAGCATCTGGAGCAGAGCGTCCTCCCAACCAACGAGACTACATCACCCGGGGATCCAAGTGACTGACTTTGTTGGGTTAAAAGCCTCTTCTCTTTATGGGGGCTTTTCCCCACTTCTTTCAGTTATGGCTGCCCCCAGCCAAAGAGCAGATCACAAGTAAAAGTGGCAAAGAGTGGGAAAAAATAGCCAGAAGTGGAAAAACCCAGCTCTCCTCTCCATGCATTCATTCCGAGGACCCCTTACCACGCGCATTGTGCTCAGAGTCCCTTTTCAGTTTGTCCTTCAGCAGGCAATACCACAATTATTCTCCACAGTAAGTCCATCTGGCAACAATATTTACGTAACCTTGCTTTGCTTTTGCTACCAAGCTGCATGTCTACTCTGCTGAGCTCGCAAAGCTTACGAAAAACAAAGGCTTTATTACACTAATGGGAGGTGAATGTTCAAGATGGTTGCGCACTGGCGCCATGTCATTTTGGCTCAGATCTTCGTACACGCATTACAGTCTGCTAGGCAGCAGTGTACGCGTGTCCAATAACCCCCCCCTTCTAGATCTAGTTGCGCTACGTATTCGAAATTGTTCAAAATGCTCAAAGACGGGACCCTCTTTAATAAAACCAGTGAGGACGATTGGTTAAGACCTCTTTATTCTCTAGCATCCACAAGGCCCAATGGTAAAAACCTTGAGGTCTAGTTTCACTGACTTATTATATATCTCAGGATTACTCGCACTTAAGCATTCATGTTTATCTTATTTAACATTCCCTGCCTATTTAAAATCCCCCTCATGACTGGCTACCACATCAAGGATCCCCCTGTTTTCTCCAGGTGGACTGACGGATGCCAGCGACTTAGGAATTACAATATTTACAGTCGCAACGTCATCATCCTTGATTAACCAGCTAGTAAGTGTTCTTTGGAAGTGTTTTTGACTTAACCATGGACACAGACACAGACACAACTGTAGAGTTTAAAAGTTCCTGACTTTGGGAGATTACAACAGAAGAGGGCAAAGGCTGTGTGGGTTTCCTTTCTAGTCATGTAGTTGTACGGTGTACCATCATTCACAACGATGACCTTCGTTACTCAAGGGTTTCCCTTCTTGCTCCACCATCAGTTACAAGAACCCCTAATTCGCCTGCTTCCTCCTACCACCCCTCTGAAGAGATGTAATCGTTAGGCGTGGCAGAATTCTTAATCAGACTGGACTGATGCGTTATAGCAGCACCTTGCAGCTTGAAATCCTCGTGAATTCTGCCACACAGCTTAATGGGATTTTCACAGAAAATGTTAAGACTCCCACATTTAGATTGGAGTTTGCAATTATATTACTTGTATTTTCCTCAGAGATGGGAATAGCTTCGGATGCATGTTCCCCCTGGACGTCGTCCTCAAGGTCTGGAAATAAATTGGGAGTGATGGACATCCCCAAAGGGTTGACTTGTGCCACAGTGAGGCTCCATTGAAAATACAGTGATTTGCAGCCATTTTGCATCCGACTAGAGTGTACGTCATTTTCACAAAGGTGGGTTGACATCGCCTGTGCTCATATCAACGTACTGGCTTGCAACGAATGGCACAACTCGAGGAGGGAGTTGTCAAGTTCAGTCAAGGTCCGACTGACCTTTCTCGATATGTAACCCTGTTTGACTGAATCTAAATTGAGGCCGTTCTCGCTACTTGGTGCTTAATTTAGCCTGTTGCCTGTAACAAGGAACGCCATGATTTTCCCACATTTTTGTTTTTCCATCACTGCACTGCCTCCCGGCTCTGGTTCAGTCACACCTCGAGCCACATAGTAGACCCCTGTGTTTTTCTGTAAGGTTTGCCCTTTCTCAGATTATAGGGTTTTAACATGTGTAGTCAACTTGCCCAGCATTATGCAGAACAGTTAAGCGCAGGTTCCCGGTGAAACACACCAGCTTTACTTCTTATAAGTGTGTTGCTATATGGGGCAGTCGAACAAGAAGGCAGACAGTTCAGGTCAGGTCTCAACTCTGATACTCGGATCCCGACTGACCACTTTTCAATACCACTTAGCTTTACTGCACACCACTATTGCGCTGCAGCTGAGAATATATGTCCGGGTAAGCATCAAGTGGCACCTCCTTCCAGCCGTGAACAGGGAAAACAGACTTCACCATGACTGACCACTTTGCAATACCACTTCGAATTACCGCGCAAAAATGTGGCTATGATTAAGCAAAAGGTTTATTCTGTTTTGCAAGACTAATGGAGCATTCTAGCCATTAACCCATTCCTAACCAGCTCACCTCTCCACTTTTCAGAGCTGCTCTTCTTATTCATTCTGAGACTCTCGACCCAAAAGAGACACTTGGAAAGCCTTCCGACATGCTAATTCTATATCTCGCTTTAATAAAGATTCCCATTGTCTAGGGACTAGCCCGTCCCAAATGTCTATGTCCACAGGAAGTCACATGATGGTGTGCTTCTGGCTAAAGATGACGACTTACATGTGCCTCTGATCACATTTCCCTCAAGCCAGGGACATAGGGCCTCCATCCCCATGATGCTTTCTGGCACTGTTCAGAAGTCTGTTGTCTGTGTCCGTTCAGGCTGGCGTGACCAATTGGCTTAATTTCAACAACCTTGCCCTGAGTGGCCTGAGTCTGTGTTCAGCAGTTTGAGCACACATGCCCAATCCGGATTATAGCATCTAGCAATAGCTGAAGCCAATAGGGGCAGAGGGATGCCTTGACCAAAGTCTGCTAAGATTTAAAAGAAAAATAATAAACACTAGAGTTATGAGTACGGTGGGGGGGGACGTCATGATGGTGCAGTAGATAGTTATTAATAACAAACTGCAAAGGAAAAACCGATCCTGTCTCTGTCCACAATGATCAGCACATATATTTTTCATTGACCAGAAGCTGTGCACTTCCACAGCCCTCCTTACTTTGGAAAGCCGGCTTCCCTCACAAAGACAGCCATGATGAAACACCATTTTTAGCTTCTAGCAAACGCCTGTCCCTGGATGAAATTGACATCCTAAGCCTGCTCTGCGGTGTTGTCCCCCCGCCCCACTGTATGCTTGGGTCCCTTTCACAGTGGTAACCTGTACACTGCCATCTTGAAATGAGGCACTTGTTTTTTATGGAATTGAACACAGCCCGGCCAAATGTGAAATGTTTCATTACCAAGCTCTGTTGCTGAAAACACAGTAGTTCACTCCAGATCCCATCTTAGTACAAGTAATTTCAAAAGACTCCTCTATAAGTCTGTTCCTGCTCTGAGCTCCCGCAAAATTAAACGGGTTGCTCCAGCTTGTATAACAGACCAGTCAAAGCAATATGTATCTTAGCTTTTCTACTGTGGATGATTATGTGGCTGTGAGGGCCTTAACTGACAGCTTGCCCACATTCCCCTCTTTTATGCTACCCTCTGCCTTAGCCATGTTTCTAGAGTGCCTTGTATCTGCCCAATCGGTATAGTGCACCTTACTTGACTCTTCTCCCTCCTATCCTTTATTCGGCGTGAGACTCTCATGGTGCCTGCAAGACTCTGCAGACTGTCTATCACATCACCAGTGAATGGCTTCCCTGTAGTGCAAACCATGCATGTTGTTTGCAGATGCTTGGTCTCTATGTCCCTGGTAAGCATTTTTGGTCTGGCACAAGTATGCACACGAGTCGTGGCACCACTCTATATAACTTGTATATTTGTAATGTCCCTGCAATTAGAGAACCACTGGCAAGAAAATGTAACACCCACTCCATGCAGCGTATTTTGCTCTGATGCTTCCAGCTGGGTCTCCTAGAACTGAACATTGGAGAGGGTAGACAGGCGAACCTTTGTATTCCACCTTTAGAGGCTGTATCATGAACTGAGTGGCTCCCTTTACCCCCAGAACCACCTGACTCAATGGGTCTCCCTAATGTGACTGTCACATTCCCCCTTTCTGACAGCCCTCTCATCTTCCCCTGACTAGATTAATTTCTTGAGGGCACGGGCTGTCGGGAGATAGTTGCAGGAAGCGGGGTCCAGATGCACAGTTTGCCACTTGGGTTAAAGGTTTATATATTGCCCACATAGTAAGGGTCTGTGTGGCAGGACATTTGTCTCTTAGTTCCTCATTTGAACAAAGGAACTGAGAAGGGGGCAAGGTCCTCATCTTTGTTTTTTTTATATTTGCACTAGAAGTGGAATTGGGTATTACTAAGCTAATGGTAAATATGTCTTTTTATATTGTGACAAATGCTATATTAAAGACCACACAGACCTCTCTGGGATCTGATTGGCATTTATGAGTTACTCCTCAACAAGTGAATTGATATGCTTAAGAAATTGGATCATCTCAATATTTAGCTCAGTGGCTGGTCAGTGGAATGTAGTTAAAATGGCAATTTTGCCTTGTTTTTATCATATGTCTGCTCCTGTTCCACCTGTAGCGTAAGGTCAAGCTAGCCCCGGCAAGGACCCCATATGCCATATTTACAGACCAGCCTAGCTGCTGTAAGGGTGCAGAATTAGGAGAATGAAATGCGGGTGGTATGTTGTTGGTTATAGACTTTTATTTGAAACCAAAAGAAAATGAAAATCCTAACTGTCCTATTTCTAAGAGGGGTTTCTCTACCTCAAATAAACTAAGGATTCTGTCAGAAGGTCTTGTCAAAAGTAAATGGTCCACCATCGTATCAGAAACCTATTTCCTTCCCTTACATTCTAAATCGACTAAAGAAAAAGGATCTTCTTGGTTCAGAAGAATGTCTCTCTACCTGGGTGATTCCCCCACCTTCAGTTGTAAGGAAAATTAAATGTTCTTCATCAAGTGAAAGGCATCAAAAGCACGTCTCAAAAGGCTGCTTGGACTGACTCTCCACAAAATGGCAATTAAAACAATGTCTCATACAGTCACAATGTTCACAGCTCCTTCAGTAATTTTTCCCTATCTCAGTTTTCTTAGGATGCCAACAGAATGACTTCCTTCTTTTGGCTGTCACAGAATGTTCACAAAAAAACCACCAGGGGATATGACTCCCTTCCCCTGGTCTTAAGCTTCTTATAGGGCCAAGAGAATAACTCTCCTCTTTTGGCTGTTAGTGAAATGTTCATAAAGCCCCAGGGGGTATGACTCCCTTCCCCTGGTCTTGCCACCAACTTGGGTTCTCAGTTGGCCAGATATTTGCTATTAAAAGGTTCATGAAACGGTGTCAAGGGTAACACTTCCTTTCCCTTGTTTTGCTTTTGTACGAAGTCCACCTGACTCCCTTCGCGGTCAGGCACCGTGATTTTTAAGATTGGTGTGAGGATACTTCAATGGGGACGGGTCCCAGACTGGCGTGTACAATTCGCCTGGCATACTCTCCTGCCAGGTACTATTATTATGAGGGTCAACAAAGATGCGTAATGTATCTGCGTAGTGTGTCTGGGACCCACAAATACAGTCCACCTGGTATACTCCCCGGCCGAGGACTGCGACTATGATGATTAACTTGGATGCTTTCAGAACTTCTTATATTGTTGGGGTTGGGGTCCCAGCACAGTGACTCTCATTTTCCTCCAGGTTCCCAGCTTCTACACCATTGCCTTGCGCCATTTCACCGCCCCTCGCGTACCTGTCTCCATTATCTGCGATGCTCTCAAGGCTTCCGTGATGCTTCTGGGCTGCATCAGTGTTTCCTCACCAGTCAATTGTCCCCTTCTACTTGTGGCTGCTCTGTGAGGAAAATGTCCTTTTGGCGATCGTGTTTATTGCTGTGCATGTTTGCCATCCCAACGGGGCACCAGCAGGCTGCTTCTTCCTCCTTCCTGGAGCGGTCCCTCGAAACTGGGCACTCCTTGTGGTGGCGTGCTCCCTTTTGGCCTCCCAGTCTGCATTCTTTCCAGTGCTTTCCTCTTCGTACTCCTGGTTCCTCCATGGAGGGCTCCGTATTAGTCTGAGTCCTTCCTCAGTTTTTATAGACCAATCAAGTCCATATTGACTGGACTGCTCACTTTGATTCTGCGGGTTACTCCTTAGTACTCCCTACCTATTCCTCGTCTCAGTACTAAATGGATCAGTCTCCCAAGAACTAACAGATTTCATCCTCGTCTTGGTTTTAGGAAGTGGAACTCTATTTAGATAGTTGCTAATCTTCCTTGTCCCAGTACTAAATCTCTCAGGAATTGACAGAGCCCTTCTTTATCTTGGTATTGTGGATGGGAACTTTGAAGCACTTCTGTGTATACGCACTGTATAAATAAACTCTAAATAAATTCAGATAGTCAATGCTCTTCCTCTTCCCAGTACTTCATATAGTGGAAGTATAATAGAAACACATGGAACAGTGGGAATGGTGCGTGTATGGGTTTGTGAGGAAGGTGGGCTAGGGTACTGTGGGTTGCAGGCATATAGTGTTCTCCCCAGGTCGTCACTAATTCCATAGGGGACTTGCCGCCCCATGAGATCCACCGGCTGAGTACCACCACCAGGGGAAATATCAGATAGCGGTCTCACCTCCCTTGCCTCCTGGGACGGGGCTCCCCCTGGGGGAGAAGTGACGACATCCGGGGCATTCATCACAGCGCTCTAAAACTAATTCTCAGCCCCTTCACCTATGCAGCGAACTTTGATTCTTCGCTCTGATCTCAGCAAGGTTTGTAGCAGGAGCGTGATTCCCCCATAGGATACCCTCTGGGCAGTTCAGGAGATGCGGCAGATGGTTGCCATTAGTCCTGCAGCACGAAAGAGGCAAGTTGAGTCTGGATTTTTGGGCCTGGGACCACAACTGTGCATGTATCTGCTCAGATCCAGATGCTCAAGTTCAAGCAGTCTGGCGCAGGTAGGGCTGATTATTATTGCTACACTCTACCAAACATGGTCACTAGGTCCAGAGTGTACATGGCAATGTAGGTCTTCCTATTGCTTTGACAATATGTAGTATAGTGCTTGCAGCTCTGGAAAACAACACCTTAGCCCACTTTAATTTGCACATAGCACCTCACCTAGGTTTTGCCTTTAAGCAGGCAGACTGCTTGAGCCATCTGAGGGAAAGTGGCGGTTCACGCCCTGCGGTCAATGCTATGGGGGATTGTATGAGGGGGCGGGGGAGTGAGGGTTTCGAAGGGTGACGGAGCTCAGGCAGCTCCTGGCCCCGGGTGATTCGTGCAGTTTGATTTGGGCTTGAGTGGTCCTGACAAGAAGATAAAGAGCACATGTATAAGATTGGTTATTTTTCCTCCTCTGTTCCACTACTCTTTCGGCAGGTTAGGATTGTTTTAGTGCATGCACGTTTCAGCGTTCTGGAGTTTTATGGAGCAGCAGTAAAGGGTAAAAGGCTATAGAGACGATAACAAGTGCATGATGTGAATGGTGACCGGAAGTCTGACAAATATGTTTGCCGGCCCTTAAATGAAAAAAAAAATAGTTAGATTGCAGAGAGGATTCCAAAGGTCCTGGCAACACATGGTGGTTAAATCTGGGAATAAGGCTAATGAATGAATACAAACACAAAGTGGTGTGAACTAGTGATCATCTGAGGTGGGCGGGGGTATAAATATTACAGGATTCTGACAGTGGAAACAGTTGGGAGACTGAAATGTGAGTGTAAGTGGAAGAAAGTTTGGTTAGTTAGTAAGAATCCATAATGGAAAGAAAGCTTACTTGCTATGTGTACATGATAAATCCTCTGTCCTATAGAAAGAAGCCGCTATCAAGTGTTCAGACCAAAAATGAGTAGTACATTACCGTTACCAGTGGTAACAAAGGACCTACAGTAGATGACAGGCATGACTTTATACTCCCACAAAGACAATTATAACATGTATGAATATCTGGTGGAAAAATGTTGTAGGATACTAGCTACCAATGAAAGTGAGTTGTCTATATTTGAGAATGGATAGTGGCTTACGCTAGTGATCCACACCAAAGCTTCCACTCTGACGAAGAGTTGTCTAGTACTTACCAAGATTCAATGCACAATGAATGCATTTGATTGGGGAGTGGCCATTGTGTTTACTTGATCTAGCAAATTAATTGGTAAGCCCCGAGCTGGGGAGGGGAGAGCATTACCGCATTATCACGAGGGCCTATAACTATTGGCCGCAGGGGCATTATCTGACACATTAATGCCCCCTCGTTGAGGGTCTTATTGCCATTAGTACCCCAGGAAATTAGACCGAGGTACTAAAGGCATCACGCTCTGCAGCCAAAATAATAAACCCTGCTCCCCCCCAAAAATGGGCTCTGCGGACTGATAAACGTAGTCCGTTCTCCCTTTACGTAGCAGCCATTAAAGCAAATGGGAAAAAGTAAACAAAAAAGGCTGCCATAGAATGAGCACAAGGGACTACACATAGTGCCTGCTCCCCTTTTCCCTTTCCATGGTGACCTGATGAAAGAATCCGCTAATTATTATTTTATTTTCAGGTTTGTTTGAGCCAAGAGTGAGCAAGTAATGATAAAAGCGATGTTACAGTAATTGTAAATACAGCTTTGGTCCTTCTAAAGCACTTTGTACAATAAACATAAAACTTAGAAATGGAAGAACAGAAACTTTCTATATATAGAATTAGACCAGGGCACAAGGTGAGAGTCGGGCAGCATAATTTACAGACCAGAACAGTGACTTGAGCGCTATAGGGTGGCCACTTGTGAGTGTCCACATCTGCGCATAGGCAGAATCGGGGGAGGCAAGAATCACGATTACTCAAAGTAAAAGGTAAAGTGAGTAGTTGAGACTTTCACAGTGGTTTATCGTCCGATGGGTGGAACATAGTGAAGACTAATAATTTCCAAGCTATAAAAGTGTTGGCAAGGCCATCATCGTGAGGATGCAATGCCATTGCCCAAGCTCTTGTTTCGACCTCGCACCAAGTATAAAATTCACCAAACCATAATTTAAATGGAGGGCCACCAGGTGATTTCCAGGACATGACAATTCGTCTCTTCGCAAGTAGACACACTAAATCCATAAATCTGACAACATGTTTGTGTTTGCTTTGTTTAGGGTATGCACCCAACAGGCACTCCATCGGGGACCCGTCTTATCCAGTGACCCCGGCCCCCTTGCAAGCCTGTTCAATTTGGACCAAAAAACCTGCACTTTTGCACATTTCCAAAGCATGAGGATAAGGTCCACATTATCTTGGTGGCACCTGGGACAGATGGACTGTGTGTTGTTACTGAATTTAGCTACTCTACTGGGAGTCATGTATGTGCAGTGGAATACGTTGATGCGTAGCAGTCTAAGCCTGGTGTTTCGGGATACATCCTTGGGGAAACCCAGCACTCGTTCCCATTCAGTGTTCGTAATTTCAGAACCCACATCTGTCTCCCATTGCAGTTCAGGTCCGGGTTTCTAAAGCTGGAGCCACCCAATAGGCAACTATACAGTCTTGCGCCATCCTCCAGCATGTAGACCAGAGCCAGGAGTGCTGTTTCTTCTGCTTCTCCTGGCTACCCATCCCATTTCACCTCTCCCCTCACCCTCTTGTATTTCAAAAATTGTCCCTTGTGCAGGCCCAGCTGTTGAGTCAGATTTTTTTCCAGGTCCCTGAATCTATTTTTGTTATACAAGTCCCCCCAGGTATATACGCCACATTCCTCCCACCGCCTGGAACCCAGGTCCTCTATTCGCACACCCACGTCCGCCACTATTGGCACATTGGGAGAAGGGGCGGTTCATCTTAAGCACCTTCAAAGTTCTGGACCAGATCTGCCAACCTAGCCTGACGAGCAGGGACAAGGAATCAATGCAGCTATCCGGAAGCCATAATATTTCTTTAAGCTCGGCCGGTGACACTAGCTGTTGGAGTATTGCCGATTCTGATGTGGGACCATCAGCTAGCCACTTGGAAACAAAACTCAACTGAGCGGCTAAATAGTAAAGCTTGAACCTTGGTAGCTGTACCCCCGGCTTTGTAAGGCAGGCACAACACAGAAAGGGACAGCCTATGGCGACCCGGACCCCAGAGGAAGTCTCTGATCAATGAATCTAGGAGACGAAAAAAGGCTATCCCTATAAAGAAATCTAGGGAGGACAATCATTTTGACAATGGCAACCCCACCAATATGTGACAGTGGTAGCCTAGACCAAAAGGACATGGATTTCTTTTTTTTTAATTAAACTTTTCTTTATTGGCATGAAGAGAGAACAAACAACCAACGCAGTGCACAAGACATATACATTTTAAGATACATGAACGGCATTATACATGCACAGGGATGCCAAGCAACCGGTGGGTACTCTGTTTTACAGTTCAGTGAGCCTCAACAGTACCCAAGCTTACTTCATCCAGAGGGGGGGGAGATAGACGTTCAATGTCCTCTTTACTGTTGAGGTAACTACAAAACTCAGACCATACATTCTTGGGGCGAGAGGTCAATGGGAGGGTATTTATGTAGTCCTCCTCACTGAGTCCAGGTGAGGGCCCTCAGCCACATCTCGAATGAAGGTGGGGAGCGGCGCTTCCAACACATCAATATGCATTTCTTTGCCACCATAGTGGCGATATTCAATAACTTGGACACCTTTCTTGATTCAAGCTCGTCCCACAGTCCGAACAGGACAGCCAGTGGTGCGGGAGATATGTGAGATGCTGTTATCACAGAGAGGGCATCTGACAGCTTTCCAGTATGGGCCCAGTGCTTCAGAAGCCCAGAACATGTGTATGTGGTCTGCATCTATGGACTTACATCTAGGGCAAGTATGAGCCTGGCTATGTGCGAATTTGCCCACCCTGTGTGGTGTGTAGTATAGTCGATTCAGGAGCTTATACTGCATACACCTATATCTGGCGTTTAGAGAGGTCTTGCAGGTGTGTATGCACATCTTACTCCATATTGCATCGGTGAGGGGCAGGCCCAGTTCAGCGCTCCACATGTCGCGTACCGGCTGCGGTGCATCTTCAGGGTTAGCCAACAGTATTTTGTATAGCGAGGATACTACGCCTCTAGCCCCAGCCGAGTTGGTTATATAGTGGATTTCAGGCGAGTCTGGGGGTTCGTCAGGGTAAGAGGGCCACCAGGCATGGAATGCTGCCCTCAATCTGAAATATTGTAATAATTCCAGTGCCGAGCAAGAGTGCCTAGGACGCCATGTCTGCGGGGTAATGAACTTCCCATCCGGGTATAAACTGGACAGGGCTCGATAGCCCAAGTTATACCAGTGTCTTATTAGGAGTTTGTCGTGAGTGGGGTTGAGGCCTGGGAATTGCCAAATGGGCAGCCACTTGTAGTATGGGTGGTGGTCAGGTTGTGTTTGTAGCATTCGCTTCCACGACATGGTTGTTGCTGCTACGGGTTCAGCCGAGGCGTCAGTGCGATAGGTATGGTGGAGAATAAGGGAGAGAGTGTTGATGTCTTCACTTGCTAGCTTCTCCAGTTTCACATGCGAGGGAGGGTCGGTGAATGTGTACCAGTGTGTGGCATGTTGGGCTTGCGCTGCGGTCCAGTATCTAGCGAAGTCAGGGGCAGTGAAGCCACAGAAATTCGGTGCATTCAGTGTGTAGGTTCTTAAAATATCGTTTCTCGGGCCAGATCGGCACTTTGACAAAGATGTAGAGCAGTTTAGGGACAATTATCATTTTGATTAGGGACAGTCTGCCCGATAAGGAAAGCGGGAGTTTACGCCATTTCAACATCCGATCCTCCAAAAGCTGCGCCGCCACCATGTAGTTGTCAGCCAATAGTGAAGGGTTAGTGAGGGATACACGAACCCCGAGGTATCTAATGCCCTCTAGTGACCAATGGAGGGGGAATTTGCATGGTGGTTGGGATGTTGCTACCGTGAGCGGGAACATTTCAGATTTAGTATAATTTATGGTGAAGCCCGAGAATGTACCAATTTTCGTTATGTCCCGTACAATCGGGTCCAAGTGGACAGCAGGGTCTCTGACGTAGAGTAGTATGTCGTCGGCATATAGTAATATTATCTCTGGGATGTCACATAGGCATATACCCTTTTGTGTATGCTTGTCTCGGACACTGTCATAGCAAGCGCAAAGAGTATCGGGGAAAACGGACGGCCCTGGCGGGTGCCTCTATGGAATGCGAAGGGGGCCGAGACCCTAGAGTTGACAAGGACTCTGGTTACGTGGTTTGTATAGAGCAGTTTGATATATGATATCATGCGTGGGCCGATTCCCATTTTATGAAGTACCGCCCACATGTATTGCCACAACACCATGTCAAATGCCTTCTGGGCATCAAGAGTGACAGCTACGGCGCTTGCGCTGGGGTCAATCCTAGACATGACATTAAATAATCGGCAGATATTAAGGGCTTTGGATCTGCCGGGTACAAAACCGCTCTGGTCAGGATGAACTAGGTGGGTCATTATGGGGAGAAACCTACTCGCAATGATCTTGGCAAATATTTTCATGTCAGTGTTGATTAGAGAAAGGGGTCTGTAGGAGCCGCATTCGTCGAGCGGTTTGACCGGCTTGGGGAGCACAGTTATGACAGCTTTGTGCATGGACTGGTGTAGAATATTAAGCACAAGTGATTTGTTCCAAACTTCAAGGAGTCTGGGTGCTAGGATGGCAACATGCTCCTGATAAAATTCTGAAGTGAGGCCATCTGGGCCTGGTGCCTTGCCCTTCGGACAATTTGAGATGGCTTTGGTTATCTCGTCAAGGGTGAATGGAGCATCTAACTGATCACTTGTCGTGCGGGAGAGGAGGGTCATCGGGATTTGGTCCAGCAAAAGGTCTGTATCTTGCGGGCTGTGTTCCTGCTGGGGGCCATAGAGGGTTGTGTAGAACGCGGTGAATGTCTTGAGGATGCGTTGGTCAGACCAGCACAGGGTACCACCCGTGTCTTTGACACAGTCAGTACAAGTTCTGCCACCTTCTGCATGGACTAGCCTGGACAGTGTCCTCCCCAGTCTGTCCCCTTCGCCATATTTTTGGGCTGCCACAGGGCGGGCATAGTATTGTATCTCCATCCGGGCGTGGGTCTCAAATGTTTCCAGTTCGGCTCTGATCTGTGCCAGTATGGTCGGGGAAGGGGCAGAGGTGTACACCCCTTCAAGTTCTTTTAGCTTCGCTTCCGACTGCTGCAGGCTATTTCTAATGTCTTTGAGGACCCCGGCCTCTCTAGAGATACACATCCCCCGAATGAAGACCTTGAACGCCTCGCAACGTACTCCATCAGTTGTGTCCTGTCTGTTATTGCAGTCAAAGAAGGTGTTAGTATCAGCCAGGATTTCAGCTCTGAAAACTATATCTTGGAGGGCATCTAATTTGAATCGCCAGGCGGAGCGGGGATGCTGGTCATGTCCCAGTGTAATGCGCAGCGTTAACGGGGAGTGATCTGAAATTGTGCGCAGCAATATCTGTGTATCTACGGTCTTGCCCACCATGCCACCTGATATAAGGAACAGGTCTATCCTAGATAGGCTATCATGTACCGATGAATAGAAGGTATGTTTTTCATTCGCCTGCGGGTTGAGAACTCTCCACACGTCTTTGAGACCCGGTGTTTCCATGTGCGCATGCAGTTTATGGGCCGCACGTGATGTGGCTCTACTGGCGGTACCAGACCTATCAAGTTCACTGTCCAAGATTAAATTCATGTCCCCCTCCATATGATTGGAACCCCAATATATTTCAGAAGTATGGTGGTAATTGCATCAAAGAAATCTGGAGCGTCGAAATTGGGGCTGTATGTGTTAACAAGAAGACATTCCGTGTTGGCGAGTAGGCAGTGAAGGACCACATACCTGCCCTCTGGGTCAATGTGACTGGTGCGCAGTGAGAATTGTACAGATTTGTGAACTAGGCTGAGTACCCCCCTGGAATGGGTTGAATACTTTGTTTAGTACCTGTTGGTGCCCCAGGTCGGGGAGAGGTATGTCGCTGGGCGCCCCAGGACATGCGTTTCTTGAAGGAGAAGTACCTTAATTCCATGTCTCTGGGCATAGGCGGTTATCCTGCGGGCTTTGGTGAAGTTACTCAGCCCCCGGACATTCCACGTCATGGTGTTAAGTGTCATAGTGCCGCCTTACGGAACGCCCCTGCAGTAATATTCATTACCATTCAGTACCTTGCACCCACCTGATGTGCAGGCAGATTGCGTGACAGTCCGGTATCTCCCCTCCATGCCATTTTCTTTTAACTGAACCCCGATGTTACCACCCCCAACCCTCACTGCCCAACCCCAGCTTGCAGTGCAACCCTCCCCAACCCAAACACAGGTGCCACCAAATGAACCGCCCCCCACCAGGAGGCGAAGGACGGCGGGCCCGACCCAACATTGATATGCCCTCATCCCAGCCCAACGGGGGCCGAATAGTAGCAACAACCAAGTGAAATTAAACATTGCAGCTGCAGCAGGGTGCGCTGTTGCCGTGCGGCCGACATTTTAAGCATAATGTAGGGCTGTATGTGCTGCCTGGGACATGTTATTTCGGTAAACGGATTGTGTGATTGGGCCCTGGAACCAGAGAGCACCCCCCAGGCCAGCCAAGACCCAAGGAGGGGCTGGGACAGGTGGCTAGCTCCTAGGATCGGGAGAGAAGATTGGCCGGTGTTTGCTATCCAGGAGCCAGCCCGTGACCTAAATGCGTGCAATAGGGAACCAAAATCGCTTAGTGAACAGAACTATGTTGCCATTAACACATCATAAATCAAGGATCAGCAGATATGTTGAGTTTCCTTGAGCCACGCTGTTCGTGATCAGTTGCCATTGGCGCGGTCGCCTCTCGGACTGTGGAGCGGTATTTGCATCTCAGTGAATTTCATAGCTTCATCTGGGACGGTGAAAAAGTACAGTTTGCCATTATAGGTGATTTTGAGTTGTGCAGGGAACAGGATGGCATACGGGACGTTACGCTCCCTGAGCAATTTCTTGACGCCAAGGAATTAACGTCTCTCCTGCTGCACCGCCACTGAGAAGCCCGGGAAGATTCCAATAGTATGGGCCTCTAGTCGTAGGTTTCCCTTCTCACGCGACAGGCAGAGGATGAGGTTCCTGTCGCGATAGTTAAGTATTTTGGCGATGAAGGGCCTGGTGCTGCCGACCGGTTTAGGTCCTGGTGATAGGGCCCGATGAGCTCGCTCCACTGTGAAATATGGGGAGAGGTCTGGACCGTCCAGCAGGTCTTTGAGCAGTTTTTCTACCGCGTCCTCCATCTGCCCTTTGAGGGCGTTCTCGGGAACTCCAATGATGCGCAGGTTGGTTCTGCGGGAGTCAGACTCCAGTCATCACATTTCGCCTTTACACTCTTCATGTCGCGCAACAGGGAGGCCACAGTGTCTTCGAGCGTGTGTATTGCATCTTCATTGGTGGAGATTCTATTTTCGGCCTCCGTGATTCTAGGGCCCGTCTGGTCAACATGAGTTTTGAGTGAGGCAACATTTGCGTTGATGTCATCAAGCTTTTCGTGAAAGGAGGCAAAGTTTTTGGCCATTGATTCCATCAGCGTAGTAAGATCTGGCGCCACAACCCCAGGATTAGGGTCAGTGTCGGGTTCCTCTTGTAAGTATGACGTATGGCCCGCCTCAACCCGAGGGACCGCTTTAGCGAACTTGTCCATGGTACCCCCTTTGGCAGTTCCCTTGAAACGGCTCAACATTGCAGGAAGTAGGAGCCTGGGTGTGATGTGGGCACACTGGAGGGGAAGATGGTGGTATGGAGGGAGCGGGCCTCGGTGAGGTTAAAGGTTTCCAGCCAATGTCTCAGTGTCAGTAGGCTGCACAAGGCATAGCGGAGGTGACTAGTCACGGTGAGGCTGCAGCACAATATGCAGTACGGGTTACTCAGGGGCAGCCAGGGACAATTGTGGGTTGTTGAATGCAGCTAGTAGTGCGACAGAGCAATAATGGACATGCCGTATTGGCCCCCCCGTGCATAAGCCGCCTGGATAGAGTCAGCCGAGTTGAGTAGGGTCCGCATTCATCAGCACTGGAGGTTCCTAGGAGGGGGGGAGGGGCCACACACCCCTAGTATGTAGAGGCTGGCTGAAGAGGGGCTATGCCGGAGCAGGGGGCACAATGTGGAGCTGGACCCCGTATCGCAAGCAGGCCTACATATGCTAATGTTCAGGTCCGGGGTAAGTGGGGCAGAACAGCAGATGAGTTAACTGATCCGGTCCAGGGCGGGCTAAGGATAAGCTTAAGGATAGCCTCAAGGGTTAATGTCACCAGGCTTGTGTAGCCGGCAGTACTCCCATGCACACACGACAGTGGGCACCAGCCAGAGGCACCACTGTGAGCACGCTCCTCACCTGGATCTCTGCAGAGGCGGCGCGAGCCCTCAACCCCAACAACTGGGTGGCAGCCCGGCGGCGACCGCGGCGCTGATCGCGGCAGTCAAGCGCGGGTTCACAGTGCTGGAGGGGACAGGCCGCGCTCCAGCGCATGCCGCGGCCTGGGGCGCGCCACTGCACGCTCCAGGCAGGCCCCTGCAGTAGGCAGCAACAGGTCGCTGCAGCGCGATCAAGTTCTTCCAACGCAGCTCCAACAGTGCCCAAGCAGGAGGGGGACTAAGGGCGGGCTCCTCAGTAGTCACAGCGACGGGTGCAGGAGTGGGGGCCAGGCAGGGGGGAAGCCAGATGTCAGGCGAGCGCCATGGCCAGGATACACACACGGCCAGCCGCCGGCAGAGTAGTCACATCAGGATCCCCGGAGGTCGTATCGGGCCCAAACTCGCACAATGCACGCCGTATAGTTTATTAAGCAGCTCAGCAGGGGGATGGCGTTAAAGAGCAAGGGAGACCGCAGATGTAGCCGGATTAGTGCCTAAGCCGCACAGAGGTGAAAAGCTAGGCAGCCATCTTGGGCTGCTCCACGGCGCCACCCCAGGACATGGATATCTTAAGGCCACCCACCACCCGAAGCGTGTTGTGCCTGTGTGTATCTTTTGGCATTTGAGTGATTCGGATTCCCAAATATCTAAGGGATTTTGTCTCCCATGGGAGGCCCAGATCCGGTTAGTTGGCCACGCTTTCTCCCCGTAGTCCGCCCAAAGGGAAAGGGCAAGATGTCTGCCTACTGAAAGAAATTCCAGACAAATCTGTCCAATACGTCAAGGATCGTAGGGAGGTTGTGCTGTTGCTCACACAGGTAAAGCAGAACATCATCTGCGCATAGTGATATCGAGTCTCTGAGTCCACCAACCATAATGCCCGTTTCCAGGTATTCCTGGTGTAAAGAATGCTGCCAGAGGTTCCATGGCTAAATATGTATAGCGTGTGCAAAAGCGGCCAACCCCGGCATATATTACAAACCCCAGATATCTGGCCACCAGATTTCACTCTGGCTATTGGTGATGTGTAGGGATGTAACAGTATACCGTTAAAGATACCGTGAACCACTTAATTGAACAATAATAACCATCACATTGTTTATACCGGTATACCGTTTATACCGTTAAGTGTGGTTTTCAATCTGATTTGGAAAGGCTGCAGTAAGCAAGTGCTGCGAAGTCTTGTTCTTGGTCTTGCACTGTTGGATGTACCATCTGCCAAGCAGTATCAGTTGGAGCAGTTTCTAATGCCATTCCATAAACCACATGTGCCTGACACAAAATCAGTATGTTAGCAATAGGAAGAATAAATACAGTGCCAAGAAGGAAAAGGGTTTAGTTTGGGTTGGCGGCTTTGGGGTTTATATATTTATAATGGATAATGTTTGCTAAACATATGACAATGGGGGATTTCCGTGGTTCTATCATTGAATTTACACATAATAAGTCACACTGTGAAATTCACTCATATGTGGGTATTCCCTGCTGCCATACCAAAGGGTAAGATGTCCGTGATTACTGAACACCTTTTGGCCCTCAAGTAAACTAAAGGCTGTAACATGAAGAGAGCGTGCGTGTGCGCACACATGCGTATTGTACCATCAGCCTCCATTGATCTGCGGCATGCAGGTTATAAAGATGGCAACACGTTCATCTTCACCATTAGCCAGTGGGGGAGCTACAAGCCTAAATGACCACTTAAGAAAAGCTATTCAGTTTGCTTTGCCAGTCGCAGCAGGGCTCCCCCGTCCCCACCTCCTCTCCACACGTGTGTTTGTGTTTGGTGGAAGCAAGTATGCTGAAAAGCCCATTCTGGCCCTGGGTGCCTGGTTTTGTTTGTGATGATAAATCCAACAATTTATGACCTTTTTAGAAAATATTTGTTAAGATTGGTTAACTCCTGCCATACCGCGATAACCATGATATACCATCATTTTGCAAGAAGGTTATCGTACCGTCATAAAACTAATACCGTGACACCCCTAGTGATGTGTACAGTAACACCACCCACCGGATGAAGTACTTGCCCAGTCCGAGCCTTCGCAGCGAGGCGAGCAACCATTCCCAGTATACCGAGTCGAAAGCCTTGACGGCATCAAGGGACGCTACCACATAGTGCTCTTCTAGTGAGTTAGTTGGATCTATGACTTGCTGGAGTCTGCGGAGGTTCAAGGCAGTGCTGCGACCTGGCACAAAACCAGTTTGGTCTGTGTGTATCACGGAGGTGATAACTCTACGGGGGTGTGCCGCCAGCACCGTTGTGAGCATTGTGATGTCATAGTTCAACATGGCAAGGGGGCGATAAGAATCACACCTATCCATTGGTTTCCGAGGTTTGAGGATGGGTACCACCAAGGTCTCCCTCATGCTAGCCGGTAATATGCCCCTGTTGTAGGCCTCCTCAAAGACCTTCAGGAGTGTTGGGGCTAAGGTAGGACCATAGGCTTTGTAGAACTCCGGGGGGAGTCCATCACAACCCGGCGTCTTACATGTAGAGAGGGATGCAATCGCTTCACCTATTTCCTCCACAGTGATGGGTTGGTCTAGGGAGGTTTGCTGGTCTGCGGCAAGCCTCAAGAGTTGAATCGGTGAAAGAGTCTCTGCTAAGTCTTCCTGGGGAACCAAATTGTCATGGCTATATTATTGTGTGTAGTACGCAGTGAAGATATCATTGATCGCAAGCTGGGATCTCCACAGAGCCCCACACTAGTCAAAAAGCAGTGTGGTCTAGGTTGTTCGCATTTACAAAGCCAATTCCAGTAGCCTCCCAGGTCTGTCTCCCTCTGTGTGGGCCCAAGCCGTTGGTGTGGCATAGTCGAATTCGGACAGTCTCCCCCATTGCCCTTGGTACCGGGATCGAACCTCAGACAGTTTTTTCTCAGTCATCCGGCAGTTTGGGGACTGGGTCTCTAATGTTCTAATCTCATCCTCGATGACCTCCAACTCCTCCCGCATCTTTCGACGAATGCCCCCAGAACTTGCTATGACCTCACCCAGGGTTACCACTTTCATGGCATCCCAAATGGTGCCCATAACTATCCACACTCCCCACATTGAGATCTAAAAAGTTAGTCAAACAGTCTGATAGTGTTTTCCTGAAAACCTTGTCAGTCCATGTGCCAGTAGGCATGCGCCATGTTGGGATGGGAGGTCTGGGGCTTGTAAAGTCCCACTCAACCATCAAGGGGGAGTGGTCTGACATTGTGCGCCCCATATATTCCGCACGGCAATATTTTGTTGATTGCCCCGACCCAGTGAAGAAATAGTCGATCCTAGTGTGTAGCTTTTGGGGAGAAGAATAAAGAGTACCCTCAGGTGGCTGGGTGTATTCCCTCCAGACATCCATTAAGTCTAGATCCGTTATTGTCACGTTCAGGGCGATGGTAGCTGGAGGAGGGCGGCCCCTGGAGGACAGGGGGGAAGGATCTATCCAGCGATACGTCTTTAACACAGTCGCCCCCACATTCAATGAAACCCACTCGTCTGGGTGCAATAAGGTTGCAAAGTGTACAAACATGGGGCAGGATGGTGTGGTTCAGGATTTCTCTGTGGTGAAGGTAACCCCGTAGAATTAGATACCTCCCCTCCCTATCGCTCTCCACTTTAAGCAGATGGAAGGGGAGTGAACCGCTAATCCAAGTCAGCACTCCCCTAGTAAACTAGTACGTGGCACCCTAGCCCATTCCGCCCAATTGGCTCAAAGCGCCTCTTGTTCTTCCGCTAGTAGGTGGGTCCCTTGTAGTAAAGCTATAGATATTTTCTTGCGCTGCAGGTAGGATTTCACCTGATTTCAATGAAAGTAGGAGCTTAGGCCACCCACATTCGGAGACAGTATTCTGATGGCAGCCATGCTACTATCCTACGTTGTGCAGTCTCTGTGGTGACCGGGGGGTGGGGTTCACACTATTGCATGAAACAAATCTCCCGTTTAGTCCCAGCCCCTGTTGAAAAAGCATATTGAAATGCCAGTTCATGGTGAGTTTACCATTATCACCGCCATTACGACACAGCAGCCTTAGTGCCCGCAAGTTAATCCACATACCCTCCCAAGTGAGCTGTGATGTATACTTTAAACAAGAACAAAACATTAATAACAAAACCGTAAAACATTTCCCAACAAAACCGTATTGTTCAGACATACCAGTACCACCAAGGCTTGGAGTGGCCATTGTGTACCATGTAGCAGGACGAGCAACAGGCCGGTGACCAGTGTCAACTATGAGCGGCTGGATAAGCTCAACAGTGGGTAACAGGGTTTCGCCTCCACTGAACAGAAGGACATATGTAGCAGCTTCAAGTCTTAGATTCGGTAGCATTAATCAAGGGAAACCAAAGAGATATAACAGGAGTCACGATCAAGCCAATCTGGCAGATTGCAAGCAGAATATAGGCTCAGTGTAGACTCCATTGTTCGTACAGATTTACCCAAATCAATAAGGGGTGGTCAGTATTTTAAGGATAATAGTGGTGAACTGGGATTATACCAGTTTGTCAGGTATCGGGGCCGCCCTTACTGGACAAGTTGTTGTGTTACATCCACATGGGCGCAGCTTCAGGGTGGTCAAGAAAGTAGGATTTGCCATTGTGAAGGCTCTTCAGCCTCACAGGATATGAGCTGATATTTAAGCCCTAATTGTCTAACCCTCGCCTTGGTGGGCACAAATGTGTTTGGAGCCCTCTGAACTGCAGGAGTGTAAGCTGGATAAATAGCAATTCTCAAACTGTCTCGTAAAATCTCACCATTCTCCCTCCCTGGAGTGACGTGAAATTACCTCCATGTTGCAGAAGTTAAGGATCTCGGCAAAAAAAGGCCTGGGATGGGATCCTGGGGGTGACCTTTTCTGGCGGGACCGGTGGACTTTCTCAACTGCAAAACCCTGCAAAAGTTTGCCAGGGCCAATCTCTTGTAGTAGTAGATTTTCACTGTAAGAGGTTGGGTCCCTCAGTACCCTCCGGGAAGCCAATCACGTGTATATTGTTCCTGCGTGATCTGCCTTCGGCATCCTCCACACCTATTTCCGGAGAGACATTCCTCTTTTCCAGTTCTTTGACTCTCACCTCTAGCTTTTGGTAGTGACCACAGTGTCATTTAGTAGTGATTCTGCTGATGTGACCCTTTAGGCCAACTGTCTGGCATCTTGCCGGAATAATTGTACATATATTTTGACCTAGTTTATTCTGGTCTCTAGGGAGGTTCGCAGGGCAGCAATCGTGGAAAAGACTAGGTTGTCCTGTGGGTCGTGGGCTGTACACTGCAAAGCTGACTGGTCGGCGCTCGACATTTGGGGAGCAACGGAGTTTTTACTTTGGCGGGCAAACTAATCCATAATGGTGGGTTTCCCTTTATTTTTTGTAGGTGACATGGTAGAAGGTCCGCTGCAGGGACAGCCTGATGTATGTGATACTGTACCACTCAGTAAATAACCAGAGGAAGGAGGTGGCAGAACAAAGTTTAGTGGACCCCTTACCACCGGGATTTGATGGTGTAACTCCTGCTGCAGAGGGGACCTCTTCAAGGCAGGCGAGCAGGAACAACAGTAAAACCACAGAGCGATGTGTAGTGCAGCTTGGGACAGAAGGGCACACTGTAGATGCCATAAGCAGACCGACTCCTTTTGTCGATATCCCCAGAGGTGAAATAATCAGAACGGCTGCGGTTGACACTCTGCACTGTGTTGCAGCTCCAGGTCAATTTCTTTGAGGGCGTAGAGTGCCTCGTCTATACAACCCGCATCGCAAGCCGGCCAATACCAGGCTTTGTTGAATTGGCCCCATCGGTGGCCAGAACAGATAGGCTAGATGTATGGCCGGCAGGTCGTAAGGGAGAGGTCTGGTCATTCACAAGCAATGCAGCCCAGCCATGTTTGTGAGCTGCTGCGTTGGCCAAACAGCATCTTAGCAGCCGACATCTTGGAGCACAGGGGAGGGTTGGGGAGGGGGCTCCAGTTCCTGCGCAAATTATTCTGCTTTGCTGGTTCCGATTTGCATTGGGCGGGGGGCTGAAGGGGAGGCTGGCAGGTTTAACGTTGGGTTTCCCCTACACAGGGGTGTATTTTGACATGGGTATAAGCAGTTTAGAAAGCCGCTACAAGGATCAAGCCAGGAGCTCAGTGGGAGCTCCACGCAGTCACAACCTTACTGCATGAGCCGAGGCCACGCCCCCATGAAAGAATCGGCTAAGCGGTACAGTGCTGGGGACGGTTGCGAGATGCACACCGCAATGTGAAAGGTATTACTATAAGGTAAGGCTTGCAAACACACCAATCAATGCATAGATTTGTTTGTTATTCTGGTGCACTGGGTACTAATTTATTGTGGAAGTGATGTTCAGCAGGGATCAAAATTAAGATTGAATAAGCAGGAGCTAAAAGTAGCTCCTTGGTATCCAGCATTAACCATTGACCAGGAGCTTCCACTGGGTACCAAGGAGCTAGCAGATAGCGTTCCGCAAATCTAACTCTCATATAAGATGCAAACATATCATTTTATCCAGTATTTATGACCCCTTATGCTTTAAATGTTTTATAGTTGTGTCCTCCTGTTTTGAAGATTGACAAATTAGGGACAGTTTGAAGATTGTCCCTAATTTCACATAGGTGCGTTTGTTTGGCATCGGTTGGCCTGGAGAGCCAAAAGTAGCTTCTGGTCCATGTTGGTACCAAGCCAACCAGGTTCTTCTAGGCAACTAGCAGAAGCTAAAATCTCCCAGCTCCCCTCAATTCCGCTGCCCTTCATTGGGTTAGTAAAAATTCATAATAGAAGGAAAGAGGCAAGTGTGTAGAGCAACAATTCCACATCATCACAAAAGATAGTAAAAGCCAAGTGGTGGGTGGCGAGGGGGAGTTGTAAATGATTTGAAAAAAGGGAACACGATTTTTCAAAAGAAATGCAGTATAATTCAGCAGAAGTAAACGCATGCAATAAAGGAGTAGTTGGTGCTGGGATTATAAGGAGGAGTAAAAGGGTACCCGTGCCACTGCCCCGGGCTTGGCAACTAGGATTAATGGCTAGTACACCACAACAGAGACAAACTAAAACATTTAAATTATTTTATCAAACACTGCTGTTTCTCAGGACGTGACACTCTGTAGAGATGGTAATTCAGCCTGCTAATTCATTTATATTTACAGACATCAAGAGCGCTGTGCCATTCTTTCTCGTATGGGGAATGCAATTCGTAGTGCCATCACCCAACCCTCACATCTGTGAAGAAACAAAATAAAAAATCCCGCCAAAATGTTGATCATGCTCGATCTTCTAATTCTTTCTATTGCTTTCATATCACTAAATGATCTGTGTTTCTTTGAGGGAATTTTGTCTTTTAAGAATATACATTGTACTGGTAATTTCTGCGAGCAGTTTTACAAAAATTCAAAATGGATGATATAGTATTGCCTTTTATCATTTTCCAGCCATGACCTATATTCTTTTTCCACACAGGTGACTGTGAAAGGGTTTGGCCCCTTGCTTCAGTTTGCATACACTGCTAAGCTGCTTTTAAACAACGATAATGTATTGGACGTCAGCAAGTGTGCTGATATTTTAGGAATGCGGAACATAGAATCGTCATGCTTCCACTTTCTCAAACTAAAATTTATGGGGAACAAATCGGATCAGCAGGACGTTTCTGGAAAAAAATCCTCCAAACCTTTATGCAAGAAGGTGGATCAAGCAATCCCCTGCGATGATCCTCCTGGCTCTAATATTGATGAGAGAGTGAAAGACTTGATGCAGAATGAGCAAGCTCTAGTTCCCTGCTGTAAACTTCGCAAATTTCAAGACCCCAACTCATCTGCGTTTACTCAAGTAAAACCGGAGCCGTCATGTCGAAACATCTGCACCGACAGAGAAAATATCTCTTTTGTTTGCAACAAGTACAAACAATTCCAACAAGCTTTTAAAGAGGACTGCATACAGTGCCCGATGTATATGCCAAATGTTCCTTGTGCATCTGCTGAAACCACCCTTCTTAGTGAATCTTTTGGCAATCCGAGTTTGCAAAATGATCATGGGAACACTAACAACCTTGTTGGAATTTCTACATGTGAAGAGTGCCCTGTAAAAATGGAAGGAAAAGTGTTTGAAGATGAGCGTGAGTTTATACAGAAAGATGCTTACCAAAGCGTTGACTCCTCTGTGGAGAATATAGATAATATAGATAGCTCGTCTTTCTCATCACAGTCTTCTGCGGATACTCATGGGTTCCTTACAGTTCCTTTTCCATCTACATACGAGCAATATAATAGTGTAAGCATCACTGGTGTACAAAGCAACATTCACGCACCTATGCTCAATGGTACTATTTTGGCGAGCACAGAGATCCAAAATGAATTAATTGACAACCAAAGTTCTAATTATTCCCAGCAGTCTAATTCTTGTGCTCAGGAAGAAATCAGTTTGGGTACTGACAGTCGTAGCAATGTGGAAAGAGAAGTAGCTGAGCACCTAGCCAAAGGGTTCTGGCCTGACATTTACAGTACAGAAACAGCTTGTCGCCCGCAGTTGTCAACTGAAACAACAAAAGAATTCTCAGACCAAATATACCAAGACAAAAAGTCTGAGTGCCCGTGGTTGGGCATCACAATTACAGACAGCCCTGAAAGAACATTTACAAATCTGAATTCAGTCAATTGCCCTTTTATCAGTACGCTTGCAACCGAAGCATTCTCAAACAGCTCTGACTTAAGTGGCAGCGAATATGTACAAGATCAGCAGCAAGACAAATTCCCGTATGATGGTGTTATTGATGACTCTGAAACGGACACAGAGGGGGACAGCGAATCATGCTCAGCAAGAGAACAGGAATATGAGGTAAAGTTATTACTCTCTTTCCCCTACTTCATGTGGATTGTACAAAATCTGTAATGGGATAAAATGTTCATTTTTTTTTTTTCAGTCAAAGAATTATTTTTTATACAGCATACTCCTGTTATCTACACCCTTTCACATTAGCAACCAGGGCTTGCATTTCAAGGTTATGCATTTCAAAGTTATGCTTATACTATTCTGTGTACCTAGCCAATTGTAAAGTGCATACTGGGGCATCGCAAATAGATTTGTGTGCATGTAACTCAATTGCGACATCATGTTTTTTCATTATGATCATTTGGCCAAAGCACTAATGGAGTTAGTTTTAAAATATTCACGGACAAGAGAAATGTGCTACAAATAAGACTCCAACCCAAGGATAGGACTATTTATTGTGTTTTTGTAATCTGTATGGGTAAAAAGCCAAATGAAAACTGCTTTCCTGGCATTTGTGAATTGGATTCTTTAAATGGCGTAGAATCAATAGGGTAGACAAGTCTCACTTTATAAGTTTAGTTGCAGCTTTTTGGATACTTTGGAGGCATCAGAGTTAGTTCTATTGAAAACTGAGGAAGAAGCTTGTTGTTGTGCTTGAGATGTGAAGATATATGGGTGTTCATTCAAGGGGTAAAACATTGAAGCTGTGAGATACTGTTCAGGCCTAAAAAGTCACATTCCACCTTAGTCCCCCATAAGAACACAGCACACCATTTCTTACTTGCCAAGAGTGCAATTTGGTTAGTGCCGAGTGCACATTTGGAGTCCTGTTTAGACCAAAACTTGTCAAGGTAGACAGATGTGAAGGATTTGTCAAAATAACTAATGTTGGTAGAATCAGGCGATGGCATTACTGCTCGCTTGGTACATGAACATGAATAATCCACTGTCCTACGAAAAGAAGCCGCTGGCAAGTGTTCAGACCAAAAAGGAGTAGTACATTGCCATAACCTTTTATCCTTCCAGTGGTACCAATGGCCCTACAGTACTTGACAGGGATGTCGTCATACGTTCAACCATTTGGCAAAAAAGACAATTGTAACCTGTATGTATGCCAGGGTAGAACAATGTCAAGTGATAGAATTCTAGCCACCAATAAAAGTCATCTGTCTTTATTTCAGAATTAAAGGATAGTGCCTTACGATAGTGATCCACACCAAAATGCCAACAGTGATGTGCAGTTTTCTATCACTTACTGTTAGGGAGAATTCTCTGTTTAGGCTGAATTTCCTAACCTAGTGAGTCCCCCAGCAGCTTTGCCGGATTTCTGGAGTTTGTTTTTGTCCATCCTGCCAAGAGTGAGACTCTTTTTCTCCCACTCTTGGACATGAATGTGGTTAATTCCTGTGAATGTCAATGTGTTCTATGGGCTATGGGGTCTTTTACTCCATAGGGTCTCATGTATTTTACTATGTGTGTTACACCGCACCCTCCGTGACGTAACACTGGGGCGTCCTAGAGGATCCCCACCATAAACTCCATACCCTGGGACTGACTACTGTCTCCCAGGGCATGTAAAGTCACCATTGGCTTTACTAGACCTAAATTTACTAACAGAACTAGTACAAAGCATCCTATTGTGGACGTACTAGTCGGGGTAATTCGATTACCCCTGGGTCTGTTATTCGAGGGGGCACTGTCCCGTCCCCCCTCGTCGAGTTTTGGCTGGTGGCAATGGAAACTACTTGTTATATTCGACCCCGAATATAATTCTATGGGATTCTTCCCATTGTTGGAGGCTAATACTTTTTTCCGTTAGTCTCTAACATACCGCCGGTTTATTTGTCTTAAATAAATCTACCGGTCGGTATTTTCTGCCAGAACTCGGTTTTTAAAATGGCGTCTGTGTTCACCTCTGTAACTCCGAACCAAAGGTTGAGCCCTTTGTTCCACTTTTGGCGGGCTTCTGCACAGAAGCTCTCCAGAGTGGTGCCATTCTGTCTGGGTACCACAGGGGGCGTGGGAGGGGGTTTAAGCACCCTGGACTGAGTTGCCTTGCCAACTCAAGTCGCACTCTGGTGTGATTGGCCCAAGTGGTGAGCCACCCCGCTCACCACTTAGCGTGTTTTGATTGACAGCTAGGCTGAATGAATGGGGGTTTGCTGCATAAAAGCAGGGCTTTTGGGACTGGATCTTCAGAAGTCGCCACAGGACCTAAGAATCTGACAAGCGTAAAGCTGAGCCTACCTGCAACGACGACACCTCCGGTGGAGCCCTGCTGAACCGTCTCACCACTTCCCAACGAAAGAGGAGATATCCCGGCTGGAGAGTCTTCTTCCCCTGACTGGTGGGAACAACCAGTCCCTTTGCTTTTTCTTCGCTTCCAGGGCGTAGTGGTCCAATTGCCCGTGCTGAGCACCCCGGCAACCGGATAGCCACTAGCCCGTACCGCGACCAAAAGGTGGTGCCTTGTGACAGAGCACTCAGCGGCTGGTCTCTTCCCTGGTGGTGCAACAATCTTCAACTTTCCTTCGACAACGAGATCATCTCATCTCTTGGCAAAGCCCCGACTTGCATCCACCACCAGGAACAACTGCCCCCGCCGGAGCTGTCTCTCCACATACAAGGTACCGTGTCCGCCTGGCTTCCCTTGTGACGGTTAGCGTGAGGTGTCTTAATCCTTGCCTCTCCATCGGGTCGCCTCCAGACCTTCTTAACTTTTTGTTCTAAACTGGTCCAACCTTTCTGTGACAATTTGCTACAAAGACTCAAAGTGCATTTCCACTGTGATACTTTTTGGGGCATATCGCCTTGCCACTCTCCGAGTGGGCCTGGCCTCTGAACTTTGTGAATCACAGTAGACCCTGCCTTACTTGCCTTGCATTTGCTTCGTAAAAGAGTTGGTACCGAGTTGGTTTCATTCCCTGCCTTTTCTCTCCCGTTCTAACGAATATTCGAGTGCCATCTAGGTTAAAGCATTCACCTCTGTCTGCAAATAAGTGGTGCCGTTGAACCTAGACTTATCGAACTATTGTTGGAGGAGTGAGATACTTATAGTGATTGTAATTGAAGTTGTTTGCCGTATTAGAGCCAGTGTGTTTTTCATAGATGTGTTCTTATAAATAAATAACTATATATCTTTACACCCAAGCTCTGTTCCATGTCTGCTTGTTCTACTGTGTAAATCGCCCTATTTTGTATACTCCACATACTGCCTAACTCTTCTTGAGGGAAGTCTGACTGCTCAGCCACAGCTACCAAGTGAATCTGTGTGGTACAGACTGCTACCAAGTGGGTTTACTGCCAAACACCTGTAGGCCTAAATCTTTTGCAGTGGTCCCAGAGGGAACTGCACAGGTTTCCGCTTAACACTTACCAAGATTCAATGCACAATTCATGTATTTGATTGGGGAGTGGCCAAGGGCTTTACTTGCTCTAGCAACTTATATTTGTGTGAAATTGTGGCCGGCTTTGTGGAATTTGGGCTCAAGAGTAATGGTTCCAATCCTGGCTTCCTCATGCCACTAACATTGTGTGATCCAGGGCAAATTCCCTTCCCTTTTTTGTTTATTTTTATTTATGTATTACTAAGTTTACAAAATCATTCAATTCAACATATTCAAAAACATCTGGTTGTATTACACAGTTTCCATCTATTTCATAATATAAAATAACATATACGTATTCCTACAATTTCTAAAAATGCCAAACATTCAAATAATGTATACTTTATCCCAAACAGTCAAATTCATTAAATATACAATAGAGCCCTTCATTTCCCTTATCTTCCAAGGTTTTATCTTTCAGTTTATTCTATATTTAGTTTGAAAATGTAATCTAAGCTAAGCAGGTATAGGTTATTGCACCTTCTACACAGAGACCTTACTGATCTTCTGATAAGTTACCATTATATATATGTATATATACACGCTTTGGAAGAAACAATATCTCCATAATCATAATACCTCAAATACGTTTAATAGTACCTGCTATCAGAAAAAGACAGCAATTAGGATTTATGTATGTATTTTATTTTTATCCAAAGGTCATCAATCCAGTAGTCCATTGATTGATTCTAAAGGTCAGAAGTAGCCTTCTAGTATTATTAGGCAGGGAATTCATGTTCAGTAGGGTTAGAGATATTGTTGCTGTTAAGTTATCGTGCATTCTCTAAACCAACATTTCTTTTCCTAGTGGTCCTGACCGTTTCATCAATCTTTTTAAATATGTTTCAGGTACAACCATATTAATGTTGTTGCTTTATGTCACAGTTGATGTGATGACAAACTAAAAGAAACTGGATAACTGTTTACTTCCAAATTGCAAACTGATAAAACAACAAACCTACGCCCAATCTTCTCCAGCATGGGGTCTGGCATGGATTCACATGCTCATGAATATTCCCTGTAGTCAGGCTGGGAATCCTCGGTAAAGAAAAAATCAGTATCAGTTTCGTTTCTGATCTGTCTTTCTTAGTAGTAACCAATCACTGATCTCTGGGTCATACTGCCCCCAGCCAATGACTGCCCTCTCCCTAAGCCCCGCCTCTGGCAGCCATCCTCAGATTTTTACCGCACGCTCAAGTGTTGGGAGTCCTCGTGCTTTAGCTCTCGAGTTTTTGCTGCGTTTTTGTGCATTTTCAGGAGATTTTCTCTCTCTTTTTTGGTTTAATCGAGCCTCAAGCTCCACCGTTTCTACTTCCGATAACAGGGACCCGTTTCGGAATTCTTCTACGCCACTCAAGGGTGAAGTTTTCGTCGAGTTTACGCTTCTTGGAGGATTCCAGAAGATCTGCGGCCTACCTCAACGGACATGGCCCAGGACAAGGGAAGCTTGACGCCCGGATCCAAGCTGTTCAGGTGCTGCCATGGATGCGGATTACAAAACGTTTTCAAGGAGGACGAGCATTCGCGATGTCTCTACTGCCTTCATGAGGACAAGACGCACGTGGAGAAGGACTGTGCGTTCTGCAAGAACCTTTCGGAACGGACCAAACAAGATCGTCGTTCCCGCCTCGCCGCCTGGCTGGAGAAGGGCACAGCAGGTGAGAAGGCGAAGAAAAAGTCTGAGCGGGCTTCTAAGTCCTGTGAGGGCGCCCCGGCGACAGGGGCCCAACAGAAGGCCAAACACTGCAGGTCTGCGGGCACCGGGAGCGCCGAAAGGTCGGGCTCTTCGGCTGCCAGGCAGGGCGCGCCTTCCCCGGCAAAGCAGAGGAGAGTCCACCCCTCCCCGCCCTTAGTGCCCGCGAGGCCTGTGGACACCCCTTATCCCCCTTGCCGGACCCTAGAGAGGATACGGCGACGGATACAGCGATGGGGACGTACGATGGCGGCGGCGGCGATGACACAGCAGACATCCCGTCATCACCCCCCCAACCCCCGCGGGCTGCTCCAGCCGACGAAATTGGCTCCTTCCAAGCCATGATAACCAGGGCATCCAAGCTCTTCCAGCTCTGCCCTGAAGAACAAAAAAAGGAAGGGTTTCTTTACCAGCGACGAGAGGCCAAGAGGAAGACGGTCCTCGCGGTGCCTTTACTCGACGACATCTAAGAAGAGAGGCTTGCCATCCTCAAGAACCCTTCCACGACGCCCGCTAAGAGGGACAGGTATGAGAAGAAGTACTGAGTCCCTGATGGCGCCCCCTTGTGCCTCAGGGCCCAGCCCACGCCGGACTCTGTCGTCTCGGCAGCGGCTAAGAAGAAAGCGGCGGGTGCGGCGGCTTCGACTTCCACTTCCCCGCCGGACAGCGAGGGCAAGAAGTTGGACTCCATGGGACGACAAGTCATCTCGTCGGCGACGACGACGATTAAGGCGGCCAATGCCTTAGTGATCGTGGCCCGCTATGACAGGGAGCTCTGGTTCAAGATAGCTCCCCTGCTAGACTTCCTGCCTGATGACAAGAGGGCAGAGGCCCTAGAAATTCTGCAGGAAAGCGAGGTGGCGTCGGATCACGCCATAACGGTGGCAACGGACATTGCTATTGCCGTATTTTGCCATCTGGGCAACAGAGTTTGCCTCAGACGACGAGGATGGCTCAAGGCAACAGACTTTCGCCAGGATGTCCAGACCAGAGTGTTGGACATGCCGTTCAACAGCAACAACCTTTTTGGTAAGGCGGTGGACGAGTCTCTACAGGCCATCAAGATCGACTGGGAGACGGCCCGGGCCGTAGGGGTGCTTCAACAGCGACGGCCCTTTCTGAGCTCCGGAGACAGACAGGGTGCCTCCCAAGGATCCAGCGGTTGCTCCTCCACTTACCGCCAGGCGGCCCGCCCCTCTTCCCAGGAGGCCTACAGAGGTCGCGGCAAGCAAGGGGGATCCCGCCGTCGTCGCCAAGGCGGCAAGGCCGCCTCCAAGCAAGACTGACCCGGCTGTGTTGTCGGGGGCCCCCACCGAAGCACCCCGGTGGGAGGCCGGCTGACGAAGTTCGTCAGCATGTGGGAGTCCATCTCCACTGACCGTTGGACACCCTGGCCAACGGGCACTCGCTGGAATTCCAAAAGAAGTGCTCTCGCATTCCTCCCGTGGCCAGGAAGGAGAATCACGTCCCTCAACTGCTGTTGGAGGTAAAGGCAATGCTCAAGAAAGGTGCCATCAAGCTCGTCCTCGGGAGGCTCCGGGGCTCCGGAGTGTACTCCAGGTACTTTCTCGTCAAAAAGAAGACAGGCGGTTGGCGCCCCTTCCTGGACCTGCGTCGGTTAAACAAATACATCAAGGCACAGAAATTCAGGATGGTCACCCTCCAGCACGTGCTGGGACAGCTGGAGGAAGGCGACTTCCCATCGTCGTTGGACCTGGAGGATGCTTACTTCCACATCCCCATTCTAAAAGGACACAGGAAGTTTCTCAGGTTCGTGGTTCAGGGACGCCACTACCAATTCAGAGCCCTACCGTTCGGATTAAAGTCGGCACCCAGGGTATTCACCAAGTGCCTGGCACCAGTGGCAGCGCGGCTGCGCCTGCAGGGGATCCACGTCTACCCCTACCTGGACGACTGGCTAATCCGGGCAAGGACAAGGCAACTCGCTGTCTAACACACAGCGAGGACCGTCCGGTTGCTCACGGAACTGGGGTTCGCCATCAACTACCCCAAATCCCACCTGGTTCCATCGCAAGTAGCACTGTTTCTGGGAGCGAAACTCGATACAGTGGGGCAACTGGCCTCCCCATCGGAGGAGAGGACCAGTACGATCCTGGGCAAGGTGCGGCGCCTGTTAGCCACGGACGTGGCCAGGGTGAGGTCCATCAAGTCCCTTCTCGGGATGATGTCCTCATGCATCTATCTTGTACCCCTTTGCAGACTTCGGATGCGTCCGCTACAGGAGTTCCACGACGCCCGCTGGTTTCAGGCAAGGGGCTGCTTCTAGGACAGGATCCCTCTCGATGAGGAGTTCCGTCAGGCGATCCTATGGTGGGACACCCATGCTCACCTCACTACAGGCACGGACTTTCAAACCCCGGCGTTTCAGGAGATGGTGACGACAGATGCCTCTCTGGAGGGTTGGGGGGCCCACACCGGAGATCTCCATGCAAGAGGTCTTTGGCTCCCGGAGGAGAGGTACCTCCACATCAATATTCTGGAGCTCCGAGCAGTGTTCTGGGCGCTCAAGTCGTTCCTTCCGTCCCTCAAGGACAAAGTGGTGAGGATCTTCACCGACAACACCACCACGATGTTCTACATACAGAAGCAAGGGGGCACCAGATCCCCAGCCCTATCCAAGGAGGCCCAGGATCTGTGGCACTGTGCAGTCGCCCATGGGATGTTTCTGGTTCCCTTCCACTTGGCAGGAATAAAAAACAACATCGCCGACTCACTCAGCAGGGAGCTGCGCTCGTGCCACGAGTGGGAACTACGCCAGGACCAGGTGGATCGGCTCTTTCAACGATGGGGCAAACCCCAGATCGACCTGTTCGCGACGGCGATGAACTAAGTGCCAGAGGTTCGCCAGCAGGTTCCCGCAGCCGAGGAGCATGGGCGATGCTTTCTCGTTCCCCTGGGATGGCCTGTTTCTATACGCGTTCCCTCCGTTGCCGTTGCTGCTCCGCCTCATCAACCAGCCCAAGAAGTCCAGGTGCAGAATGATCCTCGTCGCAACGGCGTGGCCGAGGCAGATCTGGTTCCCGGACCTTCTGGACTTGTCAATGTCCCCACCAGTCAAGCTGCCGGCGAACGCGGATCTTCTCTCCAGAGAAGGAGGCACCATTCTCCATCACGACCCACAGTCGCTGAACTTGCAGGCCTGGCTCCTGGAGCACTAGAGTTTGGAGGGTACGATATCCTGGCTGACTGCAGAGAGGTTCTTGCAAAAGCCAGGGCATCCTCAACTCTCAAGTGTTACGGTCATAAGTGGAAGAGGTTCTCTGTCTGGTGTCGTGCACAGAAGATTAACCCTCTGTGGATTACGGCCCCTCAAGTACTGCCGTACCTACTGTCGCTGGCCAAAGCTGGACTGGCTCACGCCTCCATCAAAATACATCTGGCTGCCATCTCCCGATATACCAGGACTATGGGACGGACGTCCTTGTGGTCTCATCGCCTGGTGAAGGAATTTATGAAGGGACTATTCCGATCGTTCCCGCCGGTGAAGGCTCCTGCCCCGGCGTGGGAGCTTAATGTGGCGCTGACCAGGCTCATGGGGGCCCCATTCGAGCCTATGCATTCGGTGCCTTTGAAGTTCCTGTCATGGAAGACAGCTTTCCTCGTGGCCATCACCTCCGCACAACGAGTGGGAGAGATCCAGGCCCCATCTTGCAAGCCTCCATACTTGACTTTTCATGACACGAGGGTGGTGCTGAGGATGCACCCCTCCTTCGTGCCCAAGGTGCCATCGGACCTCCACCTCAACGAGCCCTTGGTTTTACCAGTTTTCTTCCCGTCGCCTTCGACGCCGGCTGAGAGGACTTTGCACTCGTTGGATGTAGCTAGAGCGCTGAAGTTCTACGTGGACCGCACGAAGAGTTTTCGGAAGACGTCACAACTGTTTGTGAACTTTGGGTCTGTGAATCAAGGGAAGGCTCTCTCGAAGACTTCCATTTCCAGATGGCTCTCCGGCTGCATCATGCACTGTCACCGGTTGGCAAACCGACCGCTGCCCGGCCGTCCGAGAGCCCATTCGACCAGAGTGATCGCTGCTACTACGGCGTTCCTGTCTGGTGTGTCCCTGCTGGACATCTGCAGGGCTGCTACGTGGAGGTCTACGCACACCTTCACAAGATTCTACTGCGTCGATCGGGACTCCAGGGAGGAGTCCAGGGTCGGCCAAGCAGTGCTGCGCAACCTGTTTGCCTAAGGTGAGCCTGGTGAGGAGGTAAGAATTGCTTGATGTTGAGTTTTGGATGTAATGCTTAATGTTGAGCCTTTGCCACCTCCCGTGGTTGTGCATGTGTATACTGCTATGTATTCTTTTATTCATGAGCATGTGAATCCATGCCAGACCCCATGCTGGAGAAGGAACAAGTTACTTACCTGTAACTGTTGTTCTCCAGCATGGGTCTGGCATGGATTCATATGCGAACCCTCCCACCTACCCCTCTGCGGCTCTTCACTTGGTCATACTGCCACTTTGCGTGCTACCAAATCTGAGGATGGCTGCCAGAGGTGGGGCTTAGGGAGAGGGCAGTCATTGGCTGGGGGCAGTATGACCCAGAGATCAGTGATTGGTTACTACTAAGAAAGACAGATCAGAAACGAAACTGATACTGTTTTTTCTTTACCAAGGATTCCCAGCCTGACGACGGGGAATAATCATGAGCATGTGAATCCATGCCAGACCCATGCTGGAGAACAACAGTTACAGGTAAGTAACTTGTTCCTTGCTGCCCATTGCGAAATTCTCTGTATTTTTCTTGTATACTGTTTCTTCTCTGTAATTTGCCAGCCCAGTGACCTCCCCACTCTCTTTTGTCCCACACCTACCTGCCTTAGCCCCCCCCAGTATCTCCATCCTCTCCTCACTTCCACCCCATTGGCGCTTTCTGTTTCTCCTATCTTCTCCAACTGTTTCTTCATTGACTATCCTTCCATTCTCACTAAGTCTGGTAGGAAGAAGTTCAAAAAGGATATCTTGGCCTCTAACCCTGGTCTTCCTATCGCCGACACCTACTCAAATGCTTCCGCCAGACAGACCCTTACCGACATCCTCTTTGTCGTTTTTCACCAGATCTATGGACTCCTCATATGGTCTCTGTGATCTGCCCTATCTCCTCCTCTCCCATTAATGGTGGCACTCGCTGGGAAGTTCCCATGGCTTCCTTCGACTCCTCTAAAGTCATCATTAATGTCTACCTAAATGGCACTGTCATGGTCCAAGGCCCTCAGGCCAATCTCCTCCCCTTTGATAGGCGCTTCCCTCGCCTCATCAATTTCCTCTCATCTCCTGCTGTCTCCTCCTCTCCCCCCTGGCTACCTTGCCCTCCCTCTCTCTCCTCCTCCTCCTCCTCCTACTCCGCCCCTCCTAGGGCTCTTTCTCCTCCGCAGGGCGTACATCTGATCTGTACCCCTCCCCGGAAGGTCTTTAAGGCTGGCAACCTTCTTCATATTGCCACTCTCAACTCTCGCTCTGCCGTCAAACACTCCTCTGGCATCTGCCACCTCCTTGAAGAACTAGGCCTTGATGTCCTTGGTTTTACTGAGACATGGTTCACGGCCAGCTCTGTCACGAGCTTTGACACTCTCCTCCCTGATGGCTACAAGATCCTTTCAGCACCCAGATCCTGCCGGTCCGGTGGGAGGGCAGCCCTGATCTTTCCTGAGTGGATTCCTGCCTCCATCATTCCCACTCAGACCTACTCCTCTTTTGAATGCCTTGTCTGTAGGCTTTCTCTTTCGCCTACCCATTCTCTTACTGTGGTTACCATCTACCGGCCTCCTGGCCAAATCACCTCATTTCTCTCTGAGTGGGCAGACCTCTCCTCCTCCCTCCTGGCCTCTACCACTCAACTCTTCCTCCTCGGTGACCTAAATATACATTTAGACTCTCCTTGCTCCTCCTCTGTACTCTTCCGTGACCTCTGCGACTCCCTCTCCCTGTCCATCCTCCCTTCTGGCCCGACTCACTCTGCAGGGCAAACACTCGATGTCTTGATCTCCTCTGCCCTCCCCCTCTCAATCCCTCTGACCATTCTTCTCTCCTGGAGCGATCATTCCCTCCTCTCATCTCATCTCTCCCCCTATCCCCCAAGCTAGGCCTACCCCAACACTGCCACCTACCTTCTCGGACATCCGGCCCATGACACGTGTGTCATTTGAGGCTTTTGCCGCCACTTTCGCCCCCCCCCCCTCCACCTTTGGCTGTCTCACATCCTGACACAGCCCTGTCTCTGCTCTGTTCTTCAATTTCTGATATGCTTGATGCTCTTGCCCCTGTCATGAGGATCCGTTTGAAGTCCAAAGCCAAGTGCAATTCCTGGTATGACTCTGACCTCGCTACACTTAAACGTAAGTGTAGGGCAGCTGAGAGGAAATGGAGGACTTCCTGTTCATCCTCTGACAAACTGGCCTGTCGCCTGCTACAAAGGTAATACCAACTCTCTGTCCTCACCAAGAAGAGAGTCCACATTCAAGCTCGTGTCTCTGCGGCATCCAACAACTCGGCCGAACACTTTAAAATCTGCAAGGAGCTGGCCAACCCTGCTACAGTCTCTACCCCTCCTGTTGCCTCCCAGGCTCTTTGCAATGCCCTTGCCTCTCACTTCATTTAAAAAACCCAGGACATCCTGTCCACCCTCTCCACCCACACCCCTCCCCTACCCTCTCCATCTGTGCTTGCTGACCCTCCTTTAGCCACCCTCCCACCATCCTTCTCGTCCTTTTCTCTTTTCTCCCCTGACAAGGTTGCTAGACAAGTCCGGTCTATGAAAGCCTCTGCAAAACAGGTTCATCCCTGTTCCTCTGAAACCATCAAGGACCACATTGACACCGTCGCTCCGGCCCTTGCTGATTTTTGCAACCACTCCTTTGCCTCTAGATCCTTCCCCTCCCTTCTGAAGCACTCCTTTGTGCATCCTCTTCTCAAGAAACCCACAGCTGATCCTTCTTGTCCAGCTATCGCCCAATTTCCATTACTCCCTTTTTTGGCAAACTCCTGGAAAAGTTGGCCATCTCTCAGCTTAACCTTCATTCCAATTTTGTTGGCTGTCTCCATGACCACCAGTCTGGCTTCAAAGCTGCCAGAAGCACGGAAACTGCTCTCCTGAACATCCGTGAAGATCTGCTCTCCAACCTTGACTCCAACATTCCCTCTGTCCTCATCCTCCTCGATCTCTCTTCTGCCTTCGACACAGTCAACCATACCATCCTGCTCAACCGTCTCCATGAACCTGGGTATCGCTGATCAGGCTCAGGCTCTTTCCTCCCAGATCGACCCTCCCAGGTCCAACTTGTGTTCTTCCTTTCATCTATCTCCCTCTCTACCTGTGGTATTCCCAAGGGGTCTAACCTCTCGCCCTGGCTTTTCAACCAATACCTGGCAACTCTCGCCCACTGCGTTGCCATTTTCTGCTCAAATTTCCAGTGCTACGCTGACGACACTCAACTCATTTTCAGGCTGCCCTCTGCCACCTCCTCTCCCTCTCTCATCTCTTATTGCCTAACTGCCATTCAAGATTGGTGTGCCGCCAATGATCTTGTCTGAATGCCAGCAAGACGGAGATCCTCCTCATCGGCACACCTTCACCATCCTTTCCCCTCACTCTCTGGCCAGCCACCCTTGGCCCTCCTTCTACCCCCACCTGCGAGGCTAAGAACCTCTGGGTCATCTTTGACTCCACCTTTTCCTTCTCCGCCCACATCTCTGAGGTCTCTAAAAAGTCAAATTTCCGACTGCACCTCCTCAGAGGTACTCTGCCTTTCCTCTCCTTCCCCCAGAAGCTCATGGTATCCCAAGGTCTGGTTCTCTCTAGCATGGACTATTGTAACAGTCTCTTTCTAAATCTACCTGCCTCTACACTCCGCCCTCTGCAACTAATCCAGAACAGGACTGCGAGACTTGTCCTTGGCCTCAAGCCCTGGGATCATATCTCTCTAGCTCTGAAATCTCTCCACTGGCTCCCAGTGGATGCAAGGATTAAATTCAAAACCCTCTGCATTGTCCACGAGGCTTTCTGGGGCCTGGGTCCAAAATACCTTCAGCTATCCCTCCGCAAATACCTCCCCTTCGAGCTCTTCGCTCCTCCACCTCCAACTCCCTCAGGGTGAGTTGTTTTTCTAAGAAACGAGCTGGGGGTAGATCTCTGTCTTCAGCTTTGGCCTCCCTCTGGAACAGCCTCCCTGCCACTCTAAAACTTGAGGAGGACCATCTCCGGTTCCGGAAGCACCTCAAGACCTTCCTCTTGTCTTCTGCCTTCGCTCCCCCTCTCCCCTGCTGATCTGTTCTGTGCACCTGGCCACCCTCTGTCCTTCGGGCCCAGGTACCTGCTCATCCTGACACCCTCCCACACTGCCTCCGGGCCTCCCCTTGCACTGGGGTCTGTATCTGTACCCATACAGTCCCCCCTTTTCTTCCGGCACTTATCAGACCTACCCTGTCTGCTGCCTTAAACCTAGCACTTGCAAATTGCTGGCTGCATTACCACTGTTTGTTGCCTTTATTATTTATTTATTATTATTTATCTGTTTCTCCTCTGCTTCACACTTGCATGCACTTTTCCCCTCCCCCCTCCCATGCACTTGCGGGTTCTCAATGTCACTGGGCCTAGTAAGATCGCTGTTTTGTTCTCCCCTGTTCCCCTCCCTTGCCTTGTCGCGCTCTGAAACACTTGTGTACGTGAGAGATAGAAGTAAAATATCAATCAATCAAATCCCAGCTACTTCCACCTCACCAAATAATTCATGATTCTTGACAAATCTTTTTGTGTTGCTGCTTTATTGTGGATAGTTAGAATTGCGATCGTTTAGAAGCTTGCAGCATTCAGCTGTGCCTTTTTTCAACTCCTACTTGAAGTCTCGAAGTATACTCTGAAAACAAGGTATACTGAATGTGTATGAACAAGGGTTCCACACTGTGTAGTCTGCATGTTTGAGGCTGCTGACATTGCAAAGCTTCACAAAATACTGATTTCACTTTTCAGGCACCTTTTAAAATCCTACCTTGTGTAAGAGGGTATTTGCTGAATAAAATAAAACCCTTGAAATCCAGCCGATGACCATCTTAACTCTACATCCCACTGTTGCAAAGCCCATGAGTACATACATAATATAACAGAAGTGATTTACAATGACATATAAAATGACATGGAGGACATCTACGGGGGGCCGCCGAGTTGAGATGGTTATTGCTTCCCACGTCTGCTGAATTTCAAATGTTTTGTTGCGTTAAATCTGATCACATTACCTCTCTTAACTGAATTATCTTTCACAGACTTTCAAGGGTTTTTGTTAGGGCAGTGTTTGAAAGTAATGGCTTCATACAGCCATATCTGAGGCACTACAATATTTTTCTCTTAGTATAAGGCTGTCTCACCTGAGAACATTTGGTAGCGTAAGCGGAGCAGCCAGGCTTATCTTAGGAGGGAGGGAGCGTAATGCTGCAAAATGGGCCCAATTGCGGTCTCCTCTCATGTGGGATAAGGATGAAACAAAGTTGGACATACAGTCTCAAAACTACGATAGCGTGTGCTCATACTCCCTTCTATTCCCAGAGACGAGAATACATTGCAGTGTCAAGTTCAAAGACAATCTTCATGGCAGAAGGAATGGGTAATGAGAAGTTAGACTAATTGTGTGGGGAGGTGAAGTCAAGTCCACCCTCTGGGACCTGGGGTATGAGCTTACGTGCTGCTAGTGAACTGAATGTTCCAGACTGGCACGAGCTTGCCAACTCATTATAGAGGGCTGTATAACGAAGGGCCTTCTACTTTGAGAGCCAATAAAATACTGTGTACTTAATGACAATGAAGAATGACTTGCACTAGAGGTGGGCATACGTGGTCCACCTGACAGTAGATCTCCAATCACAATCCAACCCTGTATAGAAAGTATACTTCGATGTTCTCCTTGAGCCAATCACAACCCCCTGTAGGTTTTTCTTAGTTGCCACGTAGTATGATGTCACTTATGGCAAGTTTTTAGTATAAAGGTGTGATTTGTATTAAATGCTTCGAGAATGCTTGTGCGACGTCCGTTGATGTCCGTTGTATCTCCCTGTTTTAGACAATTGATATTAAAACAGAAAATACTTTGCCATCTTCTTGAGTTGCTTCCATTGTTGTTGAGAGTTATTCTGTAGCCCATCCACTGCATGCTTCCAAAAGGGCTCTAATGCTCAATGATTTTTCTCATTGGCAGAAGAGGGACCCGAGTGGTCTAGGAGCCAGCTGTAGGCAGGTCAGGATAGGGTTCAGTTGCAGGAAAGTTCGAGTTCCAGAGGATCTCTCATCAAACAAGTCACAGCTTCAGAGTTAGTGAAGTGTTCAGTGAGTTCACAGAGGGCTCCTTATTTGTGTTCTAGCATTAGGCCTGGGTGAATGGTCTTGGCAAACTCCCAACCACACGAATCACCCACTCAGCCTCACAGGATTCATACAATACTTTAAGTCTGTCGTCTTCCCGAGACAGCAGTACAGGACTCGGTCCCTGGATTCTTGGTCTGGTGACTGAAGAACTAACACTTAATGGGAACTAGCAACATCAGTCAACAGGAAAGGCTTTCAACAATGTATTCTTCAAGGTTTCTAGCAGCTCTGCCGTTTTACAGGTACCTGATGAAGAACGAGCATCGCCGGTCTGATTCTCTTCACCAATCTCGTCCTGCACTCTGGTGAGGGAGGACTTGAAGGATTTGAATAGTGCCTCTGGAGGTCCAGCAGCACTCCACCATAAGTTTCAGCAGTCTTCGGACTTCGTAAGACGTTGGACTGCACTCTGGCTCTAGGTCCCCTGTTATTGCTGTTTTTCAGCCCCGCAAGGTCGCAGCACGTCGAGGGATGGCTCGTTTTGCAGATCTTCTTAAGACTAGTGAATCTCACCAGCCTGTGGGTAGGAGTCGTTGCATTCGGAACCCCCAGATCAATTGAAGGATGAGTTACTTCAGGCTCAGGTTAAACAGCAGGCTCACTGGTCGCTGGTAATGGTTACATGCTGGTCCGATAGCACAGCGAGTAGAGCGCTCGCTTTGAAATCTGTGCAGAGCCTGCTGATGCAGGTTCGAATCCCGGCAGGGCCAAACTCAGCCTTTCATCCTTCTGAGGTCGATAAATGAGCACCCCACATCATGGGTAATAATAAGCAACGCTTAAGATAGTGGAGGGTTCGTAGCGCTATATAAATGCAAAATTATTATTTTTATTATTATTTTATTATTATGATTATTACAGTCGTCGTTTCTTCATCTTCCTTTTTCTCTTTGGATTTGGTTCTAGTGATCGACTTGACAACAGCTTCCAGGATATATTTATCAGGAACTACAGCATAACCTTTGCAAACTTCCTGCATTTTACAGAAAGGGGCGGTCTGGTTGTCCAGTCAGGACAGCCAGCTCCCCAGTAGGCACAGGTTCCTTTCAGGCAAGGTGAAAGACAAAGGACTCTTGAGTTTTGGACTCCTCCCTCGCTTCCTGCCTTCCCAGACACTCTCGAGACTTGGCGCGCAATGCAATGGATTCCCAACGAAGACAAAACTTCAACCAAGGTCTCTCCTGCCTAGGATGGCAGAAGAAGACCCAAGAAACAAGCAACCGAGAAATGGTGAAAAAAGGAGGAGCACACTATTCTAGCAGAATTGTGACCCCTCCACCACCATGTGAATTACCGTGTCTGATTGGACATCCTGCGAGTAATAATGATTAAAAGTCATAAAAATAGTTTCACTGCCACCAGCCATTCAAGTTAACTTGCAATTGTAACACGTTACCAGATAAGTGAGAAAGGGCGATACTGTGCATCTCCCCAGCACTCCACATAAGGTGGGGTGTGCTGGCTCACTATATAAAATGTAAAGGAGATGGGAATCCCACTTTACTTCTTGGGAACAGTAGTTAACCCAAGATATGAGAGAAATTACAAACCCAGCCTAAGCCCAACATTTATAAGAAATTATAACTCCAATCACACACTATGGAGAGACCTAAAAAGAGTAAAAGGCTAGATGAGAGGGGGAAAAGATTCCCACTCACCTAGGGACAAGGACAAATAATCACCAAGTCCAAGCAACAAGGTCTGGGGTTGACACAGGTCAGGAAGATTTATCATAAATATGAAAATATTACTTAACAGTTTTGTTATACTATTGTTTCTTCGTGGCCCACTACCCAAGGCCTTCTGTCATGGACAATGGCCAAGGCCATGGCCACTGTACATGTTTCACCAATACTTTTTTCCCCAAACAACCATTGCCCTCAGCCTAGTAAATGGGATCTCTGCAGTTGTAAAATATTTGTTCCACTCCCTATGCTTGCGATAATATCCCAGAAATATTTTCTGATTTCCGCTGTAGTGTAGCCGTATGCTGATTGCTGTGATATTGTAAAAAACAGCCGAAAATGTAAAGGTCTTCCCCTTTATGCACCATGTGTCAACCTCCATTGTTCTTGGTACTCAACCTCCCCCCCTTAATGGATTGCCCTATCGCTCTTCAGTTCTTGTGACAGTTTCTTTTCCAATCTCGTCTTGCAATGATTCCCCTAGTAGGTCACTGATAAGCCAAAAAATGCTAGACAATTTAAGTCTTCCCCACCATCACAGGCAATCGCCATGTGTAACCCATATCTTTTCTTGGTTCCCCCCAAACTCTCAATTGTTTTGCCTCCTTGAACCTCTCCCATTACCCTCATCACTCTTCAGTTTGTGTGATGCAGTTTCTTTTCCAATCGCGTCTTTTGATGATGTAATCTCCTTAAATTAGCACAAAAATGTTCTTCTCATAACTGGTCCCCAGTCCACCCCCACTCCACAACTTCACATGGTGTCCTCTTTCCCTCTCTAGGATGATCTGATTGCATCCTTTTTCCTCCTCCTCATAGCTTTGTGAGCACTTTTCATCTTCAGCCGCAACTCCTCCACCCCTCCAGTATCATTGTGGGAATGGCAGGTTTTAATTTCTGAAAAGCTTCTCATCCTCTCTGCTCCAAAGTACTACTATGGGAGAACCCACTTCGCCATTAAATATTTAAAAAAGTACTGTATGCATATACCCCAAATATAGTGTAGGCCGAGGGTAAGCAGCTGGGTGTTCTGCTGTGGGCCGTTGGAGTCTGCTTTTCCCGTTTGTTAATAAGTTGAGTCAGCAGAGTACCGAGTCAGAGAATGCAGTGGCAGCGTCAGAGGTCGGTGATCAGTGATCATCACTTTCAAATGACCTCTGCACTGACATTATTGGTCGTATGAATGACCAGACAAGCACCGACCATTAGCGTTTCTTGCTCTCCTCCAGTTCCGTTTGTGATAGATGTCTTAGTGACAGCGTCTACAGCATAGTATTTAGAAGAAAAATAATTTGTTAAACGGACTCTCCCCCTTCCCATTGTATGTTCACACTACTTGGAGCAGCAGATTGTATCTGGGGCTCCCGCAACCGCATAGGGGGATAAGGAGGACCACTGCCTCAGCTTCATAGCCTGTTATTGTCGGTAATTGGACTGCCAGGGATAATGTTGCTAAATTTTCACCGAACCGTTTCTGGGGATGTAGTCTTATGTTATCCCCTCTTCATCACATTCATTGGTGCAAAATGCTGCAGGAGTCAATTGTGGATCTAAATTGCTGGTTCACGCCCTACATGTTCTTCAGTCAAATGATGACCTGAGGGGATTAAACAAAGCAAAGACATCATTGCAATCTATTACACCATTGCAGTTCCAGTTAAACACTAAAAACGGCAAATTATTCTAAAGGAGCCACGTGTTGGCAACCAGCGGGTTTGGGATTTAATATTGGTACTGCAAACCACAAGTTTCGTTTTAGAAGCCAAGTTAATTTTCATTGGAGGGGGGCTCCAAACACATCACCTATTAACGAAAAAAGCATAGAAGTGGATGATGAGGTGCTAAGGGAGAGAGCTTGGATTTGTTGGAACAACTTCAAGGAAAAATCTGTGGTCCAAATGATGCCTTACAAAAAGAAAAGATAAACGGAACTGAAGCAAGGATGGACAGTTCCACGCTGGATGAGCAAAAAGGGGATAGGGGCAAATTAAAGAACCAGGAAGCTGACTCCCTGCAATATAAAGTTGCTCCAGTTCGGCTAGAGGGCCAAAATCAGGTGTTGAGTTTCTCTAAATCCAAGGGGGATCATAAGTGGCAAAGACGACCATCACAAGATAAAAAAACTGATCACCTATGACCTCTGGGTGTGCCGAAACGAGGGAAACGGCGGAGGATTGACATAGTCGGCTCCAGGTGGTTAGCTCCTTCCTTTAGTGATTCACCAAGTCCTGAATCCTTTAACACCCCCATGAGGTAGTTTGTTCAAAAGAGCGATCAAAATGGGCCAAAGGGGACTCAACTGGGTCGGGAATCAGTACAGGTACCCAGGCAGTTTTAACGATTACCATGGCCTCATTTATGAACTACCAAACAACGCTTATTGCAATGTTGCATTCTAAAATGCTGTTTGTTGGAGGATTTGTGTCAGCGGTCTAGGGAAACCTGGATGAAAATAGGGAAGAAACCACAAATCTATTCTGCAGTATTCTCAACCCTTTAATTGAAGAGTGGAAGATTAAGACACTTAAGAGCTAGATGTGATACAGGAGTAAAAAGTATTAAGGAGAACAGAGCTCTATGAATCTACAGAAACAGCCTCAAATGGCCAGGAATTCTGATATAATTGAAATTCTACATGAACTATCACATAAAATGAGCCAAACTTATGAGTTAGAGGCTGTATCTGTTGTTGGGTGAGGTCATAACGATCAAGATCCTGCTTTGGTGTCAATTACAACTATAAAGAAAATTAAAGAAAATCTGATGTTTTCAAAAGGAAAGAAACGGGCCTTGAACCACAACAGTACCCTGATCCTCAAAAACCAAACAAAAAAAACAAACAACCTAAATTTCAAATCAAACGATTCTCGTAGCTTCTTGAGAAACGAGCATATTCCACCTAGCCCGAAAGCTAACATCGGGCAGAAACCAGGAAAACCCAAGGATGCCCTGAGAGAGGACAATGAAGGGAAAATCAATAAAACCTCCTAAACAATCATTCGAAAGGTTCTTTTGAAGAGGATGGCATTGAAGCATTCCTAGATGTATCTACGTATTCGTATGGGATGACAAAGAAGTTGTTTCAATATACCATAGTCCAGTCAAGACCTTGGATCAAAACGTTTGGCAAGGAATATGGAGCACAGTGATTTACAGGCATCTAAAGTGGCCTGCCCTCCCTTCGATCCAGATGAAAAAGCAAAAGTAATTTCAAGGCTACGGAAGGAGAGTGTGAACAGCTCTTGATGTTGGAAGAGAAGAGTTTGGTCACATCTTCTTTATCAACTAATCATACTAAAGAACAAGACAGTAGATTGCTATTAAAACGAGCCTTAAAAAGAAATTCCATTGAAGTCAATTGAAGTAAACAAGGCGTTGGTTAAAAAAAAGTGCATCGTTTTGGAAAGGATTCTTCATATAGATGATGGCCTAATAATGAATATGGCTAACATCCTAACATTGTTACATCACATTACAAGACTGCGACTAATTACAACCAATGAAATTGCAAGGGTTACATTTCTAAGTGAGAGGTGTCTTGATAAAGTAGAGGTTCATCTAGAATCAAATCTAATTAAGCAAGCCATGAAGAAGCTCAGCTTTTTCTGCTGCTGGGTTTTGATTTATTAGAAAGGCCGGGAGACAGGATGAACATAAGTAAAGCTCCAGAGGGGAAGAAGAACCAACCTAGCGAGGAGTCCGATGAATCATTTGGTAATAATCTAATTAAACAAATTGATATGAATCGTAAAAAACTTGGTCCTGAGGAGGGAGTTGAGCCTAAATTTACAATCACCATAGGAGGATCTGAAGCAGCAGTTGGACAAGTTAAAATGCACCAGTGCGAACAGCCCGATTTGGAGGAGAAAGATTCTTGGACCTGGCTGGCAGAAGCGCTTGTGTTAAATAAAAGTGGAGCCTAACTATGCCATTATCGAGCACGGCCCAAGTTGATTGTGGGCAGTTGGAACACGAGAGGCTTTGAACCATTTGTTCTCAAATAAATAATAGATATGGTATGACTATGAAATTTTCTGCTTACAAGAAACTTGGTTACTAACAGCCCCAATATTGGATGGTTTTACAGCCTACTTTAATCCAGCAAAGAAGGGTAGTAAAGGTATACCAACATTAGGTTTGTTAATATTGGTAAAGAATGGAAGATCATTAGAATGAATGAAAACATGGAACTTAAATATATGTACCCAAGCGTTACAGATTCAAACCACCAATATAAGAACAAATGTGCTGAATGGATGATCGTATGTTACCTAAATTGGAACTCAATGGGAATGGAAGACGGAGCTTTTATACACGCGATTGTGGGATTAATCAATAATATCAGCGAAACCCTAGTGGATCCGATAATAATAATATGTGGAGATCTTATCATGAGTATCCTAGAGAACAACCAAAGGTCCAGCTCTGAAGAAAATGAGCCACCTACACAGGCGAAAAAAAACCCCCAAAAAATACGCTACCTCTGGCCAGAAGAAGCGAGTACGAGAAGGTTACAACTCTTAAACGGTCACACCAGCGGAAATATCCCGGCACATCCAACATGGAAACTTGTGAGAGGATGTGTGCGTTTATCTTCCTGGTCTTCGAGGAATAATCATCACAATATGGTCCATCTAATAACCCATAACTCTGCACTGAATATATTGGTGTGCAAGGCCAGTAATCGATACGTCCCAAAAAATCATACCTCTATTCACTCCTCTTTAAATAAAACACAAATAACAATTATTAGTAGATAGATAAATAAACCGCGAGTTACGCACTCGGTTTTTTATAGTGCGTGTTATGACCATCATTCAACATGACGTACTGTGTCAATTCTTTTGGTCAAATCGCACTTTTGCACGTCGCTGAATTAGTCATTATGCATACAGCACAATTCCGATTTTAATTGCACAAATATTATGTATAGTTGAGCTTACATAATTTCAGGAAGTTCCCTTTTCTCAATGTCACGTTGACTAACCGCTCCGAACAACAGATCACAGAATTGATACTACATTTTCCTATATGTCTACTTTCAATATAGTAAATGTTATCATTTTTTGTGGGTATTCGACACATTGTGTCCTTCGAACAGTTGCTGACTTTCACTCAAGGCCAAATACCAATAGCATCCTGTTTTCAGTGACTGCAGCCAGAGACAGGTAGGTTTCAAAAACTGGACAAGATGCCAGAAAACCAAGGACAGTTACAAACAGCTGTGTAAAATATCTTTTGCCACATGAACGTAAGAACAATCCAGAAAGGTATGTGTTGCTGGTAACTCTGGGGATATATCATCTCTGTAAGAAAATTCAATCGAAATGCCCACCTCGTACAGCACTGTTTCATGGCACAAAGCGCAGGTTGTGTGGGTGAGTCTCTTCCTCCCTTCCCCCTGGCACCAGCCCCGGATCCTCTGAGGTGCATGCCATAGTGATGTAGTAGTCTTGACATATTATCATAGTTTTCACAATGTAACTTATGAGAGACCTGACCTTCACTCAATGGAGAGATTACCCACGTGGGAATCGACAGACAGCTGAGAAACAAGCCAATAGTAGCCTGGGATCCCCGATGAGCAGAATCATGCATTCTGTCTTACCAATCAACTGTGCTCAAAAGGCACAACTTTCATTCTAAAGCCAAAATGTTCTCGAGCAGCAGTGTTTTATGCTTATATTTTTTGTATTATGTTCAATTAAACCTTGTCATCCTTGGAAGCTATCTCTTGGCTTCTTTCCCTAGTGGGTTGTATTCTTTCTAGTGTGAGCGTAAGAGGGGACTGCCTTCAATTGCACGCCACTTACTATAATTCATGCATGTCCATTCATACTCCCTTGCGCACCAGAGGCAGCCCTCTCACCATCGTCTCACAAGGGTGCAACAGTGACCACGCCAGGATATTCGTAACGTATCTAGTATGGGCCTGCAATGACACCATGCGAGACAGGTGTCATTGCAGGCCCATACTAGATACATTACATTCATACTCTGACTAGGCCTTGTGCTAATCGGCCGTGCTAGTGCATAGGGGATGGAAGGAGGAGCCTATGGGTGTACAAGTGCCGGAGGAGGGTGTTAAGATGGATTTCTAAATTCTTACCTGATGTGCGGATGTTTAGGAGGCCACCCTCGGTTTAGCTTGGCAGGCGGTCAAGACTAAGTCTCAGGAGGGGTGATAGTGGTCAATAGTGGTCAAAAGCCCACAATGAGCACACAGCAACAAACCACAAATGACTCTTAGACCAGTGTATATGAAAGATAACTACATTTATTGTCAACAGGACCAATAGATACAAGTAAAGTTTAGTTATGCGAAAACAGTTACCACACACAAAACTCTACTATACAGCATGTATAAAATACATTTCCTAATGCGACAAATGAGGAAATCACAGCCACAACCTGTAAATTGAATGGTTGGTTAACGCGCTAGGAGCTTTAGACAATTTTTCGGAGTCGTTCCCTAACTTTCTAGTCCAATCCTAAGTGGGTAGCCTTGGGCTCAACAGTGCAGTAGTGCGTCAAAGCGCACGATCGCGCCGGTGACATAAAAAAAAAAAATGTCATGCAGGGGACTGCCTGAGGCGATGAAGAATTGGTTCCCACTATTCGAGTAGAATGTGCCTTTGGCGGCAGAAGAGTTTTCAAAAGTTGAGAATAGCTCGGGAGTGCAGGCTAACACAGCCAACGTTGAATACCTTTATGGGATATTCGTGCGTAAAAGGTATCGGTTGTGCCAGTGGGAAACCATCAAGTTATGGAATGGCTTGATCCATGTAGCCAACTGGAGCCATACGATAGATTTTATGTCTGCGATGACATTCTTTTTACCCCTTTCCATTGCCCTTTCATAAAACGTATTGTCTGATAAGGGGTGGCTGAAGGGCTTTCTTTTAACCATTTAACTGAGGCAGTCCAAGACTCCACTCTTAGTATAAGGCTGTACCACCCGAATTCAGGCTTGCGTAGAAGAGAAGCCAGACTTATTTTAGGAGGGAGAGAGGGCTGTAGAATCAATACAAATTACATTTTGATAGAAATGGTCCAAAGAAATACTGAATCACTATGTATTGTAAAAATAAATGATTTATTTAAATACGAGTAGGCCCGAATAAATCTTGGCGGAAATAAGTACTATCACATTATATATGACCACATTTATAAAAACACAACACGGTACTTGAAGGTACACAGACCAAAGCATATAACCTTATTTGGAACACCTAACAGGAATTCTTGGGAAGTCAAAACCAATAGTTACTTAGTAGACCCTATCAGTTGTACTGTGACACTCAGCAAGAAATCACATATTCATTTAAACTGGACAATATACTTTTCTGATCCAGTGAAACACGGATACTAGGCACAGTATAAAACTATAACTCTGATTCAGGTTAACAGTTATTCTAGGGGATTGGACCTTGTGGTGTTCTATTCAGTTACAGTTGTTTTTCCATTCACAGACTAAGGAAAGCAATAACTTGAAGTAAGTAAAGCCTATACACTTTTTACAGGAACTGTAAGCAACTTAAAGGTAGGTGTAACCTAAGACTCTTTTTGTCTTTTTGTGTACGTCTAAAACGGACCAGGGAAAGCAAAACCCAGTGTTACACTTTATGAATGAACCCAAAGTTATTCTAGGTAGGTAAAACCTAAGCAGACTTATACCAGACAGGCTAACAGCAAGTCGGGAGAAGCAAAACGCAGTTGGAGGACACTTATACAAATATCCTAACAGGAATGATGAAGTGAAACCAACAGCATTACGTGTGTGCACAAGACACTACCAATTCACCCGTTAGTAAAATAACCTTATATCTACTTTTCAGAATGGCAAAACATTTTTAAAGTAAACTAACCTTTTATATAGTTTGCAAATGGTTAGAACATAATTGCTTATAATGTGAAGACAGTTTGAATCCTCTAATGAAGTCTAGGTAAGCCTTTGACATCAGTGAACGTGTTCAACAAATTACTGCCACTAGCCATTATTGGTACGTTTGTCCTTGTAACCTAAATGTTACATTTATTTAAAATGAGTAAAGGGATACTCAGTATCTTCCCTGCACTCCTCAAAAGGTGGGGGGTGCTGGTCTCACTTAATAAAATGTAAAAGGGATCCAAAGATCCTTTGTACCCTTGGGAACTTTAGTTCTCTCAAGGTCAGCCAGAGAAAGTAAAAGGTGGAGCCCCTAGGGCAACCCAACATCAGCAGGCACTTATTGCAAAAAAGTTGTCAAAGAGGATGCATTTTAAAAGACACTATGGAGAGCTCCAAAAAAAATCACACTCATGAAAAGAGTAAATATTCTGTGAGTGTGGAAAAAAGTTCCCCCTCACAGAGGTATAAAAAATAAAAATCTACCAATAAAACTAAACGTTCTGGGGTTGACACAGGTCAGGAAGATTTATCATTACTTTGAAAATCTTACCTAACAGAGGCCATCAGCCCAAGTGCCATGGATTGCATGTGTGCGTGGAGCTTGTGTCTAGCAGAGGGGACACCAAGCCTCAGTGTACCTTTCACAGATGGCAAATAACCATTTGCATATCAGTCTTTCTCCCACCCAAATGGGCAGCCAAGCACAGAAGTGATGGGGCAATTCTCTTCGGAACAATAGTACCAATATCAACCCCAGACACTTGTCTTCTAGACAGAGGATAAATAATATAAATGAAGGAAAGGCAAAAGATATACATTAATGCATGATAAACCCGATTATATCTGCTTTAATAAATACTTTGTAATGCATTATCTAGTATTGAAATTGCAAGTGTAGTAGCATTAGATTGTTTCTGTACAATGTCCATTCATTGGGGAGCATATCTAAAATGTTATTGTGAGCAGATTTTGAAGACTGATTCAAATTAGTGAAATCTGGAAGTCAACCTTTCAACAAGTTCTGATTTCGGAGGACAAGGCTCGTTTGCAATGTTTTGTGGCATTGTATGTTTCTCGTTAACAAAATCTGGATCCATTCCATGATTATGCATGGCCAACACAGTTAATGTCAGATCTTTCACAAATTCAAAATCCATTTCCTGGAATATTGCTTTGGCCAACCATTGTTTGCCTCGTGTTTGTAAATGCCATGAGGTAACGAAGCATCCCAAATGTTCCTGCATTTTTCGCTCGTTTCCTCCTAACGTTCTCATTGTGCGCAGGTACAGTTGGTCTTGTTCCGGCCTGCATTCCGTCTATGCCGCAATGAAACCTTTTGTGCCTGTATTTTAGGCACATATTATGGAACACCTCCAAATCTCCAGTATAACAGAAGGTGGTGAGTCCCCTCAGGTCTCTTGAAAGAGTTTTATTGTACCCCATCTTCTCAAGTGCTTTGTGTGGAGGGTAACATTGGCATCAACCACTTCTTCTTTCATTCCTGTTCCTTCGATTAAAGGCCCATGTGCACATTCGTGGAAATGATGGTTTTCTGTCCATGACTGTACGTTAGAACAATGGTGCATCAATGAACACCATTTTTCAAGTAGAATTTCTAAAGATCCATCACAAGTTTTGGAGCTCCACCAAAGATGGTTCGCAGGGTATGGTCCCCAAGGCGAGAGTTTCCCTGCCTGCCAGGAGGGAATCATCGTTTCAGCCCATAGATAATGCCCATCATCTCCCCGATCCGTCCCCACTGGTCGAAAATAGGGGGGGCATGGTAGTCCTGCAGGGCATGGACATCTCCTCTGAGGAGGAGCTTACTACTCTTCAGACCATTATGGAGAAGAAATTTGTCTAGGCCAAGGCCTACGGGAGGGACCCCGACGAGGGAGACGTAGAGAGTGGCGACGAGACTGATGAGGAAGAGCAGGCCGTAGCGGAGTTGGAGGTCCCTACACCGCTGCCTCCATTGCTCCCACCTCTGCAACCACCTTAACCCCCAGCGGACATTTCGGTGGACATTCTCCAGGCACTCCACGCCTTGTGTTCAGAGATACGGACGAGGATGCCCCTTCCACTGACGGAAGATCCTGCAGCACTGGAAGATCCTGCGGCACCGGGGCCATCAGGTGCGCCCCCACCAAGATGCGAGTTCACCCTCGACCGCCTTTTCACCCATCACACCCCTCCCCTCCACCGAGGGAGGATACGGACCCGGACACAGTGACGACGCAAACGGACGACGGCTGTGGGTTAGGAGACCTCGTGTTTTCTGCCGCCCTGAGCCTCACCGCCTGACGAGATCAGCTCGCTCCATGCCATGATCTCTAGGGCCTAGAACCTGTTTCAGCTGACACCCGGGGAAAAGAAGAAAGAGGGTTTCCTGTACCAACGTCGCCAGGCAAAGAGGAGGGCCGTGCTTTCGATTCCTCTGTTGGACGACATTTGGGATGTGGGACTGTCCCTTATGAAGAACCCGTCCAACCCCCGGCGAAGAGGGACCGGTACGAAAAGAAGTACAGGGTGCCGGACTCTGCACCCAAGTGTTTGAGGTCCCAGCCTTCCCCGGATTCAGTAGTCTTGGCAACCTCCTCACCCCCATACAGCGAGGGGAAGAAGTTGGACGCCATGGGACGACGAGTGAGCACATCGGCAGCGACTACCATCAAGGCGGCCAACACCCTTGCTATCGTGGCGCGCTACGACAGGGAGCTCTGGTTTAAAATCACTCCGCTCCTGGACTTCCTTCCCGATGACAAGAGATCGGAAGCACTGGAGATCCTGCAGCAGGGCGAGGTGGCTTCGGACCATGCCATTACGGTGGCCACGGACATTGCTGACACAGAATTCTGCCAAATGGGCAACAGCGTTTGCCTTCGTCGGTGGGGATGGTTGAAGGCCACCAACTTTAGCCAGGAGGAGCAGTCGAGGGTATTGGACATGCCCTTAGACGGGTATAATTTGTTCGGAAAGACCGCGGACGAGTCCCTTCAGGCTATCAAGACGGACACCTAGACAGCTCGTGCCTTGGGCCGTGGTGCAGGTTCACACATCCTTCTCTGGAGAGAAGATCTGCGGCTGCCGGAAGTTTGACTGTAGGAGACGCTGACAAGTCCAGAAGACCTCTGGAGGGAAATCCCAAGGTTCCTTCAAGGGCTTTAGCAGAAGTTCATCGTGTTACTGTCAACCGTCCTGCTCTTCGGCCCAGGAGGCCTACAGGAGCCGCAGCAAGTCTGGAAGAGGTCACCATCAAGGTCCCCAAGTTTGCGTCTCCACGACGAAGCAAGATTGAAATGGCTGTGTCGTCGGGCACCCACCCATGCACCCCGGTGGGAGGCCGGCTGGCGAACTTTGTCAGCGTGTGGAAGTCCATCTCCACTGACCATTGGGTGCTGGACGATCTGGCCCACGGACACACCCTGGAATTCCAATTAAAGTGTCTGCGCATAACACCAGTGGCCAGGCAGGAAAACCACATCCCTCAGCTTCTGCTGGAGGTGCGGGCCATGCTGATGAAGGGCGGCATAGAGCTTGTTCCAAACCAGGTTCCGGGGCTCTGGAGCGCACTCTCGGTACTTCCGCCTCAAGAAGAGGGCAGGGGGTTGGAGACCCGTTCTGGACCTCCGCTGTCTGAATAAGTACATCAGATCCCAAAAGGTTAGGATGGTCACCCTTCAGCACGTGCTGGGACAGCTGGAAGAAGGGAATTTCCTATCGTCGCTGGACTTGGAGGATGCCTACTTTCACATCCCCATTCACAAGGGGCACCACATGTTTCTGTGCTTCGTGGTTCAAGGTCAACGTTATCAGTTCAAGGCCCTTCCCTTGAAGGAAGTCTGTGCCAAGGGTTTTCACCAAGTGCCTGGTGCCAGTGGCGGTGCAGCTGCGTCTACAAGGGATCCATGTTTACCCCTAACTGGGCGACTGTCTCATCTGAGCAAAATCGAGGGAGACCACTGTCGCACACACAGCGGAAACCCTCCAGCTGCTGGCAGAGCTGGGGTTTCGCGCCGTTTCTGGGGTCTCGACTCGGCATGATGTCGGCGTGTATATACCTCATTCGGTTGTGCAGGCTGCGGATACGGCCACTGAAAGAGTTCCTCGACACCCGTTGGATCGAGGTATCAGGATGATTCGAGGACAAGATCTCTCTCGACAAGGATTTCTGTCGAGCGATACAGTGGTGGGGAGTCCGCACACATCTGTCGGTGGGCGCGGACTTCCAGGTCCCACCTCATCAGGAGATGGTCACGATGGATGCCTCCCTGGAGGGATGGGGAGCGCACACCTGAGGTCTCCATGCAAGAGGCCTGTGGCTACCGGAGGAGAGGTCGTTGCATATCAACGTACTGGAGCTATGGGCAGTGTTTTGGGCCCTCAAGTCTTTCCTTCTGTCACTCAAGGGCAAGGTGATACAGGTCTACACGGACAACACCACCACAATGTTCTACATCCGGAAGCAGGGGGGTGCCAGATCCCCAGCGCTCTCCAGAGAGGCGCAGGACCTATGGCACTGGGCTATTGCCCAGGGGATATTCCTCGTCCCGTTGCATCTGGCAGGAGTGAAGAACACCATCGCCGACTCCCTCAGCAGGGAGCTGCGCTCTTGCCATGAGTGGGAGCTTCGGCGGGATCAAGTGGATCTTCTGTTCCATCGATGGGGCAATCCCCAGATCGATCTGTTTGCGATGGCGACAAACACCAAGTGCCACAGGTTCGCCAGCAGGTTTCCCTGGCCGGGGAGCATGGGGGACGCATTCTCCTTCCCCTGGGATGGCCTGTTTGTGTATGCGTTCCCTCCGTTGCTTCTTCGACTAGTCAATCAACTCAGACGGTCCCGGTGCAGGATGATCCTCGTTGCACCGGCGTGGCCGAGACAGATATGGTACCCAGACCTTCTGGACTTGTCAGCGTCTCCTACAGTCAAACTTCCGGCAACCGCAGATCTTCTCTCCAGAGAAGGTGGTGTGATCCTCCACCACGACCCAGGGTCGCTGAACTTGCAGGCCTGGCTCCTGCAGCGCTAGAGCTTGGGGGATACAATATCCCAGCGGACGGCAAGGAGGTGCTTGCCAAGGCCAGGGCTTCGTCTACACTGAAATGCTACGGACATAAGTGGAAGAGGCTCGCCTTCTGGTGCCGTACACAGAAAATTTACCCTGTACGAATTACGGCTCCACAGGTGCTGCCGTATTTGCTGTTGTTGGCCAAAGCGGGGCTGGCTCATGCCTCCATCAAGGTTCATCTGGCGGCTATCTCCCACTGCACCAGAACTCCGGCATGGTCGTCGTTCTGGTCACACTGCCTGGTCAAGGAGTTCATCAAAGGATTTTTCCTTTTGTTCCCGCCGGTGGTGCTGACTAGGCTCGTGGGTCCTTCGTTCGAGCCTATGCATTCTGCGCCACTGAATTTTTGTCGTGGAAAACAGCGTTTCTTGTGGCCATCACCTCTGCAGGACGAGTGGGAGAGATCCAGGCCCTTTCTTGTAAACCACCTTACTTGACATTCCACAAGACGAGGGTGGTGCTACGGACGCACCCCTCCTTCATGCCAAATGTGCCATTTGACTTTCATCTCAACGAGCCCTTGGTGTTACCCGTGTTCTTCCCGAAGCCTTCGTCGCCAGCTGAGAGGACTTTGCACTCGCTGAATGTGGCTAGAGCGCTGAAGGTCTATATGGACTGCACAAAGAGTTTTCGGAAAACATCACAACTGTTTGTGAACTTTGTCCCTGTGAACCAAGGGAAGGCCCTCTCCAAGGCTTCCATTTCCAGGTGGCTCTCTGGTTGCATCACCCATTGTTATCGATTGGCATACCAAAAGTTGCCTGCCCGTCCGAGAGCCCATTTGACCAGAGCGATCACTGCAACTATGGTGTTCCTGTCTGGTGTGCCCCAGCTGGACATCTGCAGGGCTGCTATGTTGAGGTCGACGCACACCTTCACAAGATTATACTGCGTCGATTGGGATTCTAGGGAGGATTCCAGAGTTGGCCAAGCAGTGCTGCACAAACTGTTCGCTTGAAGTGAGCCTGGTGAGGAGGTAAAAGATGCTTAATGTTGAGATGTTGAAATGCTTAATGTTGAGCCTTGCTACCTCCCGTGGTTGTGCATGTGTGTACTGCTATATATTCGTTATTCATGAGCATGTGAATCCATGCCAGACCCATGCTGGAGAACAACAGTTACAGGTAAGTAACTTGTTCCTTACTCACTGTAGTGACTAATATACTCTTAGTCCCCTTTCCTCCATATGTCCCACCATCCTCCCCCTAATAATACTGGTGTCATTAGGCAATGTTAAATATTGTCGACGCGTCATTGGGGACTGAGGGGTGGAACTGGTGGGCGGAGTCAGGGTAGCGCTTGCTCCCAGTACCGCACCCCCGCACTCCTCTAAATTTAAAGGGGAAGAAGGTTTTTTCTGCTGAGAAAAGGTTCTGTCTCCCGTCCCTAGGAAGGGACTCCCATGCAGTATGGAGGAAAGGGGACTAAGAGTACGTTAGTCACTACGGCGAGTAGCATATCATTATTCAATGTACTTTCTTGTGCCAAAGAAAGATCTAACAATGTGCCCAGTGCTGAACCTGCACCCTGCAAACATGTATGTCAAGCATCAAAAATTCAGGATAGCAACACTGCAGGAAGTCATCCCACTACTAAAACTGGGGGATTACATGGCAACATTGAAATATGGAAGTATGCATCTTTCATGTCCAATGTTGCAAGCGCACAAAAAAATGCTGAAGATTCAAATTGGGAGACAAACACTACCAATTCAAAGGGCTACCATTCAGCATTGCATCAGCACCCGCATTATTTACAAAGGTCCTAGTAGTGGTGGCCGCCCAATCGCCAAGGCAGTCCATTCCAGTGTACCCTTACTTGGACAACTGACTTATTACTGGAGACGCACCTCAAAGGTGCCTACAGAACACATAACAGAATATCAACCTGTTGTTCCAATTAGGCTTCTCAATAAACTAAAATAAGTCAAGTAAAACAGTTTCTATGAGCACTAATCAAAACAAACAATGGTCTAGTCTTCCCCTGGTCCAAACACCTCAGTATGTAGCTGGTCGTCAAGTGACAGTACGAAAGGCAATGCGCCTGTTAGAAATTATGGCTTCCTGCATCTAACTAGTGCCACACGCTAGACTGTGCATGCGTCCAGTGCAAGAGTGGTTAGCGAAACAGTGGTCACAAGCAAGCCATATGTGGGACAATCTAGTGGTAGTTTTGCAACCTCTGGTTCAGACGCTACAGTGGTTGTACAGAAACAATCTGTTAAAGGGAAAACCTTTCAACACCACAGAAATTGAAGCCACTCACAACGGGCGCATCAATGACAGAGTGTGGAGCCAATTCCTCCATCACAATGCTCACAAGGTGTGGAGACAAACACTGACCAGGAAACATATCAATCTTCTGGAACTGCTTGCTGTCCTCAAAGTACTTCACTCTTTCAGGACTGCTAGCACACAGAACAGTCCTAGTCTTAACAAGACAGTACTACAGCCATGTTTTATATTAACAAACATGGGGGACGCATTCTCCAGGGCTGTCCAAACTAGCCCAGAACATTTTGCTGTGGGCACTAAAGCACATGTTCCAGGGGAGCTCTCTTTACTGGTGGACGTGCTAAGCAGAACTACAATGCTACCCTCAGAACACAAGTGACAAATAAACCAACGTGCTAGACAATGTCTTCTCAAACTGAGGGTTCCCAGAAATAGACCTCTTCGCTACACAGGAGAACGCTGTTAAGGCATTATGAAGCAACACAGAGACAGAAGATTCACTTAAAAAAATATGTACTTTATTGGTCTTTATTTGTCAGGATGGAGTAATGCCTAACTTGCCCTACGGTAAGGTGGGATCTCCATACCTAAAGAAACTAAGGCCCAGTCTCTGTCATCAAGTTCAACTCAAAAAACTGTCTCTGTCCAAAACCTATACTTGCCCTCACAACAACTACTATACAATGTGTAGGGCTGTCGGCACCAAAAGAAACTGTGTTCAAAATAAAAGTTCTAAGCTTCTTCCAGGTCTGGCTTGTGTTCAGCTTCACATTTCCCGAGTTCAAAATTAGTTCCAAAAGGTCTCGGTGCTCGTGCTCCCTTCTCCAAGTTCAACACGGTTCCAAAATATCTCAGAGGGTTCCCTTGCCCAAGTTTAACACAGTTCATAAAGTCTCTGGGATTCACTTGTAAGAATGCCGTCAGTTTAACTTTGTAATCCTCTTGGCTCCTAAATGGCTCCTAGAAATGCTTTCTTTCACTTCAGCAATTGTTGGGTAGTATAGCCTTTGTATTGTTGCTTTATTTGGTTCTTTCTCCATTAGGGCTACTCGGTCTAGGCGCAGGTGTTGGACCACACGGTCCACCCATTACAGGTCATGCAACCGATAACCCTTGGCACTTTATGATGCTTTTGGTTTCTCTTGGTTCTTTCCGAATGACTGGTGATAGTTGACTTATCACCTTGTTTATCTGGAAACTTGTATCAAATGTCAATATTCAATGCCTCTTTCCTTCACCAGCCTCCTGGGGATGTTGCCACGTGTTTCTTGTTCCTATGTTTGCTTTTTTGGTTCAGACTTGCTTTGTTACTATTCACCTTACATACATTCTATCCGGCCCCTCACCAACACAAGCTTCCTCTTTGCACCTAGGCCAGTAATTCACATCTATTGTAGCTTTCACAATGGTAATCTCTTGGCTTTGCCACAACTTCTATTCAAGTCACTCTGACCCTCTGTGGTGTAAATCCTGGCTTTTCCCCAATGTTCATTCAAGTTCATCAACTTGTCTTTCACACTTGCTTTTCTGCTGTAATCAATAGTGATTATTATGAACTTTATCTTCACACTTGCTTTTCAATCATGCTTATTATGAGCTTTCACTTTGTTCATTAAATGCTTCTGAACAGGTTTTCACTGTGTTCAAAACTGGACATCATTCGCTTTTTCAGTATTTTCACCTGATTTCCTTATCTTTCTCTTCAATTCGATATTCAATAAATCTTGTGGCATTTCAAAAAGTGCTTTGCAGTATGTTCAGTATTTAATATTCTTCCCTTAGGGTTCCAAACCCCCCACTCTTAGCCGTTTTAGCTGAATCGCTACTTGCAAATGTCCAATTCCCACCCCTGGAGCATTCCGGTATGATTGTTCCATCTCTCACACTGACCGGTACTCGGCTGCTCCTCCCGGCATCTCCACAGTCTTCTCCGACTTTTACTTTCTTCCCGGGTCAGTGTTGGTAGCTCCAGTGAGCCACGCTCTCTACTGGGAAACTTTGCTGCAGCGGTCTGCAGCGGTTAGGAGTCTTCTGTTTTCCCCAGCTCCAGCTGAGAACACACTGATCAAGCCGGGTTTCTGGCCCTCTCACAGCCCACTCGGTCTGCAGCGCCTATCACCCCCTGGCAGCACACAGCGTCCTCTCCCGCCAGCCCTCCTTCAGCCTGCTCCTCGTCTTGCAGCTGCCACCTACTCACTAAGCAGGTTTTCCCTTCTGTTCTCTCTGTCTACCATTGGATGCACCTGTGGTCTTTGAATTGGTCGCAGGTGCAAGTCCATTGCCGTGACCACAATAATAGTAATTAATGGGACATGCCTGACCTTCCATAGTCCTCTTCCTCGTCTCAGTACCATAGTGGTAAAACTGACTAGAAGTGTGTATCGCTCCTAGTTGTTTCTTCCTCATCCCAGTTGTAAAGGTAAATGGGAAAGTGGGTGTGTAGGGAAGGGAAAAAGACTGAATGACAGGAGGTATTACTCCTAGTTGTTTCCTCCATGGTTTAGCATAGGTTTGAGGTGTCTTGGGATAAACATGAGGTGTGTTTACCTTGGCTATATAGAGAGGGATCTTTCGAGGTGTTCTCATTCTAGACCTTTTATAATAAGGGTGTTTCCAAGGTTATTCTGAAAGGAAGGCAATTGTGTTAGTCGACAGTACCCTTTAAAGGCTTCCGAGACTGAAGGTTCATCATGAATAGGGAATGGGGAATACTGTGTCTCACCTAAGAACACCCTCCCTCCATTCCCCAAATCTCCTCCACCCAGGTGATCCCTTGCATATCCACCCCCAGTGTCGGGATCTAAAAGCGATGGCCTTTCTCTGTCTACCTGATAAGAGGACCCAGGCGGAGAAGAAGTGACAATGCCCTCAGGTTACGCACAATGCCTAGATTATACATCCAGGTTTCTGAGGAAAGGTTTCGAAGGGAACGTACTACTAATGAATTGGTTGGGGAGATTTACGTACGCTCCACACCCCTCTCCCACGCCACCTTTTCTGAACAAGATAGTCCACAAGCTACACCGGGAACAAGAAACACTGATCCTGATGGCTCCTATGTGGACACGGCAAACCTGGTTCTCCCACCTTCAAGCAATGTCCCTGTGTCCTCTCATGAAACTACCCTGTCCGGACAATATGTTAACTCAGAATTCAGGGACGACACTACATCCGCGCCATCACATTCTACTTAGCAGCTTAGCTCCTGCAGTCATAGAATTTGGTCACCTAAACCTGGACCAAAGGTGCATGGAAATCCTTAAAGAGGCACTCAAACCTAACATATGTTAATGTTAAAAGATATTTGTACCGTGCTCTAACATCACCGGAGTGGTCCCCTGGCGCTCTGGCGGCTCTGAAAAAGGGAGAGGGGGTGAGTTAGTGGGAATGAGCTGGAAAAGTGCAAAATAGCAGTGATGTGCTGTTGGCAGCCTCAGCCCGGTAGGTCCGTTGGCTGGGCTTGGGGTGTTTTACGGTCGGTAGTCACCATGTGCTGTTGTGCAAGTCTATGTGCGGTTTGTTTTGTTGTTGCAGTGTAGTGAAGTTTGTGCAGTTTACTGCGTTTAAGACTTGTGGTTGTGTTTGGTTCGAGTTTGAGAGGTGTATGCAGAGGAGTGAAATTGTTAGTGGTTTGGTTATTGATTCATGATTGCATGTTTGGTCCAGGCTTGGCAGGAGAGTCATATATCAGTCATTTAATTACATTTCTATCTAGATGCGGCGCAGGGTACATTGAGTACTCAATCCAAGTGCGGCACATGCTAACATTTTCAACTCTATCCAGATGTGGCGCATGCTGAGCTTAGGAATTCCGTCTGTGCGTGCACATGCTAACATTTGCAATTCGGTCTAGATGTGACGCAGGCTAGGTTGAGGGTTCCATCTAAGTGTGGCATATGCTAACATAACAGTTCTATCTAGATGCGACACAGCATCTAAGTTTGGCACATGCTAACATTCTCAATTTCGTCTAAATGTGGCACGTGCTAATATTCACATTTAACAAATGGAAGCAAATTTTGTTATGGTGCATGTCACGGTCTCTCAATCAAATTTGAGTGTTCACTGTCAAACAGTCAACTACCTTATATATCTGTTAGACTCTGGATTGATCTTTAACTTGCTCAAAGTACACCTGGCAGCTCTCTTGCGTACATCACATCTCAGAGCAAAATCATTTTGTAGTAAAAAGTGCCAGTAGTTAAAGCCTTCATGCAGGGTGTTAAAAAAATGATACCCTCCAGTTTGTAATCCTACTGCCAGCTGGGACCTCAATATCGTACTCATATCGCAACAAGGCTCATCGGGGGAAAAGCTTATCTCACCAGAAATGTGGCTGCCAATTTGGCATCAGGATGTGCACATGGACCTCCCTCAATCCAATGGGAGAAAGGACATCTAACAACTGTGAAATAGCAAAAGGTGTTGCACCACTCTTCCATAGCTGCAAAGTCAATATGGAGGTCTCTAAACGGGCCAATTGGATGGGCTAATGTGCCCCTCAATGTTTTCAAAGAGGGCCGAGTGTTGCATGTCTGACAAACCACACAGTTAGATGTAAACAAAAGTAAAAGCTCCTGAATTACTCCTGCGTCCTGTCCCCTTTACTCCATGAGCGTCCCTCGCTAGGGACGGGAACAGAACCTTTTTCACCAGAAAAAGAACACTTTCCCTTTAAATGTGTACACGCGTGGGGATGTGGGACTGGGAGCATGCGCTCCCTTAACCCCGCCCAACTCCAGCAGCAGACCCTAACGCCTGCGGACCCAGGTGCCCCTTTTAACTTGTGTATCCAACAAGACACTGATGAGGAGGAGCAGGACACGCCTTCTTCGGTGAGGGCATTTCATAATAGACTCGCTGGCCTAGCTGAATACCTGGGCATCCCTCAGCGCCCTGCCGGAATCAGGGGTTCCGGCGAAAGTACTCACCATCAAAGCGGAATCCAGATCAGTTATCCCATTGCAGAAGGATGTGGCGGCCCTGACAAAGAAGGGTTGGCTCAAGCCCCACTCCACTCAGCCTACTAATAAAAGGCTAGATGCAAAATTCAGGCAGGTGGAGGGCAACACTCTGCTCTGGTCAGGTCACCCCCAGCCACTGTCGTCCGTCATTGCAGAGGCATCAACGAACACCAAGCCTCACGCCTCTTCCACAAGCACCTCAACTTTAGCACTACTGGGCAAGGAAGAAAAAATGCTTGAGACATGTGTGAAGACTGTGTACTCGATTGCAGGGCTCCACCTCAGGCAGACCAATGCTGATGCCATCCTGGCAGCTTCTAATCAACAGCTGTGGGGGGAAATTGCATTGCTTCCCTATATTCCAGCCACAAACCAGCCTCTTTCAAGATGGGACTCGCCGAAGCAAAACCTGTGACACAGGACATTATGGAAGCCATGGTGGCTCACATAGCTACCGCTAGCAGGGCAATCTGTGTGGTGACTAACATGCGAAGGACGGTATGGCTTAAGGTGACGAGATTAAACCCTGATGTTCAGTACATAATCTTAGACCTGCTTTTCGAGGACAATGACTTGTTCCACTCCACCACTGATGGGGAACTAGATAAAAAGAAGAGCAGCTGGCAGATGGCCGCATCCCTGGCCATTCTCACCAAGCCAGCAGCCAAAGCCTTCGCACAGGGCCACTCTCGATCAGACAGAGGGCGGTCCTTTGGTGGTTTTCGGTAGTTCCAGGACCGCTGGGCCAGGCAACCGGACAGGTCGCCCAGCCAACATAGGCGAAAACACCAGAAGTTGTCGCGCAAGGGCTTTTTCAGTCCCCCTCCCAGTCATCTGCCTCCAACCCCAAAAAAGCAATGACTGCTCGTTTCAGATCCTCAGCACCCTAGTTAGGGGCAGGTTGGCTCTGCAAAGTCAAGTTTGGTGCTCCTGTTGTATGGACTCATGGGTGATTTTGGTAGTCTCCTCGGGCTTCCGGCTTCCCCTGCCATACCTTCCTTCTTTTCTCCCTCCCACAGATCAGGATTCCTTCACTCTTAGCACAGATACGTTCTCTTGTGGAGAACGAGGCGGTGGAGGAGGCTCTTCTTCCTCATTAGGGGCAGGGCTTTTACTCCCACATCTTTGCTATTAAAAAAACGAACCAGGCAGCCCTGTGAGTGGTCCTAGATTTTTCCTTCCTGAATCTGTAACTACCTCTGCAGAAATTCAAAATGGTGACTCCAGCTCTTATAGCGGAGACGCTGTGTGGGGTGGACTGGACGTGCTCCCTGGATCTGAAAGACATATATTTACACGACCCCCATCGTGCAGCCTCATCGGTCCTTCTTCAGGTTCCGGGTCATATGGGTTTGTATTTTCAATACAAGGTATTGCCATTCGGCCTGAACTCAGTGCCAACGGTATTCACAAGACTGATGAACGCAGTGGCGGCCCTGCTCAGGTCTTAATGCCTCCTTGTATATCCTTACCTCGACGACTGGTTAGTCCGAGGAGGGATTGGGGGGGTGCCCGGAACAGGTCAAGTACTCAGCAGGCAGACTCATGACTACACTCTACGAACTGGGGTTCTCAATCAATTTCCAGAGGTCTCGGCTCTACCTTACACAAACACTGGTGTTTTGGGGGCTGTTCTGGGATACTCTGGAGCAGAAGGTGTTCCCCACAAGGGAGAAGGTGGCAGTGATCAAATCCTCCATTGCTCACTTGCTCAGCAGAACAGTAACTACGGTCTGGTGATACCAGCACCTGCTGGGAGTACCAGCAGTATGCTTTTTGGCCATCCCTTACACCAGGCTGCGTATGAGGAGGCTGCAGCTTCATTGCTCGGCATCCTGGGACCAGGAGTGGGGTCATCAAGGAGCCCCGGTCACTATACCCGCTCACCTACAGCAGGACCTCACTTGGTGGGGGCAAAATGCAAACTTCAAGGTGGGCAAACCATTCAGGCCCCTTGCGGTGGCTCATACTATAACTACAGATTCCTCACTCCACGCGTGGGGTGCTACCTTGGGGACACATTCTGTGCACAGTCTATTGTCCCAGACCAACCAACAAAGTAACATCAACTGGCTGGAAATGATGGGCATTTGGCTCACACTCAAGGCATTTCTCTCACTGATCTGGAGCATTGCAGTTTGCATTCGGACGGACAACTGTACCTGCATGTACTACCTCAACAAGCATGGGGGCACCAGATCCCTGCTCCTATGCAGGCTGGCCCTCAGCATCGGGAGTGGGCGGTTGCGCAGGACATCTGTATCTCAGCGGTGCATCTGCCGGGGGAATCGAACCAGGTGACAGACAGGCTCAGACGGTTGAGTACCAACGACTACCAGTGGCAACTGAACGAGCAAGTCCTTCGAGACATTTTCAGCAGGTGAGGTCACCCGGTCACAGACCTGTTTGCGACAGATGGCAACTGGACTTGTCAGCAGTTTGTGTCCTGAGGGGGAAGAGGGCGCGGCTCTCTCTGGGACATGCTTCAGATCCCCTAGGGCTGGATGTGGGCGTATGTATTTTCTCCTACACCTCTCATCCACACAGTTGTTTGCAAGATCAGGCAGACCCAGCGGCTGCGTCTCATTCTCATAGCACCTCAGCGCCTGGCCAGTCCATGGTTCTCAGACCTTCGACAGCTCAGTCCAGCCAGAAGGCCCTCTCCTGTTTGGGAAGGACCCGCTCCTGGTGCAAGCAGGGGAGGAGGGGTCCTTCACCCCTGCCTGGAGATGCTAGCCCTAGCAGGTTGGTACCTGAGCAGGTGACTCTTGAACATCTGTGGCTGTCTCAGGACAACCTAGAAATCATCCAGGGAGCCAGGAGTCAGGCTACTCGAAAGCAGTACAAAAGCAAATGGACAAGGTTCAGCTTCAGGTCCAAGGAAAAAGGAGTAGATCCATTATCTTGCACGCTGGACCAGGTGTTGTCTTTCTGCGTGTATTTAGCCAGATCAGTGGTCCAGGTCGACACCTACCGGACATACCTAGCAGCCATTGGCGCATACCGGAACTTGGACATGTTTACCATCTCTTTGGCCAATCAACTAGTGAAGAGGCATCTAGCTGGGTTAACCAGGCTGTGCCCGCCTATTAGACACCCACACCCAGTCTGAGATCTCAATGTTGTTCTTGGCGCCGTCGTGCACAAACCATTCAAACTCATGGCCACAGTGGATATCAAATTGGTCACGCTCAAGATAGCGCTACTAGTGGGGCTTACGTCAGCTTACAGAGTTAGCGAGATTCGTGGTCTGCTGGCTTCTGAGCCCTACTCTGTTTCATCGGGACAAGGTTGTGCTCCGCACTCATCGTAGTTTCCTACCAAAGGTGATCTCCTCCTTCCACATTCACAAAGAAACTGCTCCCCACTTTCTTTCTGAACCCGAAGGAAGACTCCGAAAAGGCACTTCACTGTTTGGACATCAGAAGAAGACTAAAATTATTTCTTGACAGAACCAAAGACTTGCGCAAGACGGTCGCCTTATTTGGCACATTTGGCGGGTCAAGGCAAGCATCCAAAGCTTCAATAGCTAGATAGATGACTGCAGCCATCCAGGAGGCATACAAGGCTCAGCACGAATCACCAATGGACATGCACGCTCATGCCATCAGGGCCAAGGCAGCGGCTATTGCCTTTAAACGTCACGTTCCGTGGCAAGTGATTAGCAGTGCGGCGACATGGGCCACCCCATCAACCTTCTGCAAGCACTACTGTCTGGATGCCAGTACCAGGGCTGACGCAGCATTTGGCAAGGCTGTCCTTCGTAATGTGTTTGCATAGAGGGTCAAGCTCTCCTCCCCAGGGCGGTTGTATCAGTTGTTGTCTCCCACACAGGGTTGAGGAAAGGGGACGGGACGTAGGAGTAATTGTTACTCACGAGCGACTAATGTACTCCTAGTCCATAATCTCTTTTCCTTCATACGTCCCACCACCTTTCCGCCTAATAAAGAGCAGAGAGGTTGAGGAGTTTAATACAGCCGACGTGTCAAAGGGCACTGAGGTTCAGCGTCAATGTGCGGGGTTAAGGGAGCACATGCTCCCAGGGCCCGGCCCACGCATGTATATAAATTGAAAAGGGAATGTGTTATTTTTCTGGAGGAAAGGGGACTATGGAATAGGAATGAGTTAGTCACTCCGGTGAGTACCACTTAATATTTGGCACATACCAGTCCTCTTGCATATCGGCAACAATGTGCTGTTTGGTCACATGCAAGGGGTAGTGCAGCTGACCGAATGCATCTAAAACCAATTCCTGGGGCATCACAACTTTGCCAGTGCTTAACTTGTCTCCACACAAAGTCTGTAGGAGACTGTGCATACCCCATTCTTTGCCACACTACCTTCTCATACTGGGGTGCCTGGGCTTGTAATTCAATTACTTCTGTAACGGGTAGCGCAGTGTTCGGGACCTATATCTGCAATTGCATGCCAACAAGTGCTGGGTGTTCAGGGAGATTGGGTACTGGCCATGCCCGCTGCTTCATTACCAAGAGAAACTAAGTCCCTGCAACTAGTATGGGTGCCATTCTTGATGATCACGGCAAGTGCTGGCTGTGATAGAGAATTAATTAATCTGTCTAAAAGGGCTGCATGCTGTACTGGGGATCCATCAGCTCTTAAGAACCCTCTTCTCATCCACCTCGACAATCCGAATGCACGGTTGTCACATAAGCCGAGTCTGAATAAATTGTTACTTTGCATACCTGTGCTGCCTTCAGCGCTTCAATGAGCAAAATCAGTTCTTCCTCTGGATAAAGACTTCCTACTCCCCATCAAGGAATCAAACCACTGCTGCCCCAGTATGTCGTTGGTCACTCTCCTGATCAATAGTTTACGCCCTAGATGATGGAGAAGCGTTCTTTGTTGACGGGTTGTCATCTCGGGTCTTAGGAATGTCATCGTCTGGACCTTTATACGTGACAGTCATGAACATCATCTTTAGTAATGGGTTCTGTCAAAAGGGTGGCAGGGTTCACTGTCTTACATCGACAATGTGAATAGATGGGCTGGACAGAATCACTTCATATGCTGAAGATCTTTGGGTAGTTAACGTGGGTTTGGACCTCCTCAAGTATAGCGAATACTGAATGTTCCACGTACAGTCACTGATTATTTTTTCCCCCACACTCCATGACAATTGTTGCTGATTTCTCAATAGTAAAGGCAGCTGCAGCTAATGCTTGTTCGCAAGGGAACTGTCCATGCATAATTGAATCTAACATACCACATAATACACCAAAGGTTTGTGACCCATAGAGCTGTGTTGTCAAAACTGCCATGATCATTTGGCTGTCAGAATGCGAGAAAAGATGAAACTCTTTAGTACAATCAGGGGTTGCTAGAATGGTGGCAGTGAAAATTACATCTTTCAATTCCTATAAGCTGGTACGCATCTCATCAGTCCAAATAAGGACATTCTTTGTCCGTTGTTCTTCCTGAAGTGTCTGCAGCAGTGGTCGACTGTACAATGAGTAGTCAAAAATCCATGCCCTGCAGTAATTACACAACCCCAAGAATTTCTGCATGTGCTTAACCATGACTAGTTGGGGCGTACCGCGCACCGCTGCTGTGCGCTCTGCAATCACTTTCTTACCATGAACTGAAATCAATTGCCCTAGGTACAACACCTCCTGTTGGCAATACTGCAACTTCACTCTATCCACCTTGTATTCTTTGTCAGCCAACAACTGCAGCAAGGTGATAGAATCATCCCTGCACTGATGCTCAGTGTCACTACACGGATGACCGCACTGGGCACCTGAATGTTAACCAAATCTTCATGCAAAACTCTGTTAAAAATACTGGGGGACTCGCAGTACCCTTGTGGGAGCCATTGTATGTTGGAACCGCCTCCCAGCAAACGTAAAGGCAGTGAGATATTGAGAATCGGGGTGTAATGGGACAGAGACAAAATAATTCTTCAGGTCCACAACAGTGAAATGTGTGGCTGTCATGGGTATGTTACACAATATCGTAGCAGGATTAGGTTCCACAGGAAACTCTGCCTGTACCACATCATTAAGGCGGTGGAAATCCTGAATCATTCTCCAATTTACCCCCTTTGATTTCTTCACTGTATACATTTCTGTATTACCCATAGAATTAGTTAGAACTATAATGCCCTTGTGAAGAAGGTCTATAATGGTGTTGTAAATTCCCTCTTCCACTGCATTGGATAGGGGGGATACTGTTTTAATTCTGGGTAAGACTGCACCTTGCTTTAATGTAATATGAAATGGTGCGACACTGCGCAGGAGTCCTTCATCATGAGGGATACTTGTCCACAATTTATCACAGACCTGAAATAAATCTTGGGCGAATGAGGGGGAACTCCCTACCAATAACATTGGACATGACATTTCAGTACTGGATCATTATTACACATGGAACCTACCCTTCCAATATTATCTTCCCATTGTTCTCCCTCTTAGCTGCCCTGCATGTGGTGCGTCATTGCATTTTTACATGCACTATACAAATCTTAAAATGATATCCAATGGTGGAGCTAAGGGAGCCATTGCCGATTTGCCTGAAGGGTAAATGACCCAAAACCACGCTGAGGGAGTACTTAAGTGAATGTAGTTTCTTTGGTTTTCCATGAAACTTTTTAACGTCACTGAGGATTCCCAGTCTGACAGTGTAGAATATTTTAACAGCATGTGCATCTAAAAAAGATGCCAATGCTGGAAAACAGGCCTTGCAGGTAAGTATCGTATTCATTATCTTTCGTTCAGAAACAATTTGTCATACAAGTCCCAAACCTTTCCAGAGAAGAGAGAAAGGGAAAGAGAATATTTCTTCCTATGTGTTTTATGCTTTGTGAACCTTCCTAATGTTAATTGTCTCCACCACCAGGCCAACCAGATCCCCGTACACCAACATGCTCCCTGTGCCACTAGTAAAAAGAGTAAAAGCGGGTGGGTCCAGCTTCCCCTACCTCGCGCCCACCCTCTGGAATGCCCTACCTCCCACCATCTGTGGCGAGGACTCCCTCACCACCTTCCGCAAAACACTGAAAACTACCCTCTTCACATAAGGACCGACACATCAGCACAAATACTTACCATTTAGGTTTGTAATTTACGCCCAAATGCAATATTTGTAACAACAGTATGATTTCCTGTACTACTCATAATGTGTCAACAATCGCTATCATATGTACCATGTAACTAAGTTATTACAAGTAACAGCGCCTCAATGCCCCTGGGCTGCTTGCGCGCTATATAAATTTAAATAAATAAATAAATAAATAATTTGTCTTCTGTGAAATTGACGTTTGGTAGAGTTTGGTTATGCATTTATTAGCAAAATACATTGAATTCTATGTCAAGACCCAAAGGCTCGGATTATGCTTTCTCTTTACTTTCTCGTGCAGCAAAACTTCAACAATAAACAACATAGCAACAAAGCCTAATACTACAGTCCCCAACATAGTTTAAGCCTTTGGTAGTTCATATTGTTGTTGGTCCTTTAAAACATGTGACCTTTCTTAACCAGTAGTCCATAACCAGTCTTATAAATGCTGTCCACCATCTTTACTCCTCTTTCTTTGCTTCTCGGGCAGCGAGTTAAGTACACTTTTGCTTATCAGTATTCATTTGCAGGAAATATTGCGCTTATTGTGATTCTGTGGTTGCGCTAGCGAGGGTGCGTCAGCACGAGCACATCGTTGTGGTTAGCATTACATAGCGTATCCACGGTCTGTTTACTATTTGCACATGGTTGCATCAGAGCTGAGGCTCCGAGGACTGCAGAACTCGAGGCCGACAAACAAGAGGCATTATGGTCAGGAAAGTTGGTCCAAGGCGTACCAAGAGTATTGCGCCTCTGTGCAGACTTCCGTGACAGTTAGTGGTGCACACGTCAGAGGAGAGCTCCAAGCGACGGTTTAAGGGAAATTAAATACTTTGACCCTTATCACAAGGTGTGTGTGCCACTTCAAGAAAAGTGAGGCGCCCAATGCGCGCAGAGCCTGTGTGCATAAGGAAGCCTCAGGCTTCTGTCAGAACCCTCGGCGGAGCAAAACAGCACCACCTGCTGGGCACTAAGTGCAAAATACAAACATAATACTTGACGGGCATAATCCCCAGTAAAAACTGTTTGGCAGAGCTATAGCCATTAATCCTGGATCACTGCACACGTTATCTGTGATAGACGTTCAGGGGAAAAGGCCCAAGAATCCTGTGTTTTTTGTTTCTGTGAGCAATCTCCCATTAGGCAACTATAGAGGATGTCCAGCTTTAGTGAGGAAGGAAAGGCTCTAGTCAGCCAAAAGAGAGTCCAGCCCAGTATGGGGCAGGTCATAGAGAAGGCTCTGGGAGCCAGTTCCGGACGGGGGTCCCACCAATTGTCTCTAATGGAGGACTGTTTAATGTTTTCCCAAGGTATGGAAGACCCCATAGGAGCGAGTGGGAATGGGAGAGATTGGGGGAAGGAAAGGAGCCCGTAAGGCACGACAGGCTAAGATCTCCCCCTCCACCCCCGGGCATGCCACAGAAAGTGAAAAGTAAGAGAAAGGCAGTGAGAGCCAGAGCGAAAGAGCAGGTGGCAGGACGTATCCTCAGAGAGCTCAGATGAGCATGAGGAAGATGACTGGCAAAGTCATTCCTCTGAGGAGTAAGTGGAGGTGATATCTTCCTCCAATGAAGAGGGGCGTAAAAGAGCTCCTAAGAAAAGGAAGGCTGCAGACAGAAGAGGAATCCGGGGATGATTTTGACCCGGATGCCCTTGTACACCCACGATCTGCTGAGTGAGAACCACTATCTAAAATAGCAGCATATTTGAAGCGTCTTAGATCGCCGCCAGAAAAGGTGGCCAGAAACAAGCTCACAGCGGAATGCACAAGGCCTCATCTCCTGGAAGGGATAGCAGAAACACTGGAGATTGATGACCGGATGGTAACGTTTATGGGCAGTTATGTAAAGGATATCAAAAAAGGTCTAGACAGGCCCTGGTGATCATGCCAGGACAAGATGCTTGATGTGGTTGGACCACTTACAAATGGCTGACGAGGCTAAAGAGAAGAACAAAGCTATCGACCCAGCGGCCTTGGGCCCAGAGAGCGATTTGCCTGTTGGTTAACGTCAACAGTACAATCACTTCAGAGAGGCGAATATCAATCCTTGTAATGATAGACTCTAAGCTCAGTGAGTTGGCCACGTCTGAGGCAGCTGCGGCTGCTAAAGGGAAGCTATTTGGCGACTGCTTCATAAAGGAGTTAACAAAGTTCACCAACTCCTACCCTGCTATAGATAAAGCTCAGGCGTCCCTGGGTTTTTAGTAAACACATTTTTTGGGTGGGTTGGCAGAGGCAGGGGCCACTCTGCCAGCCGCTATACAACAGGTCCTTCAATGATGGTAACCAGTGGAAACAGGACGGTCGAAAACCCAACCTGTTCTTTCCATCAAGAGTAAGAGGAAGAGAAAGGGGCTGAAGACGGGCAGATTGTCAACAACAACATAACACAGGTAAGACAAGAAGCACATGTGCAAAGGTTGAAGCAAGAGGTGCCCACGGTAGGCGAGAGACTAGCGCAATGCTTAAAGAACTGGTACCTCATCCTCACATGCTTGGGTTCTAGATACAGTCCAAGGCTTTCATATAGACATTCATACCATTCATACAGGTGAAGTGGCCAGACAAGTTGGTGCATAGCGCTGCGGAGCGCTCACTGCTAGACACAGAAATAAGAGGTCTAGAGCAGAAAGCTGCCATTGTTCGGGTGACAGATCCAACAGGGACTTCCTTAAACAATATGTTTTTAGGAAAAAGGACGACACAAACTAAAGCCAGTTAAAAATCTGAGGTAGTTCAACAGCTTTGTGGTCTACAGGCACTTCAAGATGGATGGTATACACCTCCTAAGAGACATCTTACAGCAAGGGGACTGGCTAGTCAAGATAAATCTCAGGGATGCATACTTCACAGTACCCATTGCTGCAGATCAGAGGAAGTTTCTAAGATTGCGATGGAAGGAGCAAATATGGGAGTACACGTTTGCCCTTCGAGCTGGCGTAAGCCCCATTGTGTTTCACAAAGTTGATGAAACCAGTAGTGACATATCTGAGAGACCAGGGAATAAGACTGATCATTTACCTAAATGACATATGCATAATGTGTCAAGGCAGGGTTTTGATCAAGAGACAGGTGGTCTTCACAATAGACTTATTACTCCGATTTATTTTTTTGGTGGACTCAGAGAAATCTCTCCTACAACCAGAGCAGACCATGGTATTTTTGGGGTTCATGGTAGACGCATCTTGAGGGATGCTGAGTCTCCCTCTGAGCAAAGTGAATAACATCAAAAAATAAATAAGGAATACTCTAATAAAAGAGGCGATGCCGTTACAAGAGAGAGCCAGACTGATGGCATCAATCCAGGCGATTTTTCTGGGTCCACTACACTACAGAGCCCTCCAGAGATGATTCAGCATCTCAGGAGGGGTGTATTTTACGAGCAAACAGTGCCCCTAAGGCAGAATCCAAGAGACGAACTGCAGTGGTGGCTGCAGCGTATGGATGTCTGGAACGGGAGACCAATATTTGGCTCATCCCCAGACCTTATAATCGAGTATGGTGCCAGCAGATGGGGTTGAGGGGCCTGATGTGGAGATCTATCGACAGAGGGCAGGTGGTCAGAGAAGGAGTTGGATTTACACTTCAACTGCCTAGAGCTGCGTGCGAGCTCGTTCGCAGTGAGATGCTGGACACAGAGAGAACAATGTTGTGTGCTTCTCAAAATGGACAAGGTGTCCGCAGTCAGATACATAAACTAACTAGGCGGCACGAGATCCAGAATGTTGGCAAATTTATCGAAGGAGTTTTGGTACTTATGAGTCCAGAGGGAAGTGTCAGTGATGGCAGAATATCTACCGGGCTGTCAGAATGAAGTAGCGGACTGGAACTCCAGGTTCCTCAGAGATGCCAGTGATTGGAAGCTGGACGAGAGAGTATTCAAGAGGTTGACGGCAGGATGGGGTTCATGTCAACGAGACCTGTTTGCATCGAGATTGAACAACTAACTACCTCAGTTGGAGACCAGACCCCGAGGTGGAGTCGACAAACTCATTTCTCCAGACCTGGGGCCCAAACATGGAATATGCATTCCTGCCATTTTCAATTATAATGAGGATGCTGGCCCAGATGAGGAGGCAACCACTGTCGCTGATTCTGATCATTCCAGATTTGAGGGGCCAAGCATGTTTCCCAGATCTTCTGGAGATGTAGTAAGACAATCCGATAGCTCTTCCGAAGTATGCCCGGATCATTCAAGACCCCTCGGGAGACAGCCACCCTCTAGTGAGAACAGGGAGCATCAGCCTTATTGCATGGACAATTTCAGGTGATCCCTGGCTAGGCCAGGATTATCGAGCAAGGCTGAACATATTATCGAAGACTCCTGGGTTCCAGGCACCAGGAAAACTTACAGACCAGCATGGGAAAACTGGCATAGCTGGTGCAGAGGAACGGTCATCCCTCTAGAACGGATGTGGTCCACTTAGCTAATTTCATAGCACAAATGGTGGCACAAGGCAAGGCCTACAGGACCATTAATGGGGCCCGCTCATCGATTTCGGTGGGTCATTCACATGTAGAAGGGTTATCAGTCAGGGAACACCCGTTGATATGCAGATTGCTGAGGGGTGTTATACTGCTCAGAACCCCTAAAGAGAAATACGACCATTTGTGGGACGTAGATAGGGTTTTGAAAATGTTCACATCATGGTCTGACAACAATGAGCTATCCAGGTAAGTGTTTTCGGCCAAGGTGCCAATGCTACTATCTTTTATCATGCAAGTGGGTTTCTGATGTGCGAGCACTAGAAGTTACCAAAAATATTATCTCCCTCAGGGGTAACCTTTTATATCTCAAAGAGAACAAAAACGAATTTGAGAACAGTATTCTATGAATGATTCCCTGATCAGCCTAATTTATGCCCAGTGCAATGTTTACTGGCATACAAGAACATAACTAAAGACTTGCGACCTGCAGGGGTATCTCGGCTCATTGCGCTAAGGAGAGCCTTTGGAGCGGTAACTCCCCTAACCCTGGCGAGATGGGTGATGAGCCAAGCAGGCATTGATATAGAGTGCTATGGCACCCATTCAGTGACAGGAGCAATGGCTTCTAAGGCTTTTAATGTGGGAGCCTGTTTGGAAGATATAATGAAGGCAGCAGATAGGTCGAATGAATCTACATTCAAGACATTTCATTTCAAGCCGATTGAAAAGGTTGCAACGTTGGTGATAGGTAAGCTTTGAACAAGCATAATCCAACCCTCCGGGTCTTGACATAGAATTGAGATTTTCAATACTAAGGTTACAGAAAGTCATAATTCTATTAGAGGCGTTGGATTATCACACCCTAACAATCGTGAACAATGATGAATGTTGTAATGATGTTATGATGTACTGTTATGTAAATGATAATGTGTCATGATTACCCACCCAAATATACCACATGTCTGAGATATGTTTTATGTTGCAAGTTCATTGCATACAACAAGCGGACAGGGATTTGAATATTGGCTTGGAGGTGGATTGCAGTTAGCGTTTACCAGTTGGGGCACAAAAGTTTAAGAAGACCAGCGAAAGAAAGAGGATGAGTTAAGATGGTGGACAGTGTTTATAAGACTGGTTATGGACTATTGGCTAAGAAATTAAAGGCCCAATAACAATATGAACTACCAAAGGCTCAAACTATGTTGGGGGTTGTGTTTTATGCATTGTTGATTTATTGTTTATTGTTGAAGTTTTGCTGCTCGAGAAAGTAAACCAGAGAGAAAGCATCATTCACCTTGTGTCTTTTATAGAATTATGACTTTCTTTAACGTTAGTATCGTAAATCTGACTCCATGTGCTTAAAGGACCATCATCTTGCTGCATAGGCTTCACGTCTGAGAAATGCGAGTATTTCCATCCGTAGCAAATTTATAGGATTCAGAGGAAATGTGTTTGTGTGCCAAAGGAGCTGCTCTCAAACTAAACCACAGTTTAAATGTATTCACAGAATTTCTAGTGCTTGCATCTAAAATAAATGAATGTTCATGAATTGTTTAATAATATAGTTTGTACTCTTCCTTCCTTTATATTTCAGGTAAAGTTACCATTCAGTGCACGCCGAATAGTATCACTTTCCAGAAATGATTTTCAGTCGTTGCTGAAAGTGCACAAGCTAACAAATGAGCAGCTTGATTGTATCCATGATATACGTCGGAGAAGTAAAAATAGAATTGCAGCACAACGCTGTCGGAAACGAAAACTTGACTGTATACAGAACCTGGAGACAGAAATTGAAAAATTGGTATGTATGACAATAAGTAGCCGCCCTACATGTTATTTTCCATCCAAGTTCTGTGTAATGTAGCACACATGTCAATATAAATTCATGATTTAAAAACATTAAAATCAGCATCAACCTTCCTGAGACCATCATACTCTCAGTACTTTGCAAGGGCCATTGAGGTTTAACTTTCTCCTTAAAAAGTGTAAGAGCTCTGCCAGATCATGAAAAGGATGCAGACTGACTTTTTTTCTACCAGTTCCAAAATTCCCTACAGGTTGGAGACGATATGCAAGAATAGCAGGCAAAGTACCATTTAAAACAGCAATTTTTCCAGTATATTTTCTTGAGTTCCTGTTTGTAAAAAAAATATGTGTGTGTCAGGAGATCCAACTTTGTCATAGAGCAAGTTGCATACTTAATGATATTGAAGAGTATTCTTGTTTTCCAAAAGTGTCAGCTGTGACTTAATGTCTATCTGATGTCAGCTCCACTATACTCCGACACTGCCCTAATTGCCTTACTCATTGCCCACCTTGTCCCTTGCCTGTCTTTTTGAACGTGCACAAAAGTCTTAATATTTTATTCACACAATAATTACATTTCAAATTTACGCTTGCTTTGTTCCCAATATAGGAAAATATGTTTCTCCAGCATGGTGTGGGAATCCTCTGTAAAAGAAAAAACAGTTTCACTTTCACTTAAAAACTCCTCTAAACCGATCACTGGCCTCTGGGTCATACTGCCCCCATCCAATGACGGTCCTCTCCCCAAGCCCCGCCTCTGGCAGCCATCTTCAGATTTTTACTGCACGTTTCAGTGTTGGGAGTCCTCGAGTTTGCTCTCCGAGCTATTTGTATGTATTTTTGTGTTTTTGATGAAAAACATTCTACTTTTGTTTCAAAGAAGCCAGTGTGCTCTTTGCTTCATCTGCTGACAGCGGGGACCCATTGTCGGTGAAGTTCTGCGCCCCTCAAGGGCAATGATCGTCTAAGATTCTAGTAGGTCCTTGGGCCTACTTCGCGCCCTCCGACCAGGACGGAGGAGAAGATGGAGGGATGGTCCCTTTTCAGGCCCTGCACTAAATGCCGGCTACGGAATGCGTTTGTGGCGGACAAGCACCTACAATGCCTCTACTTCCTGCACCCGGACCACAAGTAGGTGGAGTGCGAGATATGGCTTGGTTTCTCCAAGAAGACGACGGAGGACAGGCATAGTAGATTGTCGGCGTGGCACCAAGGCCTCTGACCCGTGCTCCAAGCCGGGCCGTACATCATCCAGGACTGGCCAATCAGAGGAGTGGTCTACTAAGTCCTTTGAGGACGCCTCTTCTGGTGGGAGCCTAAGATGAGGCCAGCAAGTCCGAGTCCACCGGGTTTGCCGCTGAAGCGGGTCCCAAGGTAGATAGGGTGCGATCGACATCACCTTCCGCCTCCATTGCCAGCTGGCAATCTAGCTCCTCATCTAAGAGGAAGTCATCTACCCCGGCTAACCTATGTGCGATTTCCGAGAAGCTGCAGACAGAGGAGAAGGCCGAACAGCCCAAGCAGGCTCAACCGGCACCAGTTACCTCGTCAGCGACTGCTACTGCCACAACAGCTAAGGGCGCTGATCCTGCAAGGGTAGCTCCCGCGGCTCAAAAGGTATCCCTACACTCAAGGTGCAACACCGCTGCAGTGACTTTGTCAAAGACTGCATGAACGTCAGAAGGGGGAAACCTGCATTGGCCCCGGTTCAAGACCCTCAGAGGGGAAAAAGGGGGAGGCGAGCAGGCCCCAAAGCAGCCCTCCCAGGCCGTCACCCAAGCCATGAGGTCTTGTATACGGACGACGGAGTCCTTACACACGGTCCACAAGGACATTGAAGAAGAGGACGACTGAGACAATGGCGCAGGCCCTAGTTTTCATGTTCTGCCATCTCAGCCGAGGGACATTTCCTTGGATATTCTGTCGACTCTAAACACCTTGGTGTCAGAGATCCAGATGAGGATGCCTTCGGCTTCGGTACCTGTGGTGCACCAGGTCCGCCATAAAGTGCCAGCGAAGAAAAAGAAGTCATCCGATGCCCCCATTTCAACCTCCACCACCACTCCAAGTCCCTTCTCCCCAGCAGACCCTGACGCGATAGGTAAGCGACGATGGATGACTAAGATATTGTCGCAGCGGGCATTGAATCTCCACATTTGGATGCTCTACATAGGGTGTCCCCACCAGATGAGGTGGGATCGTTCCACTCCATGATCTCCAGAGCCTCCGAGCTATTCCAGATGGTGCCCAAGGAAACCAACAGGAGGGCTTCTTGTACCAGAGCCGCGAGGTCAAGAGGAAGACTATCATGGCGGTGCCCCTTCTGGACGATATTTGGGATGAGGGCCTGGACCTCATGAAGAACCATTGCATGGCTCCAACCAAACAGGGTAGCCTGGAGAAGAAATATAGGGTGCCGAACTCCGCACCCAAGTTTCTGAGGTCGCAGCTATCGCAGGATTCGGTGGCATCGGCGGCCGCGAGGAAATTGTCTGCCAACCGGTCCTTGGTTCCTCCAGACAGCGAGGGGGAAAAGGATGGACGCCATGGGAAAGAAGGTGATTCACACTGCTGCATCTACTATCAAGACAGCCAATGCACTGGCGATCCTGGCCAGGTACGACGGGGAGTTGTGGTACAAGCTGGGAGTTGTGGTGCAAGCTGGGGCCGATTCCCAGACGATAGGAAGATGGTGGCAATCGCTCTCTTCCAGGAAGGGGAAGTGGCGTCTGATCACGCCATCACAGTGGAATTGGACGTCGCTGACTCAGGGTTCCGACAAATGGGGAACAGTGCCTGTCTGCATCGCCAAAGTTGGATGAAAACCACAAATGTCCATCAGGAGGGCCAGGTAAAAGTGGTGGACATGCCTTTGGACGGAGAGAATCCGTTTGGGATGGTCGTCGACGAGTTCCTCTAGGCCATGAAAACGGATACAGGTATGGCCCGTTCCTGGGCACTCTCCAGTAGCACCGCTATTCTTTTCACTCCTCCAGGGGAAAGTCGAGCAGGTCTTCCAAAGGTTTCTCAATATTGTACCGACAGCCTTCCAGATCAACAACCCAGGAAGCCTACAGAGGCCGTTCCCAGGCCTATGGTAGCAGAGGACATCGTCGCCCACAGGGCAGAGCGCCGGCTCCGAAGCAAGACTGAACCAGCCGAGACGTCGGGGCCCCCACTCGTGCACACCGGTGGGAGCCTGGCTGACTAGGTTCGTCAGCGAGTGGAGAAAGATCACCGCTGACAGATGGGTGCTGGGCGCTCTCGCCCAAGGACACACCCTGGAGTTTTAATGCAGGTGTCCACAGATCCCACTGGTTCCCCATCAGGAGCAGCACATCCTTCAACTCCTAGAAGAGGCACGGGCGATGCTGCAAAAAAGGCGATAGAGCGACTTCCCCAATGGCTCCGGGGCTCCGGAGTCTATTCCAGATACTTTCTGGTCAAAAAGAGGACAGGGGGCTGGAGGCCCATCCTAGACCATTGGCGTCTGAACAAATGCCTTAAGTCCCAAAAGTTCAGGACGGTCACATTGCAACATGTGCTCGGTCAACTGGAAAGAGGAGACTTCTTGACAGGACCTGGAGGACGCCTACTTCCACGTCCCCATTCACAAGAAACATAGAAAGTTTCTACGTTTTCTTGGTGCATAGACAGCACTACCAGTTCAAGCCCTACGTTTCCGCTTTAAGTCGGCCCCCAGAGTGTTAACGAAATGCCTGGAACCATCGGCCGGCCATCTACAGGGCATACATGTATACCCGTACCTGGACGACTGGATGATTCGCCCCTGCTTGCGGAAGCTAGCTGACAAACACACAGACAACCGTACAGCTACTGACAGATCTGAGATTCTCCAACTATCCAAAGCCCTGCTTAATGCCATCACAGAATGCTCTGTTCCTAGGTGCCAGTGTCTTGCCTGGTGTCACTCTCAGAGAGGGTAGCAGTCATTCAAGGAAAGGTGTAGCGACTGTCTACGGGCGCATGATGTCATCCTGCATCGACCTCATCGAGCTCTGCAAGGTGCTTATGCGACCCCTTCAGGAATTCCTGGACCTCGCTGGATACAGGTGTCCAGAAGCTTAAAGATCTCTCTCAACGGACGCCTCCGGGGAGTGCACACCGGATGTCTGCACACCAGAGGCCTGTGGCTGCCTGAAGAGGAGGATCTTCATATCAACATGCTGGAGATACAGGCAGTGTTCTGGGCCCTCAAGTTGTTCCTACGTCTCTGAATGGAAAGGTGATGAGGATCTTCACGGACAACATCACCATCATGTTCTACATCAGGAAGCGGGGGGCACTCGTTCCCCGGCGCTCCAAGGAAGCGCAGGACTTGTGGCGCTGGGCTGTCGGATAGGGGATGTTCCTCATCCCTCTCCACCTGGTGGGAGTCAAGAAAACCATTGCAGACTCCCTCAGCAGGGAACTGCGCTCCTGCCACGAGTCTGAGCTTTGTCAGGATCAGGTGGAAGGGCCTATTTATCAAATGGGGTAGGCCCCAGATAGATCTATTTGCGACAACAGGTATCTCCAAGTGCCAGAAGTTTGCCAGCAGATTCCACCAGGCGAAGACCCTGGGGCACACGTTTTCCTTCAGGCGGGAAGGGCCGTCTCGAATGGATTGTGTCCTCCCACGTATCGCTCATATTTGATATCCAGCTTCAGCAAAAAATGTGATTCTATGTCCCTCGAGGGCCTTCGTCTCGAGGATGATGTAATCAAAGGCATCTAGAGCACGAGCAGCACCTGTTGGCCTCAGTTCTGTTTTCCCCCCGACAGTTTTAGCTTCGAGAAATACGGCACCGACAACCCCCGAAGACCGGGTTAAAAAAGTGTTGATTGTGTGTCGAAAATGTCTTTGACCGATCCCCATCGTATTTGTGGTGCCTCGGGGCAGACCATAACACCTCAGACTGTTCCAAGTGCCAGTTGAGGACTGGAAATGCCTTGAAGGAACAAAGGGGTAAATTGAAGGTAGGTCATATCCCTAAATCTCCTACCCCGGCCAAGAAACCTTTGATGGACAAGTTGAGAGGTGACTCTCCTCGGAGGAAGAAGGCCAAGCGGTCAAGATCGAGGAGTAGCTCTGACCACTCTTCTTCATCGAAGAAGTCTGAGAAGGCACCATAGGTCGCCTTCGTCGATAGTCAGACACTTCCCCCAGAGAGGGTTTCTTGCCCAACTAAAAAATCGACTCTGGCCGAGAGGGAGGCCTTCAGAACAGAGATTCTCAAAATATTTGAAAAACAGAAGCCTCCAAGCCATGCTCCAACCGTGCCTTCGAAAGAAGCCGGGAAGAAAAGGCCTCGACCTAAATCCTGTGCATGCTCGAGCCTGGGATGAGGGCCCAATCCACATCGAGAGCCGTCGAGGCCTCGATCCAAGGAGCCATCGAAGGATCAGTCGAGCCAAAAGCATAAGTAGAGGTTGTCGACACCTTCGACGCCGGGAGCACCTTTTGACGCCAGCCAAACCGTCAATTTCGACACTGAAGGCATCAGCGCCAGCTGCACCATCATTGCCAGCTGCGCGATCGACACCGAGAGCCCCAGTAAAGCCAATGGCGCCAATGAAGAAAGTTTTGATGGCTCCTCCAGCGTCATGCCCATTATTTACAAGACCTCTCATACCTGAGAAAACCTGTGTGTCGCTACCGAGAAAAGACTATTTTAAGTCTTTTTTCCGTATATGAGGAAAATGAACCCTCAGATGAAGAGGCTCCATTTGGCCTTCAATTTGGTACGCCAAATGTACCAGAGAGTTTTATTGCAGAGGAGTCACGGTTGAGAGACCTCTATGACAACCTACAGACTGCAGGAGGATTGGATATCTCCCCTGAGTTGGAGTTTGGGAGACCAGAGGCTGCGGAGCATGCAGATGCGTCCTACAGACAACTTATGTCCGAGGTAGTGGACTACATGGGGTGGAGTAGGCCCCCATTGCCATTCGAACAAGATGATCGAACAGAGCGCTTAGATAAGGGTCCTCAGTCAGATCCCATATTACTGTTTCACATAGAAAAGGGTGGCATCGAATTGGGAATCACTGGAAACCAATCCGGCTGTAAATAAATACAAGAAGTAGCGCCCTTCCAAAAGTCACCCCGACTTCCTGTCAAAACACCCCTCTCCAGAGAGTCTGGAGGTGCAGGCAGCTACTGCAACATCTAAGCAAGTAGCTTACCCTACCATTCCTCCAGGAAGGGACTACAAAAGAGTAGATGGATGGGCAAGGAAGGTATTTTCCACAGGGAGTATGGCACTCAAATCTGCCAACTCCACATGTGCCCTTGTAAAATGTACATTGATCTATGGGACTGCATTTCCATAGTGGCAGAGCACATTCCCGAAGGGGATGAAAGACTGGTTCTGAGCCATAGTTAGAGACGGCAAAGAAGCCATGTGCGAGTCTCTTCAGTCAGGTCTGGATTCTGCCGATAGCATCAGCAGAGCCATGGCTACTAGCACCGTTATGCGCAGATTCGCGTTGTTGCAGTAGTTGGGTTTTGCACCGGATGTGCAATCCAGACTTCTCAACATGCCCTTTGACGGGTATCACCTTTTTGGCAATAAAGCTGACCAGATTCTCGAAGTTGCACACCTCAAAGGCAGCAGTCAAATCTTTAGGCACTGCTATTAGGCAACCTCAGCCTTTTCGACCTAGTGGACAACCTTGGAGGGGTAGATCTTTTTGCTACTACTCCTCAGTTGGAAGGGTGAGAGGAATGGCCAGTCAAAGGGGCCAAAGAAGATTTCCTCATGGTGGATGAGGAAGGGGTGCAAAGCCAGCTCAAGCAGGGACATCTTTACCATCTGCCACTACATCAGCTGCCGCAAAACCTCTGAGGTCTTTAGTCACAATTCACTGGTGGGAGGCAGACTGTCTCAGCATCTAGAAGAATGGTGAGACATTGCTTCGGATGCTTGGGCTTTGGAAACTGTAGCCCACGGGTACTGCCTTCCTTTTATACAGAGACCTCAGAACAATCCACCGTTGGACCACTCTGAGGATTCCAGATCCGCTCCTTGTGCAGGGGATTTTAACCCTGCTAGAGAAAGGTGCTATAGAACCAGTGCCTGTAGCGTAGAGGAACAAGGGTTGGTATTCCCCAGTACCCAAGAAGGACGGAGGACTGAGACCCATCTTGGACTCATGCACCCGAGAGCCCACTACACCAGAGTGATCGCTGCGACAACATTGTTCCTGTCTGGTGTGCCCCTGCTGGACATCTACAGGGCTGCTACGTGGGGATCCACGCAAACCACCACAAGGTTCTACTGCGTCGACAGGGATTCCAGGGAGGAGTCCAGAGTCGGACAAGCAGTGCTACACAACCTGTTCACTTGAGGTGAGACTGTTCCGGAGGTTAGAATTAATTGCTTCTGTTGAGCCTTGCCATCTCCCGTGGTTGGGTAATGTTGTACTGCTATGTATTTGTTATTCATGAGCATATGAATCATACCAGACCCCATGGTGGAGAAGGGACAAGTTACTTACCTGTAACTATTGTTCACTAGCATGGATTCACATGCGAACCCTCCCTCCGTCCCCTCTGCGACTCTTCTTGGTCATACAGCCACTTTACGTGCTTAACAAATCTGAAGATGGCTGCCAGAGGAGAGGTTTGGGGAGAGGACTGTCATTGGATGGGCGCAGTATGACCCAGAGGACAGTGATTGGTTTAGAGGAGACATACTGTTTTTAAGTGAAAGTGAAACTGTTTTTTCTTTTACTGAGGATTCCCAGCCTGACGACGGGGAATATTCATGAGCATGTGAATCCATACCAGGCCCATGCTGGAGAACAATAGGTAAGTAACTTAAACCATACATTTAATATTTTTAATGCATGCTTTTTGCGAGATGCTCAAGATCAGACAAGCTGAAGACAACATCCATTGACGAATGTCCAGATGTTATTATTTTGTGCAACATTTGCATACCCATTCTTTTGATCAAGATAATAGAAATGTAACAGGCCAGGGAGTACAATTTACACTCGCCGCTAGCAAAATAAGTGGGCCGCTAGCAAAATAAGTGGCATGCTTTTTACATGTGGAGAAATGCCATTCATGACAACAGACCAGTGAGTTTAATCCCTGGCTAGTAGATTCCAATTTTAACTGTTTCACTTTGCATAGATGTAATCAACCAACATGTGCTGTTAAAAAAACTTCTATGAATTCTACATGGTTGTCTTAGTAAGCGAGCACTTGTGCCTTACTATTGAAGTTGAAATCGGTTCAGTTCCTTGTGACTGTTGTGTTCAGATTGGGTATCTGCACTCTAGTGAAAGAAGTACAATAACATGGGCTATTCAATATGACTTTGTAATGATCTATTTTTTAAGTTTAGATATTTGATTTGAAAAAAAGACAAAATGCTAACATACTTATAGACCGGATAAGGGGAATTGATCTTGACAGAAATATCGAATAGGCCTGGTCTATTGGAGAATGCTGTATAGAGGGTGATATGAAGTTTGAAAGGGGTGGACCCGAAGCAACCTATTTTAGTGTTTGCATGGGCTGATCGAGGAATGCTTGCAGTTTACTTTCTGATATAAGTAGATTGGATGACGGAGGAAACTCTTAAGATATTGGAGATGTATCGCAAACATATTTTCCCACTTGCAAGTAGAAAGTTGTTAAAAAACATGTAATTTGTGTCCGTCATTGCGTTTCACAGGTGCAAATTTTGCATGTACTCATGGGTTGGAGAGCACGTGTTTGCCTCATTCACAGAGCTTTGTGCTAATCTTGGCACTTACTGTGCCCCCATCTCCCTTTGCACTTTATCAGATTAGTCCATGTACACGAAGTGGTATAAGGAAAATAGATGTTCTGTTTAACCCATGACTACCTTTCATAGCCCAATCAGCCGTGCTATTGACAGGTCATGGCTGTACCTCTGAATGGCATAATGGTCTTGGGCAGCCTGCCACCTGTCCACGTGCAAGAATGATCCCTTCATACTGATTAAGTAGGTGATATTTCAACCTGGGGAAATCATGTTGACAGCAGCAGTGTAGCTTTTAAATACTAGGACACCTCTCTGGAAGTGGAAGCTTAATGTGTTTACCAACTGAATATCGAATTGGAGAAAAACTGTAACACTAGCTGTAGGCAACACCTTGCCTGTGTTGAAAGCATGAAATACATTTTCACCCCACTGTTATACTCTCAACCGGTGTCAACTGTCTGCAGCTTAAGCTCAACTCAACACATGAACTTGATTGGATCTTCCTTAAACTCTGAATGCATTAAAGATGGAGTTGTTCAGAGTGTGGGTGAGTAGGTTCAGCTAAACCTACTAAGAAGACCAAAGAAGGTCTAACATTCAAACTAAATTTTTGGGGGACAGGAGTAAAAAGGTTAACGTGAATTCTATGCTTCATCATTGTTTCCAAGTATTGTGATGCGAGGGGCTTAAAGGTTTCTAGGTTGTCTTTGGCAATCGTAAATAGATAAATAATAAATGATCTACAGAGTTTAGGCGTGCAAAACTGTACCCTTCTACAGATCATGAGCTTTCACAAAGAAATCAGCTGAGCTTTCCTCGCAAATCTGACGTTGCAGCTGCCTCATATGAGGCTGGTGCAATACAAAAAAATCCGAAATGGACACATTTTTTAACATGTTAACAACTTGCTCTTTTTTTCCCTAGCCAAAATCACCATTTCATTGGCACATGCCACCACTCTTTCGTCACCAAAATCTCCATGAGAGAAGGCAAGTACAGATGGTCAAGTTGCTGTCCTTTGTTTCGCCATTAGGTGCAATCTTGTCATTCAACAGAGGCCCTCGTGCCTGCATAAATCCATGCCTGTCCAAAATACACACAGGAACACCTTTCACAGGCACATAGGCGCTAGATGCATGTCCTAGCCAGAGCATTGATTGATAAGAGGTTACAACCTCTGTCCCAGGGAACGTAAGCGCCAATGAGTGCTGGGTTTGAGCCACTTCATTTTTGTATTTTCTGTTGTAAATTGTATCCATTTAATAATATATCAAATAAATTATCCATTACAACAAAGCTCTAAGTAAAATGCATTTATTTCCAAGTGCAAATACTTTCTATATAGTAGGTGCTTAAAAGCTTATGCACAGATTGTGGCAGGTGTTGGTGGCTTAGGGGAATTGGTGATTATCATTAACATGAATTCAAAAATTAATCTAGCTTTACTAACTACTAATGCTCGCTAGAGGCCGTGTATAGTGCAAGGGCATCATCAGTTGGATTACGAATAGTTTTTCAATTTCTTTCCCCTCGTGTCAACCATTGCTCTTTCACCAGATGTTTATTTTAGCGTAGTGGTCAGCAGAAAACATTTCAAAATAGTCAGTAAAATCTGTGTACTAGAACAACCTTTTTGAGAGACTTCTCAAACAATTTACTTTTTTCTCATGTGCATTTTGTGGCAAGGACTTTATTTAGGCAGCTGCATTACTGTACTAGTGACTTTATTACACTATGGTTCGCTCAACTAGTGCAATGTTTTCAATTATAAACTCACTCTCCAAATGGTATTCAGTTCTCTGCAACTTTAACACTCTTAACACCATGACATGCCTAAGGCAATATGGTTAGTTGGCCTTGCAGCATAACCACCAATGCTTTTTGCTTCTATTTTATATTTGTTGGTCTGCTGATGCTCTTGGGGTTTCCTTTCAACAGTCGACATAAGGTAATATGTCCAGATCCTCCTCTTATGCCACCCTCATTCATCGGTATCTCCTCCAGTACGTCTGTTGTGTGGCTATCTGATGCTCATTTGTGCCCTGCCCCATACTGAACAATATGAACACAGCTTGAGGAGTTGATTAAACAAGGATTAAATGCCCCAGTTCCGGGCTTTCCTTCTTTCATTATTATATTTTAGCAGTTGTAGCCTTGATGTGCTTAAATGTAAAACATTTCAATGGATTGCTTTACTCCCGCAGATTCTTCATCTTGATAGATATCCATCATCTAGCTCTGCTGCTGAGAAATTTTCGACAAGGGGTATATTAGACATCGACTCGGCCGTTGATTCGTCTTGCGCGGTGGTAGATGGTCGGCTCAGGAAGTGACATCATGTGCTATATATATACCATGTCACTACGCCCCATGCTTCAGTTCCTTTTTTCCGCGTGCTCACACGCTGCATCGGGAACCTACTCGAGTTTACTCAACGTTTTCAGACGACAAGGGGTTTTTGTTTCACCTCGAGATGTCTTTGCAATGGATCTCGGATTTCAAGCGTTGCTCTGATTGCAAGGCCAAAATGTCGTTGATGAACCCACATGACGTCTGTTTATGGTGTTTGTGTTCCACTCACAACACGGAGGCCTGCACGTTGGGCACCAAAATGCAACCCAAGTTCCTGCGAAACAGAGCCGGTAAGCTGGCCCTGGGCCGTCCATTGCCGAAATCTCCAGCACGATCTCTCGTCCGGTCGTCGGAGGCAAAGGCTGAGGCACCCACTCGTCAAGATGAGGGCTGGCACCGCAAAAAGACAAAAAAAAGAGGCCCCACTCCAGAAGCCATGCCTCATCCTCTTCCTCATGGAAGAAGAAGCGACGTCACCATCGGCGGGAATCTGATTCTTCCTCGGAGCAAGGTAAGCCTCTAAGGGACCTACCACTTGCAAACAGTGGGAATCTTTTAAGAAAGAAATGTTCAAAATATTTAGGCAACAGGCAGTTGTCGGCGCAGCTCCCACCCCCAACCAGCAGGCCTCGGCAGCTAAAGTGGTGCTCGGCAGCCCCGACTCCACACTTGCCACAAAGTCAATGCCTTGGGGGCGGACTGAGCCTTCAGGCTCCGTGCCCTAAAAGGCGCGCAAATCGCCCTCTAGAAGCCTCTCCCATGGCGCCCATCACCCGTTGGAGCCTTCGGTGCCAGTACCCACTCCATCAGCCCCTAAGGCTGCGCTACAAGCAGCTAAGCCCTATGCCTCGGCATCCAGGGCCACTGAGCCGAAGGAAAAGCTCTCAACATCGACCAGCTATCACAGACAGGCTTTTTCGTGTAATTCTCGGCACCGATCATGCCGAGGAGTACGAAGAGGTTGATCCCATCTTTGTGGGAACAGGCGGTGGTGACTATTTTGAGGACCAAGACAATTTGGTGGCACTTGCTCAGGGCCTACAAGATGCCAGTGGGTTGAACGCATCTCCAGACCTTCAGATGCAACACAAACAGCCCTACATTCACTCTCATGTCATGTTTAAAACCTAAGTGGAGAAAATGGTTGACACCTTCAGGCTCAAGTCGTCCGCCACTCCCCATCAAGGGTATGACCTTACAGATATCCTGGATGAGTGTAAAGACTGGAGGGGGTATCTGTACTCCTGCTCACTATATGGAAGAGTCGAAGCACAGAGCACCCCAAGATTCTCTGTTTGGTAAAACGTGGACGAGCAATCAAGGCTTAAGCTCGCAGGAGGTGATGCAGGGTGGTTCTTATGTACAGTGTAGTCCCAAAGCACCCCCAAAGGAATGGCCACACGCTATGTTAGTGAAAACAGTCTTTATATAAATAAGGTTCAAGGTTATGTACACAATCACAATAACGCACTTTGTACTCTGAATACTATAATGGCAAATATTTACAGGTCTACATGGCACCACTCTTAAATATCGATTCTTTGAAATGCATCAAGTGCCAATGTTCAAATGGCATATGAATCAGATTATAAGATGAATCAACGATAGACCACAGAAAGAAAGCTAAATTGAGCAATGGCAGAACACAGACTCCTGTTACCTAGAGACCGTTCTGTGTGAGGGTCCCCTCACCTGGCCAACCTGTAAATAAAACGTATTGACAAGCCCATTCCAGGCATGCTTAATATAGTGTTGATTCCTTCCCAATGTACCTGGTTTCGTAGTATTCATAGATGAGTCGTTGACGGGCCCTTCTTGAGTGAACTCCCTTTAAGGCAGGAGCCACAGGTCGCCGAGATTCCTTGGTGAAGAAAAGGTGAACGCCGTTGTCGGGGAAGCAGCTTCTATCTTCGCGGTGCTCGTTGACGAAAACTTGTCAACGTCCTGTGAAGATGAGACATGCGGTATACCTCGACAACGATAGAACTTTGGCCCAGCAAGGGCGTCGGGTCGTCAGCATCAGCGATCGGGATTTGACCACGGCTTGTTCTTGGTACTTCGTCAGCATCTTTGAGGTCTTCAGGTGGCGGGAAACCCACCGGCGGATTCTCCTCGGTCGTCAGTGATGAGCAAGGGAGTCCTTGAATCAAATGTCTTAGGCAATGGAGTGTTGCGGCTCCGGTCGTTGAGCAGCACAACGTCAAGTTGTCCCCGCTTCTGAGCAACACACTTCGACGGGCCTCCAGCGGTTATAGAAAACCTGCGAACGCTGGTCAACAACGATGGACAGATGTCCGGGTGCTTCACTTCGGATTCCACAGCGGTCCCCTTCTCCAGTCGGCAGCCTTTCGAGGGTCTGACATACAGGGAGCTTTGGCAAAGATCAGCTGGTGCACAATGGTCCCTCGTAGCTCAGGAAGAGGTCACTTAGCCAGGTCCTCTTTTGGATCAGATCTTGAAGACACAACAGCTTTGAGTGGGTGAAGGAATGTGGCAGCAGATCTTCCCGTCCGGCTTGGCTTCAAGGTTAAGCATCAAGTTTCGACTTCAGCTTCTGAACATCAGTGAGAGGTCCCCAGATATACTGTTGGTCTCTCATTCACTCTGCTGAGTCCCACTCATGCAACCAATCATGTAGACGGGCATTCATGCAGTCTAGCAGCCAATCAGGCTCACAGTATATTCAGACCATTCTTCTCCATCCAGACACTCACAACGCGGAATGTGGATTCAGACAAGTACGCAGCCATTCAGCACTCCACACTGCATTCATCCCAGTTTCGGGCAGGGCTCTCTGTCATTGTGTCAAACATCAGATACTAGACACTCAACATGAAATGCGTATTCGTCACACACTCCATTCACCCAGGTCCCACCCCACAGGCGTACCCACAACATAGTCGTTGGGAAGGCTCCAGCCAGTCTGGCCTGGACTTTCCCACAATTCCATATATGGAACTTCCACCCAACAGCCAGTCAGGGGAAGGGACAGAGTCAGGGCTTCTCAGGACTTCGGGAAAACAAGTTAACAAGCGGTATAAAGCAAGAGGCCACAGGGGCCATCTTGTCTCCTATCAGGAATCAACTGATTCCAATGGCAGGACCTGGGTATCCCAAAATGGAGGATACTCGGCGTACCGGTCAAGTTCAGCATGGAGCTGCCACCAGCCCATACCCTGCTCTGTGAGCCACACACAGGTGCCCAAAAACATACACTAGGAGTACAGGGCTGTACCGGTACCCATGGGTGCCATAAGGGTATCCCAAGGGTCTGTTCACCAAGACCAAAGAGAGGAAGAGCCGCACCACCAGGAGTCCCACATAAACTACTGCGTGGAAAACAAGACAGAACATACATGATAAACAGACTAAAGGACAAGGATTTGGAGGCCCTGTCCCTCCGATGCATTTCCAGCATCACAGTGAGGGCCCAGCTACTGAATAAAACATGCCCTTCAATCAGCTCATAGCTGACCCTTTGACTTTCACCTGGAAAAATCCATGCACTTTGCGCCCCCCGCCCCAATACCAATGTCATAGGGAAGTACAGGCTGGCTAGAGGGGACCCTTCCTGCCTCTCAAGTCACCCTTCCCCGTAAGGGCTGGTAGATCAGGCTGCCCCTGTATCCTCCAGGCCTGCTGCATCCACGCCAAATCTCCCTACAGACAGTGAAGGGAAAAGAATAGACGTCTTGGTCAAAAAGGTTTTCACATCAGACAGCATGGCTCTCAAACCCACAAACATAGCTTGCGGTTTCGCTTAATTCTCCTACGGTTTGTGGAAGGCTGTCGAGCATGCGGCAGAATGCATTCCGGAAGGTAATATGTGGGACGGATTTATACAGTTGGTGGAGGGTGGGATGGAAACTGCCAAGCAGTCTTTGCAAACAGGCCTGGATATTGCTGACTGTGTTGGTTGCTCCATTTTTATTTTAAAATGTTTTTATTGGCATTTCTTATAAAACAACACATTGAGTTACATCATCATTGTCTTGCGCCACAAAGTTATGTTCAACCTAGAAGAAAAACAAAACAACAGTAACTGTCTCTGTATGAGTTACATTGCCATATTCAGGTTCTGTAGAGGGGTGGTGGTAGTAAGTTATGCCTGTACAAGGGTTGGTTGGGTGTTTGGTCTGTGTTGATCACTCCATGGGGTTGGCAGTAGTTATGAGACGGCAGGCCTATTTGAAAACATTCAGTTTACCCCCAATGTACAAAACGGCCTTATAGACATCCCTTTTGAGCAGGAGACGCTCTTCTGACAGAAGGCAGGGAGAAATTTAAGGAGTCTAAAATTGCTGCTATGTCGCTGGGTCTGGCCGCGCAGCCGACTAAGCCTGCCTTCAGCTTTTCCTCTAGAGGCAGAGGCTATAGGCGCTATGTGCCCTGTGTCTGTAAAGCACAGCTCCCACAAACCAGCCAAGGGAAGAGGCGTTTATCGCATCCCCGAAGGGGCACAGGAGCTTCTAAGGGCCAGCAGACAGCAGCTGCAGCGACTGCGCCTTCGAAGCCGCTTTGATTTTCCCCTCCCACGACGTATCGGTTGGTGGAAGTTTGGCAGGGCATTGGTCCCAGTGGTAGGAAATAATCTCCGATGCGTGGGCCCTGCAGTTAATTTGGTGGGGTTATTCTCTGCCCTTTTTAAGACAACCTACGAACAGACCACCATCTTCACCGATCCAACCGGGACAGGAGCTCCAGGAAGAACAAAGCCCTTTTGTCGAAGTGTGCTGTGGAAGATGTGCCTCCCGATCAGAAATGGTATGTCTGGTATTCCCGGTATTTTCTGGTACCCAAAAAGGTCTCTGTCCCATTCTGGACCTCAGGGCTCTAAACAAGTTCCTGAGGAAAGACAGATTCAGGATGGTGACGTTGAGAGAAATCCTCCACGCTCTCGAGCTTCTGGACTGGCTGGTGCCCATAGACCTGCAAGATGCCTATTTCCATGTTCCCATACATTAGTTTGTCATGGGGGACAAGCACTATCAGTTCATAGTGCTGCCCTTTCGGTTGACCTCAGCTCCAAGGGTGTTCACCAAGCTCATGGCAGTAGTCGTGGCTCACCTCAGAAGATCCGGAGTCAATGTATCCGTACCTGGATGACTGGCTGATACGGGAGGAAGTCAGCAGGACAGGTTTTGACTCACCATGAAGACACCTGTCTGCTACTGCATAGGCTGGGATTCTCGCTGAATTTAAAGATGTCCCACATGACACCGGTCCAAAGATTCCAGGTCATCAGGGCAGTCCTAGACACCAGGGAAGGCCTTCACTCCCGAGGAGAGAGACGACAACATACAACAGATAGTCCGGTTGTTCTGGAACCACACCACCTTACCATCGGCCAGACTGCGCATGAGATCTCTTCAGTGGTTCCTACGAGACCAGTGGTCTCAGTATCCAGGAGCTCTCTCGGATCCTCTCAGGGTGGCCAGCCAGGTAGTTCACAGAATCTTATGTGGGGGAACCCTTTTGGCCCCATTTACCAGAAAGAGGCCAGACCTTCAGACCCAAATGGTCACGGTTGCGTCCTTGAAGGGTTGGGGCGCTCACTGCAAGGATTTGCAGCTGAGCGGCCTTTGGACTGCATCGGAAGCCAGGTGGCATATCAACACACTGCCGTTGCGAGCCATCAGGCTAGCCCTACAGGCCTTCGCCTCATCGCTCAAGGGGAAACATGTCCTGATTCTGACGGACAACACTGTGGCCATGCACTACCTGAACAAGCAAGGTGGAGTGCATTCCTGTCCCCTTTGCACAGAAGCGATGCAACTGTGGTCCTGGTTGCTAGAGAATCAAGTCTCAGCAGTTCATCAGGCGGGGGCATAGAAGAGCTTGGCGGATGTCCTGAGCAGGCAGAGCACAGTCTCACATGAGTGGGAAGTGTGCCAGGAAGTCCTGGAAGAGGTCTTCGCTCTCTGGGGTACCCAGCAGTGGATCGGTTTGCCACGGAAGCCAACAGGAAGTGCCAACAGTGTTGCTCGAGGGAATTCCCAGCGAACGGAGCACTGGGGGACACAATTCTGGTGGATTGGACAGTGCCTCTCCATTACGCGTTCCCTCTGATCCCGGTCTCTCAGGAGGTTGAAGAGGTTTCGAATGACCATGATCTTGATCGCCCCGGATTGGGCGAGGATGTGGTGCTCTGACCTCTTGGATCTGTCCACCTCACCGGTCGCCTCGGCAGCCGGATCTCCTCACCCAGTCAGAGGGTCCAATGCTGCATCCGACCCCAGATTCCCTCAACGTACATGCGTCGCTGTGGAATAATAGACGGGAGACAGGCGGATGCTGAAAGTATATTTATTCTTAGCAAGGCAGAAAACTTCTCAAGGTAACAAAATAAACAAGTCCTTCCGGTTTGCTTCACCGGTGTCTTGGCTTCACAGAGTTTGCTGGCCTTAGTCCCAGCTTGGTTCTATCCCTTAGTATCCGGATAGGCCCACCACTCCGACTCTCCCTCCTCTCTCTTCCCGATATCCTGTGGAAAGAGAACGAACACCCGTCAGAATGGCTTGGCACGCTTTTATCATAACAGCTGGCCTCCGGGCCCCACCAATCACTGAGCGTCCAGCCCAGCCCCCTTTCTATTGGTTCATGAGGCTTTGAGCCGCCTCCCTTAAAGGACACCGTCCCGGCGTGTTGCCATTCCCTTCCCAGCAATGGAAGACCCTTGCGTAGGTCATGTGCCCGTGGCCGCGTTGAGTAGGGGTATGGCCGGCTGCTGGGAGTTTTCCTCCCGCTATGGGATCGCCATGAGGAGCACGGCGGTGATGGGTCGGCCGCTTCTCCCTTCGCTCCCCCCATCCGGGCAGGCCTGAACACGAGGTAAGCCCGTGGCCGCGTTGAGTAGGGGTATGGCCGGCTGCTGGGAGTTTTCCTCCCGCTATGGGATCGCCATGAGGAGCACGGCGGTGATGGGTCGGCCGCTTCTCCCTTCGCTCCCCCCATCCGGGCAGGCCTGAACACGAGGGAAGCCAAGTGCGGCGTCACCGGTACCATCGGAAGCGGGTTCCGCGGTAGGTCTCGTCACTATGGATCCCGTGTTCCTGGGACCGGGTGTGTACGGTCCACGCCGCGGCTCTAGCCGAGGCGTGTTTGGTGTACGCTGCGGCTCTAGCCGAGGCGTGTTCGGAGTACGCCGCGGCTCTAGCCGAGGCGTGTTCGGAGTACGCCGCGGCTCTAGCCGAGGCATGTTTGGTGTACGCTGCGGCTCTAGCCGAGGCGTGTTCATAGTACACCGCGGCTCTAGCAGGGGCGTGTTTGGTGTACGCTGTGGCTCTAGCCGAGGCGTGTTCGGAGTACGCCGCGGTTCTTGCCGGGGCGTATTTGCGGCTCTAGCCGAGGCGTAGCCTCACACATTCCACCCCCAATCCCAGGCCGATCAGGCCAGGGAGAACACCTGGACAGATAGTCAGCCACTAGCTGGAACTTCGCAGGTTTATGCAACGTGACGAAGTCAAAAGGCTGGAGTGAGAGGAACCAGCGGAGAACCCTCTGGTTCGTGTCCTTATGTAGAGCCAGCCATTGCAAGGGTGCATGGTCGGTGTAGAGCGTGAACTGGCGACCCAGTAGGTAGTATTGGAGCGAATCAACGGGCCATTTGATGGCCAAACACTCCTTTTCAATGGTCAAGTAGGTCATCTCATGGGACAGTAACTTCCGGCTGATGAAGCACACCGGCTGCAGGTCCCCTCCTTTATCCTGCGAAAGCACGGCCCCCAGGCCCTGGTTTGAGGCATCTGTTTGCAAAAAGAAGTGCTCCTGGAAGTCCGGACAGCATAGGACAGGGTTCGATGTGATTCTTTGTTTCAGGTACGAAATGGCGTTTAGGGCCCTTGGGTTGTTGGTCAGGTTCTGAACTCCCCGAAGCCTCAAAGCGTCGGTCAACGGGGCGGCCACCGAGGAGAAGTCAGGGATGAATCTCCGGTAATATCCAACCAATCCCAGGAAAGCACGAATCTGCTTCCTGTTAGTGGGGGTCGGTATATCAAGTATGGCCTGGGTTTTAGACAATTGAGGCTTCAGGATATCCCCACCCACTATATGTCCCAGATATCTGGTCTCGTGGGTTCCCAACATAGTCTTCTTGGGGTTGATGTGCAACCCTGCATTGCGCAAATCGGCCACCACCAATTCCAGATGATCCAGATGATCTCTCCAGGAACAGCTGTACACCACAATGTCATCCAAATAAGCAACAGCGTATCCATCATGCGGTCTCAGTATGATGTCCATCAATCTTTGGAACGTGGCGGGTGCTCCATGGAGTTCAAAGGGCAGAACCTTGTACTGGTATAGTCCTTCTGGGGTAGAGAAGGCAGTCTTCTCCTTGTCCTGGGAGTGAAGGGGTATCTGCCAATAGCCCTTGGTTAAGTCTAGAGTGCTCAAGTATTGGGCTGCACCCAGGCCCCCTAGGAGTTCGTCCATTCGAGGCATTGGATAAGCCTCATAACTGGACACCGCGTTTAATTGCCTGTAGTCCATACAAAAACGGACCGAGCTGTCCGGTTTGGGAACTAGCACTATGGGGGACGACCATACGCTGACGGAGGGTTCGATAATGTCCAACCGCAGCATTTCCTCCACCTCGGATTTGATTCCGTCAGGCTTCAGGAATCCGGTAAGGCCTAAGTCTCACGGGTGGCCCGGGTACTGTCTTGATCTCGTGTACTAGTACATCAGTACGTCCAGGTAAGGCAGAAAAGGCGTTGACATAGGGCAACAGCCTCCTTTTGACGTCTGTTTTCATCTCCAGGGTCAGTGCGTCTCCCCAATTGACAGCCTCCAGGGAATCAGTGTCTGTATTCAGGATCACTTCTGATTCCGGGTCCTCGACATTTACAAAGGCGCTTATGAGAGGCGCATTCCATTTTCTTAGAAGATTGATGTGATATACCCTATCTGGGGTGGCCGGGTCGGGTTGATGCACCCGATAGGTCACTGGGCTTAGTGCATCTGTGACTTTGTAAGGCCCTCTCATCTGGCCAACAGTTTGTTGGCGCTGGTAGGTAGGAGTACCAGTACCTGGTCTCCTGGCTTGAAGGTTCTCATACGACACACCTTGTTGTAATTTGTCTCTTGGGTTGTTTGGGCACGGCCGAGGTTGGCTTGTGCCAGCGTGCGTAATGCAGTCAGAGGTTCCTTTAGCTCCTCGGTGTATTCAGTTAAGGACACCTCTTCAGCCGCTTCCCACTCTTCCTTCACCAGATCCAGTATGGTCCTTGGTTGTCTCCCAAATAAGAGCTCGAAGGGGGAAAAACCGGTGGAAGACTGGGGGGTGTCTCTTAGCACCTTCAACACCAAAGGGATCACCCTATCCCAGTTTTTTCCGGTTGGTCCCGTCACCCTTCATAGCATTTTCTTAATCGTCTGGTTATAACGTTCTACCAGTCCATCGGTTTGGGGATGGTATACCGAGGTCCTCAATTGTTTGATCTGGAGCTGTCCACTTATCTGTCGTAAGAGGGTCGACATAAAGTTGGTGCTCTGGTCTGTGATTATTTCTGAAGGCAACCCTACTCGGGCAAAAAATGGGATCGGTTGGTCGCATAACACTCGGGCCGATGTCCCCTTCAGGGGGAAGGCCTCCGGATATCGGGTGGCGTAGTCGACTACGACCAATAGGTACTTGTATCCCCGGCTGGCAGGTTCCAGGGGTCCCAACTATATCCATGCCGATCCTCTGGAACGGGATCGCTATGAGAGGCATCTTCTGTAATTGCGCCTTTGCGGGTAGGACCCCGCTAGTTAGCTGGCAAGTGGGACAGTTTTTACAAAATTGGGCAACCTCCCCATAAATGCCAGGCCAGTAGAACCTCTTTAAAAGGTTTTGTTGGGTTTTAAGAGAGGCCATGTGACCCCCACAGGGATGGTTGTGGGCTAATTGTAGCACTAGGGGGCGGTGACTTTTTGGAAGCACCAACTGTTCCCTCATGGTATCGTCGTCGCCCTTATACTTCCGGTACAAGAGACCCTGACGTAAGAGGAATCCTGGACCACCGGCCGGGTTGGGTTCCCCTTCTTGGGCGACCCGTTCCCTGGCTATTCGAAGAGTGGGATCGATTAGGGTCTCCCCTCGTATGGTGTCCTCATGGTCTTCCAACTTCCAATCGATGGGACGGGTCATATAACTAGCCTGACACCAGGCCGTCTGGGTTTGCCTTTTTCGCCCGGGGAGGGATTCACGGGAACCAGAGTCCATCCCCGTAATCTTGGGTTCGGCGGTGTCTTGTCCTTTTCCTCTAGTGCTCTGAGTGCCTGATTAAAGTTGAGGAGATTGGTCCCGATCACCACCGGGGCGGGGAGACACGGTAGGACGGCAGCCCTTAAGGGAGTGGATGTTTCATTCAAGTCAATCACCACATCCTTCATCGGATAACACTTAATGTCCCCATGAATGCATCTAATAGGTACCGTTATATTAGATAAGCAGGGTGTGTTACTCACGATTGGTGATATGGCGGTCTGCCTGCTGCCGCTGTCCAGGGGGGGGCGTGTGTTGGTCTGCCGTCGACTCGGATGTCCACCACATATGGACCCGGGAGGCACTCTTCGTCTACCGGGTGCAGGTAACCGATGTCCATTGGCTCAACTGATCTTTTCCTGGGACAAAATCTGGCGATATGGCCCCACTCGTTGCAGTCATAACATTACGGCTGTTTATAACCAGGTGTCAACAACGGGGTCTTCTCGTCTACTCCTGGACTCTTGTCCTCTAGTCTCCTGGGGTTCTCAACGGTGGATCTGCATCGTATGGGCAGGGCTCTGCTACCCCTACTAATAAGGGGGTCGGGTATTGAAATGGCTATGCGGGCTGATACTCCGGTAGGCTGTAGTCGGGGTTGGCCGGCCTTCTGGAATGCCGACGCAATGTCCACGGCTTCGGTTAGGGAGGGCCGGTGCATAGGGCTTCTATAAACTGTTCCAAGATGATTTTGTCAAGCAATGGTTGATTAGCGGGGTTTGGAGCCAGTAGCCACTTCTCAACCAGGTCCTTTATTCTATACAACAGCTGGCGCGGGCTTTCCCCAGCCTTGAGACGGGTCTCCCTCAATTGGATTCGGTAGGCTTCATCATCCAGGCCTAAACGATCTAGTACTGCGGTTTTAATTTCCCCATACGGGGTGTTGCCGTTGGGGTTCTCCGCCAGGTATGCGCCCTGCATCACTCCAGACAGGAGGAGGGCAACATACTGTCCCCACCGATCCGGGGGTCACTGTGCGTTCCTAGCAATCCCTTCGAAACTAGTAAAAAAAAAAGGCAGGGTCTTCTCCCTCCTTATATTTCTGTAGGAGCGCCGAGGGTACCAGTGGTTGATTTCTGGTGTTGGCTACGGCATCTGTGAGACGGGAGATCGTCTCATGCTGTTTGTCCTTTGCAGTGGATTGTAGGGTACTCTGTAATTGAATGGCCTGTTGAAAGGCTTGCCTATCCGCGGCTGCCTGTTGAGATTGTAGCTGGATCAGTTGCTGTAATTGCTGTTGGCCCTCGGCCAGGGTTTTAATCAGAGGTTCATTAGCGCTGTCTAGAATCCCACCTTCGTCGCCAGTGTGGAATTATAGACGGGAGACAGGCGGATGCTGCAAGTATATTTATTCTTAGCAAGGCAGAAAACTTCTCAAGTTAACAAAATAAACAAGTCCTTCCGGTTTGCTTCACCGGTGTCTTGGCTTCACAGAGTATGCTGGCCTTAGTCCCAACTTGGTTCTATCCCTTAGTATCCGGATAGGCCCACCACTCCGACTCTCCCTCCTCTCTCTTCCCGATATCCTGTGGAAAGAGAACGAAAACCCATCAGAATGGCTTGGCGCGCTTTTATCATAACAGCTGGGCTCAGGGCCCCACCAATCACTGAGCGTCCAGCCCAGCCCCTTTCTATTGGTTCATGAGGCTTTGACCCGCCTCCCTTAAAGGACACCGTCCCGGCGTGTTGCCATTCCCTTCCAAGCAATGGAAGACCCACGCGTCGGTCACGTGCCCGTGGCCGCGCTGAGTGGGGGCATGGCCGGCTGCTGGGAGTTTTCCTCCCGCTATGGTTAGCCCCGGGGTCGCCATAAGGAGCACGGCAGTGATGGGTCGGCCGCTTCTCCCTTCGCTCACCCCCATCCGGGCAGGCCTGAACACGAGGTAAACCAAGTGCGGCGTCACCGGTACCGTCGGAAGCGGGTTCCCCGCCCGCTTCTGTAACTGAGTAAATGGACGGGACCTGCCGGTAGGTCCCGTCACTATGGATCCCCGTGTTCCTGGGACCGGGTGTGTACGGTCCACGCCGCGGCTCTAGCCGAGGCGTGTTTGGTGTATGCTGCGGCTCTAGCCGAGGCGTGTTTGGTGTATGCTGCGGCTCTAGCCGAGGCGTGTTTGGTGTACGCCGCGGCTCTAGCCGAGGCGTGTTTGGTGTACGCTGCGGCTGTAGCCGAGGCGTGCTCGGAGTATGCCACGGCTCTAGCCGAGGCGTGTTTGGTGTACGCTGCGGCTCTAGCCGAGGCGTGTTCGGAGTATGCCGCGGCTTTAGCCGAGGCGTGTTTGGTGTACGCTGGCGCTCTAGCCGAGGCGTGTTCGGAGTACGCCGCGGCTCTAGCCGGGGCGTATTTGGTGTACGCTGCGGCTCTAGCCGAGGTGTAGCCTCACAGTCGCTCTTGAGTGGATGTTGTATGATGACTGGGACCTCTCGAGGAAGTTCTTGAGGTGTTGCTGGCTGCATGCAGACAGTCTACAAGATCTCTGTATGCATGCAGGTGGAGAAGATTTGAGGCGTGGTGTAGGGAGCGCGAGGTTGATCCCATCTCTTTTCCCACCACAACAGTGATGGAGTTGCTTCTGTCACAAGCCTCCGCAGGCCTTCAGGTTGCAATGGTCACAAGGTATTTGGCGGCCCTTTCTGTGTTTAAAGGTCGGTCCCCGGATCAAGGTTCTTTTTTCACCATACCGGTCATGGGCCAATTATTAAAGTGCCATCTCAACAAATTTACGCCAACTCCCTTGGTTGTTCTGGGTTGGGACCTTAACCTAGCTTTCACCTTTCTTATGGTGGCTCTGTTTGAGCCTATGCATTCTTGTTCACTTTGTTGTCCCTTAACACAGTCTTTTTGATTGCCATCACATCGGCCAGAAGGGTTAGCGAGCTGCAGGCCTTATGCTGCAAGCCTCCATTTTTGCGTTTCTCTTAAGGTCGGACCAGGAATACTCCGAAGGTTGTTTCGGAATTCAACCTTTCACAGTCAATTGACTTGCCGGTGTTCTCAGCTCCACCTCATTCCTCAAAGGAGGAAGCGCGCTTTCACCGTCTCGGATCTGAAAATAGCTGCACAGTGGAGTTCAGGAAGATGGACCAGTTGTTGGTCACCCATTCTTTTTCCCGCAAATGTCTTGAGATTATTAAACAAACCATCTCACACTGGATCATTTTAGCATCTCTGAGTGCTGCCAGTCGGCGGAAAAAAGAAGTCCCACCGGGAATCAGGGCTCATTTCCACCAGGGGAGTCTCTGCTTCCACAGCCCTTCAAAGGGGGGCAGAGGGGTCCATGTTCGGGGCATTCGCTGTGCTGCCACATGGTCTTCATTACATACTTTTATAAAGCATTCTGCTTTGGATAAAGCATTCTGCTTGGCCGAGCGGTTCTGCAGAACCTGCTTTTGTTATCCTTTCTCCCGGGAGGATAGCACAGCGGCAGCGTGCGCGTCTTGGAAGCAAGACGACACAAAGCCACAACAGGTTCGATCCCCGGGTCCGCGCTTAGAAACCTCCGAGTGTTTAAGCGCGTTATAAATACGTAACTAAGACAAATAAAAAATCTAATCTTAATCTGTGTTTCCTCTGTAACAGCGCCTCGATGCCTCATGGGCTGCAAGTGCGCTTAACAAATGCAAATAAATAAATAAATAAATAGCTTTACTGCTTGGGGAGTCTATCAAGATGTGGAATCTGCGGGCGAAAAGCAATCCACTGAAGGGAAAAAAATCACCTTACCGTGATGTTCTTTCTACGGATTGTTCTCCCTCAGATTCCTCATCACCCCTCCCAGCCGTATTGTGGCTCTTCCCTTCTGATTTCATGAAGTGCGTTGGTGATGGCTTTGGGGTGCTCATCTCAGTTACTAAAATCAAACAAAAAAAATGTTTTCCGATTGGAATATTTTTAACCTGTTGGTTTGTATTCCAGAGCTGCTTTTTAAGGCTGGTTACCCTCCTTCCGTTTTCCTATGCAGCATTTGAGCACGGGAAAAAATGGAAGGATGGGGCGTAGTGACGTGGTATATATATATATATTTCTGAGGCTTGTGGAATCTGCTTAGATCACATGCTGTGCATAGGCCGACATCTAGTGGAAGCTGCGGAGTATTACAGTTTGTTTTTCGAAACTCGAAAATGGGCGTCGACACAGGGCGTGCCAGTAATACTATCCCTAACAGAGCTGATGATCGGCTACCCCGCAAGACCGATCAACGATCGAGTGGAGGTCCACTACGCCCCCTGTTCAAAATTTCCGAGCAGCACAGCTGGATGATGGATATCTATCAAGACGAGGAATCTACGGGAGAAGAATCCATAGAATGAACATTACGGTAAGGTAATTTCTCTTTCTCAACAGTCAAGTGGGAGCGGTCGGCAGCAGTAACATCCCATATCTATACACTCTAATTGCATCTAATAGCAAAGGGGTATGTTTGTTTTCTCATATGAGTATCACTGGTCATTAATTTATAAACCGATATGGTACCCGGACGTTCTGGACTTGTCAGCGTCCCCTCCATTCAAGCTTCTGGTGGTCGCAGATCCTCACCAGAGAAGGAGCGGCAATCCTGCACCACGACCCAGGGTCGCTGAACTTGCAGGTCTGGCTCCTGCAGTGCTAGAGTTTGGAGGATACAATATCTTGGCGGACTGCAAGGAGGTGCTTGCCAAGGCCAATGCTTTGTCTACACTGAAATGCTATGGACATAAGTAGAAGAGGTTCACAGTCTGGTGGCGTGCACAGAAAATCGACCCTCTACGGATTACGGCTCCGCAGGTGCTGCTGTATTTGATGTCGCTGGCCAAAGCAGGGCTGGCTCATGCCTACATCAAGGTTCATCTGGCAGCTGTCACCCGCTACACCAGAACTCTGGGATGGTCGTCGTTATGGTCACACCGCCTGGTCAAGGAGTTCATCAAAGGACTTTTCCATTCGTTCCAGCCGGTGAAGGCTCTGGCCCCGGCATGGGAGCTCAATGTGGTGCTGACTAGGCTCATGGGTCCTCCGTTTGAGCCTGTGCATTCTGCGCCATTGAAACTTTTCTCGTAAAAACAGCGTTTCTTGTGGCCATCACCTCCGCACGACGAGTGGGAGAGATCCAGGCCCTTTCTTGTAAATCACCTTACTTGACATTCCACGAGACAAGGATGGTGCTACATACGCACCCCTCCTTCATGCCAAAGATGCCGCCGGACATTCATCTCAACGAGCCCTTGGCGTTACCCGTGTTCTTCCCAATGTCTTTGTCGCCGGCTGAGTGGACTTTGCACTTGCTGGATGTGGCTAGAGCGCTGAAGTTCTACGTGGACCACACAAAGAGTTTTCAGAAGAAGTCACAACTGTATGTGAACTTTGGCCCTGTGAACCAAGGGAAGGCCCTCTCCAAGGCTTCCATTTCCAGGTGGCTCTCCGGCTGCATCACCCATTGTCACCGCTTGACAAACCAACCTTTTCCTGGCTGTCCGAGAACCCATTCGACCAGAGCGATCGCTGCAACTACGGCGTTCCTGTCTGGTGTGCCCCTGCTGGACATCTGCAGGGCTGCTACCTGAAGGTCGACACACACCTTCACGAGATTCTACTGCGTCGACCGGGATTCCAGGGAGGAGTCCAGAGTCAGCCAAGCAGTGCTGCACAACCTGTTCGCTTGAAGGTGAGCCTGGTGAGGAGGTAAGAAATGCTTAATGTTGAGCCTTGCCACCTCCAGTGGTTGTGCATGTGTACTGCTATGTATTCGTTATTCATGAGCATGTGAACCCATGCCAGACCCCATGCTGGAGAAGGAACAAGTTACTTACCTGTAACTGTTGTTCTCCTGCATGGGTCTGGCATGGATTCACATGTGAACCCTCCCGCCTACCCCTCTGCGGCTCTTCTCTTGGTCCTACTGTCACTTTACGTGCTACCAAATCTGAAGATGGCTGCCAGAGGAGGGGCTTAGGTAGAGGGCAGTAATTGGCTGGGGGCAGTATGACCCAGAGACGAGTGATTGGTTGTTAGGAGAAAGACAGTTCAGAAGTGAAACTGATTTTTTCTTTACCAATGATTCCCAGCCTGACGACAAGGAAGATTCATGAGTATGTGAATCCATGCCAGACGACCCATGCTGGAGAACAACAGTTACAGGTAAGTAACGTGTTCCTTCTTGTGTTTTGCAAGAGTGGGTAAGAAAAGAAATTCACACACAGAGGTGAAGGGATTTACTTCAGTGCAGCCTTGTGATTTTTAATGGAACAAAGCAATCGACACAGCTGTCAGTTCTGAGGTTGAAGGACTTACAGTGTAGCCTTTTGTTCTTTGGCAAACGGTACACTCCAGTACACTGGAGACAGGCTCAAGGCTCAGGCTTGCCAGCTCGGAGAAGGCATGCTGCCATCACCCAATCTGCCCCTGCTCTCATTCAGTTTGTAACTTAAAATGGCCACAGTACCCCCTATACCGGTCTGAAAACTGATAAAAGTAAATTTTGAGTTTGTAGATCTAAATTTTAGGCTAGGTGTTAACAGCATTTATTTCAGTGCATCACAGACCTCCAATAATTTTACCTAACCTACGTTAGGTCATGTTTTCATTGTTTATATGAAACATCACATTTTTTCTCAGAAAATGGTGCATTTTTAATAACCCGTACAGAGGGAGTATTTCGGAATGGAGCAGTACCACCTCAAAATAACCCTTTTATACCTCGAGTTATAAAAACGTTTTCCAGTACAAAAAAAGCCCCTTAAACCAAATCCTCGCCTCACCTCACCGCCTGGCCCGCCATAGATTTTATAAGCCCCAGATTAATTGTATCTCTGATATTTTACATAGAACAGTGTGTTGTGCATCACGTTTGTTGAAACAGCTTGTGATATTTCTAGTGCATTTACGTTTTGCTGAATCAGGGCAACCTTTTTTTATTTCACAAGCATGTCCATCCTCTCAGTTTAGTCTGTCAATCCTTGGCAAGTCATTGTGTTTTGATTTACGGGAAGAAAACAGCAGTGTCTTTCAAACAACGAGATTTAGGAGTATGCAAGTATGACTTGCCTCCTCAGTTCTGGAACATAAACGATTAGGTGCTGGTCAGAGAAGTTAATACGCAAGTAAGGCTGCACAGAGCAAATCGGGAGCTTGGCAGCCAGAAGTGGAAGCGTTGAGAATTATTTTCAAGGATACATCTACAATATTATTCTTTGGCAAAGCTGATCGGCCTGGCTTTACAAATGTACTCGTACGTCTTTTTTTGTCCCTTGGGGTTTGCAGAATAAGCTCACACTCTGCATGTACAAAGCCAGAACTATTGGAATTGCCAATGCTCGCTGTACATTGTGACAGCGCCCTAAATGTTTTTCCTATGACCAGGCAACCAGAAATGGGTTGGACAGTTATTTTTCCTACGTGTTTTGCACACCAAAAAAGCACGTTTGGGTCGTCACTGTCTGGAAGGCGTTTGAACTAGCTGTTAAGAAGACACCCTATGCCTATTGCTAGACAGATTTCATTGTTAAATGGTTACTTTCGTTCTGGTCATGCCTAGATGAAGCAAATTGCATGGACGTTCCTTTCACGGCGTGGGCAGTGCTGTAATTGGTATGCCCCTTGACCGGTTGTGTCCTCCTGTTCTAGAAGTCATTTGTGTTATGGGTGTATAGGCTAGTCAAAAGGGCAAAGCCCTGAATGTGAATGATACTGGCTGTATCAAGCAGTCTCAATTGATCTACTCAAGGTTGCTAGCTTTTTTTTTAAGGCAAAGACCGATGAATGTTTCTTTTGGTTGCCTTCACCTGCGGCGAACAACTGGGCCTAGTTGTTTTTGCTACTGTTTGAAGCGGAAATGATGGTTTATCAGCAGACTCTATGTCATTAGCGATTTTTGGGTTTGCGTGTCACCGAAGCTGTGAGAACTGTCCACTGTGTGCATATTTGTACCAGAACAGAATGCAGTCATTTTACCGATGGCCGCAACACGCTTTAATTGATTGTTTAGCCTTTTTTGCCTTAGGCACTTGCGACATAGCTGGTTACAAGTCATGCCCAGTCATGATGCAGCAACGTTATCATCAGCGTTAGAGAACTTGCCAGTCCCTAATTTTCGAGGTGGGAAGAGCACTTTAGTTGATAAGCAGATGCACCCAGGAAAGGGGTTTCTTTTGAGCTAACGAATATTATATTTGTATACAATGTTGGCTAATATTGTTCTCATCGTTCTTTATTATTCTTTGTTTTAGATTATTTGTATATGCTGGTACGTAATCTATACAACAGCACCACGCTCGACAGTAGATGGCAAGCAAGTGAACTTTGCTTGTCTCATGCATTTTGGGTTATTCTGTTTATTTTTAGGCGTTTGAATAATATAGGTAACAACGGACAGACAATTAGAGAGAAACTCTCTTGTTATGAGAACAAATGTAAACACTTTTATCTAATGGCCATACACATAGGAAAAAGTAATAGCTATTTAAACTAAAAATATACCCACCATTGGGAAAACGAATAGTTTTGGCTTTAAAAAATTTATGCATTTATTAGAATTTCTGTTCAGTACTTGCCCTAACCAGACGCTCCTGGATCGTCTTACAAGTTTTTGTGTAGGAATGGGTCAAGAAAAGTTTATCATCAATGAACACCGACACAGGTGAGACATCGTTTAAGGGTATTTATTGAATTTTAAAGGGATGGTTAAACACCCATCTAAACCTAAATCTAAGGATGGGAGCAAGCTACATCCATCCAATAATAACGCAGTCCTAGTCGAGTCTGTCAAAATAAAAGGGCCTATGCTAATAAACCTATTGCCAATCCTTACTTCTAAATCCAAAATGGTGTGGGACCGTAGTGTATGAAAAAAGGAAAAGTGTTCAAGAAACAATATGTCAGGACAGTTGAGCAGTTGGCCTCCCTTCCCCACGCTTTTAGCACGGGACAAAGCACGCTCGAGCCTTGTACATACTCTGGCTTCCTCGGCACAAGGACACAGTTCAATGGTTCAGCTGGTCTCACACCACTCTGGCAAAGTCTTTAAGAAATAAAAAAAAGGATTCTCAAAAAGAAACATTTCTTGTCAAAACACAGGCTTCCTCTGCCCCGAAATAGCCTTATTTACCAGTGACTGCTGGTACTTGTAGTTCCTTTTGTTACTCGTACAGTTCAATATCTCAGTATCAGGACCTTCTGTGCCAAAGTCTCTTTGCCATTCAAAGTCTCTTACTGCAGAGGGTCTGATGTAGCAAACAAAACACAAAAGTTCCTTTCCTTTGTCAGGATTCACACATCCATAAGTTTATGATTGGTCTGTCTCCTTCGGGCTCGGACCGCGGGTCTCCCGTCTTCTGGGCTCGGATCCCTTTTGACACCAGAATTTAAGACTTTCGACTGTGCGCATGATTTTTCTCCACCTGTCGCAGGACAACTTCGATTTACAATTCTTTACACTGCTTTAACTTCACTTCTGCCACTTCTCCGCTGGATACCTTACAGAGACCTTCCATTGGGGGAACACGCGGTGCTGGATCACTCTGTCTCACAGCTGTTCTCTTTTGGACTACAAGTTCACAAATGCACATTCAAGGTTTTGCTCCCACTACACCAGTTACAGGCACTTTTGGAATTTAGACAAAGTTCCTGACACAACAGGTTATCCTGCCTTAGATTACTTCGGGTCACAGGGTCTCCCTCGTTTACCCTAAGTGATGAGGTGTTAGTGGGTCTTCAATGGGGATTCACTTGAGGTCAGTGTCCCAGCACCTGCCCCTCAACTACCTGGGTTTCTGGAACTCACTCAGGGAGCAAGTACTGATTTAAATAGTACCAGTAAACTGTAGCTAGAGTTTTGGTTCCCGGGGGCACAGCTCCACTGCCACACTGTAGCCCCCTTGGTACTCCCAGGCTTCAGTGTCTTGACAGTCCATCCCCCTTCTGGCTTCCCAAGGTTCTCCCAAACTGCTGACTTCTCCTTCTGGTCTTCACAGTTCCTTCAGCATCCCCTGCTCACTCAAAATGCTGTTTCTGGCTGCTGCTTTTATACTCCCAGCTAGAGTTAATTGGAGTCAGGTGTGAGTAGTTGTCCCTCCCTGCCTGACTCTGCCTGACCTCATTATTGGTACAACATGGAGACTGCCCATAGGAATCCATTGCCCATTCATTCCTATGGGTCATCCTCATGAATCCCATCTGCCTCCTCTTCTTCCCAGTAGTTGGACTTCTAGAATGGAAGTAGGAATTGTGGGATTTGTAGGTTTTTCCAGAGATCATGGAAAACCCATGTAGGTTTTTGTCAGGATGAAGGGGTGAATGTATTGTGGTGGGTGAATGAATTTTCTATTGGGTTCTTGTGATTTTATAGATGGTTTTAATTTCACTCGTGGTTTTCTTCTGTTTCTTACTGAAAGGTACTCGGTTATGATGGGAATCTGCTGACATTATCCCTGGACAACTGAGGAGATGTCGGGTAGGGGTGTATCGGAACAGAAGGAATACCATGGGGTGTCTCCCATAGTCCCCAAGGACCCCCTGCCCAGGTGATCCTCCCCCCCTCCCTCCCTTGCTCTTCTGCCCCCAGGGTTGGGATCCAAGAGTGATGGCCCTCCCCTGGCCACCTGAGCAAAGGATCCCTGGGAATAGCCTGGGAGAAACGCCTCCGGTTTCTCACACATGGGACCTGCATTTTTCAAGCACTGCTATTATACTTTTACCTGGTTATAAGATGGCGCTAGCTGGAAAATGTGGGCCATACTATGGCAATGTCTTTAGAATAACAATACAAGAGGCCAAAACGGTCGGATTTGCTGTTGCTTGTTTTAAAAAGGAATTTAGTCCCAGTACGTGCCTGCAGCCACTTAAGACAGTAGAAGGTTTAGCTGGTTTATATCTGCAATTGAGCATCACCTTTCAGAAGGCTTCTCAGAAAGCACAAAGCTAGACTTTAAGGTTCCGTGGGGAGGTGGTTAGTGCTGACAGGCAGCAGCAAGCTGGAATGGCTATGGGTGGTCAGTGGGTTGGTAAATAGCCAAACGCCCGCAATCTGTTAACTTGCTCACATCTCATCTCTCTCTACTGTATTAACTTCTAATGACAATAGTTTCGGCATATCGACAGCACTTATAGCCAAAACTAAAAATGGTTGTGATGAATACGTCTCTTGATTGGTCTGTACTTACGATTTACTTACGTATTAATGTTATTAATTTGCTGCAAGTACATATTTGCAACTTTTGCAAGCATTTTGGAGGCACTGTTGCCTTTGTGCATGAATTGCATTATCATGTTTTGAATGGATGTGGCCTGCCACGTATTCCTCATCTTATATTTCTCTCCAGCTTTGCTGCTTCAGAATTTTTTTTTCGATAGAGGGCGCTGTATGCAGTGTCGTTGAGTCAATGTCCTTAGAGGGCCTTCGTCAACGTCATCAGCATAAATAGCACACGCAGCCCCCCATTGGCTTCAGTTCCGTTTTCCGAGCGAACGCTTCGAGTGAATTGCGGCATGCTTCAGTGACAGATTTTCGTGAGAAAATGTTTTCTTCTTCGACTCCATCGGCGCCCAAGTCGGGTTTAATAAAAATGCCAGGACTGTTGGTCGAAAATGTTGATTACTGAGCTTCACTGCGTCTGCCTGTGGTGTCTGGGCTCCGGGCACTGTACCGCTGACTGTGGGTCCTCTTGGGCCATGACTGAGAAAGCTCCCACGGAGCTTAGAGGTAAACTGGTGGTGGGGTGGTTAGCATCAAAGTCACCTTCGAAGAGGGAGAAAAAGACCGGTGAGTAGAGACACTTCCCGGCGCAAAAAAGTCAAAAAGGTCCTGATTGAGGAGTCGATCGCGGCACTCTGTCTTCTTCGTCTAAGAAGGCAAAGAAGAGACGCCATAGATCTACTTCACCATCGAGTGATTCCTCCACGGAGGTAGTCGGATGCCCTACGAAATCCGATTCCCCAGCAAAGTGGGATGCATTTCGTAGTGAGATGTTGCATATTTTCGAGAACGCAGCCTCGACCCCCATTGAAAGAAAAACGAACGAGCCATGCCCCTGTCGCTTCAAGTAAGGAGGACAAAGGGAAGTCGAAGGCTAAATCTTCGAAGCACAGCTCAAAGCCAGTGTCACATCAAGAAAGTTCTCGATCCAACGAGAAGTCATCGAGAGTGTCGACGAGTCGAGAACCGAGTCCAACTGTGATTCCGGCGATAAAGCACAAAGCGTCAAAGGTTTCTACATCTTTGCTGACTCCGTCAGAGTCGGAGCTGTCAAAGTCAACATTGATTAAACCGGCGCCATTTTCGAAGGCGCCTTCTACGACAACTTCGACATTGTCGAAGCCATTGATGATACAGAAAAAGGTTTATAAGCCTTTACCTAAAAAATAATATTTTAAGTCTCTGTCTGCTATATGTGAGGAAGACCAATCCTCTGATGACGGTTCACCACCTTTTGGTCTACAGTTTGGCTCTCCCAATGTGCCAGAAGAACCTATTTCTGACAAATCCAGACAAAGAGATTTGTATGATCTCCAGTCAGAAAGTGGCTTGGATACCTCGTCAGAATTAGAGTTTGGCAGGCCTGACCCCTCTGAGTATGCTGACTCATCCTACAGAAAACTGATGGAAAAGGTCATTGAGTTTATGGGATGGAGTAGGCCTACTCCTTCAATTGAACAAGATGATATGACCGACATCTTGGACCAGGGTCCTCAGAAAGACTCAATCAATTTTACCATTCCACATGGCTCTACAGAAAAAAGTATTTGCTAATTGGGAGACCCCGGAAACTGCCGCTGCAGTTAATAAAATCTTTGCAAGTAAGTACAGACCTTCCAGCAGTGTCTTGGAATATCTTGCCAAGCATCCCACTCCTAAAAGCTTAGTAGTTCAGGCGGCTAAGTCAACCAATCAGCTTATCCTCCCATCCCCTCTGACAGGGATGACAAGAGGGTAGATGCCCGGGTACGTAAAGTTTTCACTGCAGGTAGTATGGCTTTGAAATTCACTAATGTGACTTGCACGTTGTCTAGATTTATGATTACTCTGTGTTGCTATGGCGGCTGAACACATCCCGGAAGGCGAAGAAAAAGACTGCTTCCTGGCGATCATTAAGGATGATAAGGAGGCAATGTTGGCTGCTAGCATGGTATTACGCAGATTTGCGTGGTTGAGGAAGTCAGGGTTTGCACCAGACGAGCAGGCAAGACTACTCAACATGCCCTTTGACGGCTCGAGGTTGTTTGGCAGCAAGGCAAATTAGTTTGGAGAAGCTGCAGACCTCAAAGCTGGCGGCTAAATCCCTTGACGCCATTAGAAACTATTAGACAGCCTCAACAACCCTATTCGGGCTCATCTTCTTGGAGTTGCTAAGTCCTTTCGTAGGGGCCAGAGAAGATTCCCTTGTGGTCGATGAGGAAGGGGTGCTAAATCAGCCCGAGCAGCGGCAACTTTACTCTCAGCCTCTGTTGCAGCTGCCTGTAAGCCACTCTGAGGCCTTGACCCACAAAACCCTGGTGGGAGGCAGACTTTCTCAGTATCTGAACGAATGGCGGGGCATTACTTCAGATGAGAGAGCACTGGAAACGGTGGCCCAAGGTTACTGCCTTCCTTTTCAGAAAAGGCCTCAGGATCATCCACAGGGATACAACTCTGTCAAAATTCCAGGTCCGCTCTTTGTGCAGGAAATGTTTACCATGCTAGAGAAAGGTGCAATAGAACATGTACCTGTAGTGGAAAGGAACAAGGGTTGGTTTTCCCCTTATTTTCTGATTCTCAAAAAGGACGGAGGATTGATACCCATCTTGGACTTGAGAAACTTTAACAAGTTCCTCAGGAAGGACAAGTTCAAGATGGTTACCCTTTCTCAGATTCTTCAGGCTCTTCAACTCCAAGACTGGTTGGTATCATTGGACCTTCAGGATGCTTAATTTCATGTGCCAATTCATCTTAAACACGGAAAGTACCTGAGGTTTGCAGTTGGCGGTTCTCATTATCAGTTACGGGTTCTGCCTTTCGGGATGACCTCCGCCTGAGGGTTTTCACCAAGTTTATGGCGGTGGTGGCAGCGAGTCTCGGGAGAGGGGGGATTCACGTCTTACATCTCAGTATCACCTGCTACTCGCTCCACAGACTGCTCTTCTCCCTCAATTACAAGAAGTCCCATATGATACCATCCCAAATACTCCAGTGTATTGGAACAGTCCTGGATACTTCCTTGGGAAAAGCACTGCCACCCGAGGTGAGAGCTCAACACATTCTGCAGATGGTAACAAAATTCCAGAATGCTCAGCATCTTCCGGCCTTCGACTTACCAAGGTTGCTCGGTCTCATGGCATCCTGCATTTTCCTGGTGCCAGAGGCCCGCTTGTGAATGAGATCTCTTCATGGGCTCTCAGGACACAGTGGTCCCAATTCTCAGGCAAAATGTCGGACCAACTGCAAGTTCCGAGCACAGTTGCTCAGGACCTTCTGTGGTGGGCTTGCAAAGATAATATTCTCAAGGGAGAATCTTTTTGGCAACCATGGCCGGAGATGACTGTAGTGACAGATGCATCACTCACGGGGTGGGGCGCCCACACCAACGATCTGACAATCAGCGGTTGTTGGTCTCCATCGGAGTCCAAACTACATTTCAACCTTTTGGAGCTGAGGGTAATCAGACTAGCGCTGAAGGCCTTTCTGCCCACTGTATGGGCGAAAGAATGTCCCGATAATGACAGACAACACCGTGGCCATGTACTACCTCAACAAGAGAGGAGGTGTTAGGGTCATTACCATTGTGCAGATAGACACTGTAGCTCTGGTTCTGGGCACTGCAAGAAGGAATCTCTCTGTCGGCAGTTCTTATAGCCGTAGAGCAGAACAAGGCTGTGGGTGCTCTGAGCAGGCAGAGCACAGTCTCCAATGAGTGGGAACTCGCTCAGGAAGTCCTTCAAGAGATCTACACCCTTTGGGGAACCCCTTAAGTGGATCTGTTTGCGACCGATATCAACCAGAAGTGTGAACAGTATTGCTCCACGGAATTTCCCCCAAGAGGAGCTCTAGGAGACGCGTTCATGGTGGACTGGGATTTTCCAATCCTGTATGTGTTTCCTCTAGTCCCCGTCATTCCTCATGTGATTAGGAGGTTGAGAAAGTTTGGGAAATCCATGATCCTAATTGCTCCGGATTGGGCCAGGCGACATGATACCTGGACCTTATGGACATGTCTATCTGCCCTCCAATAAGTATTCCACAAAGAGAGGATCTGCTCTCGCAAGAGGAAGGTTGGGTTCTCCATCCAGAGGTCAAGACTAACTCAGCCTTCACGCATGGTTTCTGAAAGGCTGAGATACAAGGATTGGGACCTCCTGGATGACGTAAAGGAGATTTTGCTTTTGGTCAGAAGGCCAGCAACTAAGTCTTTGTACCGTTGCCATTGGAAAAAGTTCATCAACTGGTGTAAGGATAAGAATGTGGATCCATTTCTATGTGACACACCTATGGTGCTCTATTTTCGGTTACATTTGGTCAATCTGGGGCTCCAGATTGGAACCATTAAGGAAGGGCTACCTAGCAGCGTTTTCCATTTTCAAGCCCTCCTCAAAGGGGGATTCATATTTTAAGATCCCTTTTGATTGTCCAATTTTTGAAGGGCCTTACTAATGTATACCCAAGTGTTCCATTCAATGTACCTGTTTGGGACCTCAATTTGGTGTTAATGTTTTGTACATGTATTCCCTTGGAGCCCATACAGTCATGTCCTTTAAGGCTTTTGGCATTAAAGACAGTTTTGCTTATTGCAATAATCAGCCCGCAGGGTAAGCAAGTTTTAAGCTCTTTCTTGCACACCTCCTCATACCATATTCTATAAAGACAAAGTCACACTCTCATGGTAAAGAAGGTAGACTCCGACTTCCACTTGTCACAAAAAATTACCTTACCAACATTCTACCTACCTCCTCATCCAGGAAGGGAGGAGTAGAGGCTACATAGACTGGACCCACAAAGGGCTCTCGGTTTTTAGATATCCAGGATGGCTAAATTTCGCCAGGTTGATCAACTTTTTATTGGATATACTGTCCCATATTGGGCCTTGCGTTCACCAAACAACCAATATCCAGATGGGATTATCCTGGCTATTGGCGAATGCTACAGACTAGCGTGCAAGGACCCGACAAAAGGCCTAAGGGCTCATTCCACAAGGGACATAGCAACCTCTGCGGCTCTTCAAAGGGCTGTCCCAATAAATTATATTTGTTCAGCGGCCACTCGATCGTCTATCCATACATTTGTAAAACATTACTGTCTGGATTGTTCCTACAGTCAGGGAAGTCTTTTTGCAAAAGCTGTCCTCCATTCGGTCCATGATTAGGTCTCAATTTAATTAGTACTCCCACCTCGAAATTATTACTGCTTTGGGAGATGAGGAATACGTGGGAGGGCACAAGCCATTCGAAGAACAAGTTACTTACCTGTGGTAATGTTCTTTTGAGTGGATGTTCGTCCCACATATTCCTCATCTCCCCACTCAGCCTACCCCGCCGTACAATTTATGTGTTTGTATACTCCCTGTTTTCTGTGAGCCTACGGTATTGGGTACACCTGGTAATTCCTCTTCAGAGGAGAAAAGAAAAACAGAACTGAAGCCAACGGACGCCGGATGCGCTATTTATGCTGATGATGACGTTGATTGTCGACGGAGGTCCTCGAGGGACATCGACTCAACGACACTGCATACAGCGCTCTCTGTCAAAAAAGAAATTCCGAAGCAGCAAAGCTGGAGAAAAATATTATAAGATGAGGAATACGTGGGAGGAACATCCAATCGAAAGAACTTTACAAGGGGTAAGTAACTTGTTCTTCTGTCACAATGATGCACATTTGTGATTTTCCTTTGCAGGTCAAATTCATTACCACACAGTGTCTATATATGATGTGAAATACAATGTCATCACTGCCATAAACCCCCCTCCTAGCTTGCATCATTATTGTTCCACGGCCAAATGCCTAGCTGTTGTGCATCTTACCATCACTCATAACAGCCCTTGTATCCTGCAGCTGCAGAATTTGGAGCATTTTTTAAACATGTTTCACAGTTTCTATTTTTTTCTAATCCATGCCAGCAACTTTTGAAGCCCTTACCTTATTTCAGAGCATAGGTTGAAGATTAAGTCATAACCTTTGTACTTCCTGCAGCTAATAATAATTCCTGCTCATGTAGGGCAATGGCGATCTGTCTTGTTGCTGCTTGCAGGTGCCTCCATGTTTCTGTTTTTTTGTTTTACATTTATCCTCCCTTTTAAATTACATCTATTCACTTTTGGTCTTTGCTTCTTTATTTTAAATGTGTTTGCCTTTTTTTACTCCTTTGCTGCTGCTGACGTTTTTCCACAGCCCTGCCTATGTTTAAAATTAAATGCGTGAAGGACTTTGATTGCACTTCTGTCAACATTGTGGAAATAGTGCCAAAGGTGTGATGTACACGTTCATGGCAATTTTGGGGCTTTAAATCACAGGGATGAAATGTCACACGAGGGGTAAATGTGAGGGCAGAATCTGCCATAAGGCAATGAATGAAAATAGACAACATCAGAATAAACAAATACTGGTTAAGTAAGTTGAGCAGAGGGCATTCTACCATCCGTTTTGCCACTAATACTCGGAAAAGGCAACATTAGGGTGGGCACACTTCAACATTAATCGCAAATAGGGTCGGCACACTGTAGAATGCCCCAAATTGGCAAAAGGTCAGAATTGAATCCGGATAGAGCGAGCAAAAAACTACTCTGTCTCCACACTTTGCTGCTCACTTATAATGCATTCACTCCTGCTCCTCCTACTCACCTATACCTACGCTTTCTCCAATCATGCTACAACTTCCTCCTTTCATATCCCTATTATGAAACTCAATACTCGAAACTCCCACTAGTCCATCGCACTACCACCTCCTTCCAACAAACAGAGCACTGAGCTAACCATGCCTCCTCTAACACCTATTCACCTTGCCTCTCTTCCTGTGAGACTCAACTTCTCTACTCTTCCTTACCTCATCAACTGCACTCTGGAATGCTCATTTTGTATGCAACCAAACTTGCATTATCACTGACTACTTTCACTCCAGCTCTCTCCTATCCTAGGCCTTCTTGTTATCACTGAAACCTGGATTTCTCCATCTGCCACTGCCACCCTGTTGGTCCTACACAACCCCAAACTATCCTTCATTCACTCTCCTCGACTGACTGGCAGAGTGGAGGTGTCTGACACCTACTCTGTGCCTGCCTCAATGCCTCAGAAATCTCCAATGCCATGTCCTCTCCTACCTCTTTTTAATTCTCCATCTCTATTATTACTCTGCCTCACTCGGTTCACATCATCTCCATCTAACGCCCTCCTGGTCCCACTGGGCTTTTCTTTGATTATCTTGGGCAACTACTTGATTCTCTTTCCACTAAACACCTCATTCTCTTAGGTGACTTTAATCTTCCCTCTTGAACCACTTTTCTGAAATCTTAATTGCAGTCTTTTCTTAGTTGCCATGCTCTTCACTCTATCCATTACCTGACTACCCACACAGGGGGTAGGGGGCTAACTCTTTTTCATCACCTCTCTCTCAGCCACTAATATTACAGTCGCACCATCCATATCTGATCACTCAGTTGTTTCCACCACATCTCGTTTCCACCCTCTGACCTTTCCTCACCAGTTGTTTCACCCGTTACTAAAAGGAAATGTAAAGCCTCTGCCACCCCCCCTTTCTGTCTAACCTACAGTTCTCACTCTCCTCCTTCACAACCAATGTCTCTTCCACCAACAATGCCTTCTCCAGCCTACAATCCGTACTATATAACTCATTTTCCTCTCACTTCCCATTGCTTACTTTCACCCCTAAATCTCAGCCATGGGTCACCCCATTCATACACTCTCTCTGCACCAACATGCTTGGGTTTCTGTGCAAATGGAGGCTTACACACTTTAATGAAGACCTGCAACTCTACCTCTCTGCTCTGAACTCTCTCAAGTCCACTGTTGATAGGGCAAAAAAGGAAATTTTACCTAACCCTCATGGACTCTAACCATCCTTTGCGGCTACAAGGCACCCTAAATTCCCTCCACACTCCTCATAAGTCTATGACTATCAACTCCACTCACAGCTAATGCCCTAGCTGAATACTTCACTGCAAACATTTCCAAAGTTAGGCTCTCCTGACCTTCCGCACACTCCCTCTTCCTGCATCTTACACTCTGCATACTGTACCGGCATCTGTGGCCTCTATCTTCCACTTTAGTCACACAAATGCTGATGAAGTGCTATCTCTACTGATGAAGGCTAACTCCTCTTGTGACCCATTAGATTCTCTTGCTCCTCAGCTAGTCAAGCTTATTGCTTCTTTAGTGACCGCTCACCTCGCTGAACTCTTCAATCTATCCTTCAACTCTGCTAGCTTTCCCTCTGTTTTCAAAACAGCTAGGGTCATCCCTCTCCTAAAAAAGCAAGGGGCTGACCCAAACATACCATTTAACTTTTGCCCTGTGTCTCTCCTTCCGCACTACTCCAAAGTGCGTGAAAGGGTTGTGTTAAATTGTCTCACCGATTTCTTAAACATCCACAACCTTTGAGACCCCATAAAAGCAGATTTCCCCTCCTGTCACTCCACTGAAACAGCTCTCATGAATGTCCTAGTTCATCGCCTCTGTTAAGCACTCTAACCTATCCTCTATATTAATTCTTCTCACCTCCTTAACACTATCGATCACTCTGATCTCTGTAATACTCTTTCTTCTTGGGATTCACAATCAAGCCCTTGCCTGGATTGAATCCTACCTTGCACCTTGCCAATACTGTCTTTTGGAGCAACAACACCTATTAACTCACTCCTCTAACTGTTGGTGTTCCACAAGGCTATGTCTTGGGTTCGCTTCTCTTTACACTCTACACCTCTGTTCTTTGAGCACTAATCTCCTCCTTTGGGTTCTCGTACCAACTCTACATTGACACCGACAACTTCCTCTCTTTTCCTGAACTCTCCTCTGATCTCTCTAGCAAAATGTGCAACAGTCTTTCTGCCATAAATATTGGATGGCTTTGTGCACTCTGATGTTAAACTCTTCCAAACCGGAGGTGCTCTTCTTCCATGCCAAAATCTCTCTCATTTCTTCCTCTGCCTATCCAGTTCCCACCTGACACTCTCCCCTACTCGTCTTCAGCTTGATACCTCAATGTCATCTATGACCCTTCTCACACCTTCTCTACTTTCATCTCCAAAACTGGAACAGCAGCTCACCTCAACCTCCTAAATATTAGGAAACTAAGGCACCTCCTTCCTTTCAACACTGCCAAGCATCTCTTAACCACTCTTGTCTTCTCTAAATTAGACTACTACATCTATGCTTTGTGCCCTCCCAACAAGATCTTTTACTTCACTACCAGCACTCTCTTCGAACTCCCTCACTTCACACCTACTTGCTTGCACCGTCACCAGGCTTAGATGGCTGACGATGCAAAACGGGGCCAGATTAAAATGTCTTCTCTTGGTTCACAAATATATCCACGGTAAGGCACAACTGTATCTATCCTCCTCTATCCAACTTTTCAAGCCTTCTCGAAATTTCTGCTCTGCTACCTCGACTACCCTTGTGGCTCGTCACTCTACCTATGCTTCATCTCGTTTCCGCTCGTTCTCTTCTTGCTCCACTTGCATGGTATTCCCCCACTGCCTCCCTTCCAGGACATCCAAGAAACAGTCCAATTGGATTTGTTCATAACCAATTAAAAGTCTACCTCATCTCCTCAGTTATCCTTTTAACCTAACTCTCATCTGCCTGCAAGCTAACATTTTTCACTCGCCTCTAACCTGCCTCTGTCCCTTACTTCCTCTACCCTAGCACTTCACCCATCATGGTCACATCCAGAGGACAGCTCACTGTACTGCCTATGTGCACTTAACAATGTCCAATTATCATTGTCCTTAATCTAGGTATGTCTACTTATGCATTTTCTGTAGTAGATACAGATGATGCACATCTTGTTGTTCACTAAGTTACATAAACTCAGGAATTACTACTTAAGTGATTTAGAGGTACAGGGAAGAAAGTGACTCTGGCACCATACATCGCTAAATTATACACAAAGCATAAAGTGTCCTTGATTATTGGACACTCATGTCCCCTGCAAACCGACTGGGCTGGAACTAGAGCCAGTCAAAATGTATCTAGCAGTGTCAAATACACCATTTGATCACGTTTTATATCAAGACTTATCAATTATGATAAGCAAAAGAAAAATGGACTAATAGTGTAAGTAACATGTGTTAAAAAGAGCTCAACGCGTCTCGGGATAACAATGCCCTTCATCAGGAGCAAAAACAATTAATCAAGAGCAAAAGCAAACTCCAGATTAATCTACAAAGCAAATTGAAGACGAGTGTAAGTGTGCGGTCATTCAATGTATGTGCAAAAGTGTTCAAAAAGTTGCAAACATATTGAGGCTGTCACCCTAATTAACTATTGGTAGAGGTATACTCGTCTGGTGTAGCGTACTGTGGTCCCAGTGGTCTATTTATCCAAGTTTAGCAGTCGTTAGTTGAGTGGAGTTGCACAAGCTCTGGCTTAAAATACAGTGGTCTGTGTGGTGATATGTCCAGAGTAGATGTGTCAATGACGTAGGATGGAGGTTCAAAAGCCTACCTCTGTACCATGGTGGCATGTTAACAGCAGTTAAGCCCCCTTTCTTGGTATCTCTACACTCAACTAACAGCAGGACAGTGTACCTTTTAAATATTCACTATTTGGTGGCATGTCTCTAATCTACACTTCACAGGTTTAAGATGGCATGTGACTGCATGAATGAGTACCTCATGGAATTAGAATACCTACCATTACTACGAGTATAGCAGTGCAGTACAAAGGTAGGCTTTTTAAACCTCCATCCTATGTTACTGCTGTGGTGCTACTTTGCATGTTCTGACAGGTTTCAGGACCACTGACTCCAGTGGGCTGTGGTAACATTATTCTGTGCAGTTCTTCTCAATGAGTTCCAGCTCTATGGGTCATTGCCCAATGTTCTCGGTGAGGCCAGAGATGGAAGCATCTTAGAGGGAAGGTCAACACAACCTATACCACAAGTCTGGTTTCTTCTGCACCACCAAGAATCATAGTTCATGTACATGTACGCTTAGAATGGTTCCATTGCTGCTTCTGGTAGATAAGAAAAGAAGGGCGAGAATGTTCATCTCCAAGCAAGTCTCGCAGTTTAGAAAAGGTTGGATGGGCACATTATTTTGCTTGACTGCTTGTCTTGCCACGCATCTATTTGCTTTTCATTACAGCAATTCTTTTTTACCTTGCCTGGTGTTCCTGCTCCTCCATCGCTGGAGAACCCCTGGGACGGGTTGCCCCAAGATTCAGACCTTTTTGCCGGCTCTGGGCCATTGCGACGCCAACGGCTCCTCCTGCACCCAACCTCTTCCCGCCACCTCTTACGCGGACTCGCGGGACCTCTGCAGGCTGTGCGGTCTTCATCTGGAGCTGGACTCCTCTTCTCTGGACTCTGGACTCCTCTCCCTGCTCTCTCCGGTGCGAGTCACGGATCCACAAGCAGCGGCTCTTCTAGCCTGCCATGGCTGCTTACAGGGAGCCGGGTCTCTCCATTCTGCCCCTGCATCCATTGGATGTTGCGCGGGGCCTCCAGCAGCAACTCACCCCAGCCTGCCATCGCTGCTCACAGGGAGCCGGGCCTCTCCATTCTGCCCCCGCGTCCATTGGATGTTGCGCGGTGCCTCCAGCAGCAACTCCCCCAGCCTGCCATCGCTGCACACAGGGACTCGGGCCTCTCATTCTGCCCCCGCGTCCACTGGATGTAGCGCGGGGCCTCCAGCAGCAACGCCCCCCCCAACCCACCATCGCTGATCACGGGGAGCCGGGCCTTTACATCCATTGGATGTAGCGTGGGGCCTCTAGCTGCAACTCCCCCCAGCCCGCCATCGCTGCTCTCGGGTGCAGAGCCCCTGCCTCGTGCTCCTGCCCCCACCAGGCGAAGCGTGGGGCCTCTGACAGTGGCCCTTCCCAGCCCGACATCTCGAGGAGCGGGCCTCAACATTTAGCACCAGTATCCATCAGAAAAGGCGCGGGGCCTCTGGCAGCAACTCTTCCCAGCCCGCCACTGCTGCTCACGGGAGCCTCTGCCCTATGCTCTTGCCCCCTTCAGGTGAGGCGCAGGGCCTCTGACTGCAGCTCTCTCTCCAACCCGACAACACTGATTACGGGGCACGGGGTCTCTACAAACTACCCCAGTGTCCATCAGACGATGCACGGGGGCCTCTGACACTGGCCCTCTCCAACTTACCTTCACGCGGAGCGGGTCCTCAGCATCCAGCACCTGCGTCCATCGGATGAGGCGTGGGGCCTCTGGCAGCAACTCTCCCCAGCCCGCCATTACCGCTCACGGGGCGAGGAGTCTCTGCCCACTGCTCCTGCATCTTTCAGGTGAGGCATAGGGCCCCTGACTGCAGCTCTCCCCATCCCTCATTGCTGCTTACGGGGTGCAGAGCCTCTGCCCACTGTTCCTGCATCCTTCAGGCGAGGCGCTGGGCCCCTGACTGCAGCTTTCCCCAGCCCACCATTGCTGCTCACGGGGAGCGGGGCCCCTGCAGTCGTCTCCGTCTTCCCTCGTCTATGTGACATGGTGCCTCTGCCGGCAGGTCTCGGCCTCAGGCTCTGGCCTTAAGGACTCTTCAACTGCTGGCGAGAAACATCTCCCAGACGCCCCTTCCACGTTCACTGTGTGTCATCCAACGCTGCCCCTACTTGACGACTCTCTGCTGCCTTCCTGGCTGCCCACTCCAGCGGTCCTTTCGACCACATCATCCTCCCCATTCCCTTGTCTCCATCGAGCTCTCCCGACAACATCGAGGACTTCCTCCCGCCTTCTCCTCCTCTTGCCTGACTCCACCACAGTTGAGTGGCTGCTGCATCTCTGCGGGTCATTCCTCATCGGATCCTTCTGCTGGCATTGAGGACCTCTCCTCTTGCTTCCTCCTTAACGCCTCTGGAACTTGGCAGTGCCTCTGGAACTTGGCAGTGCCTCTGGAACTTGCCAGTTCCCCTGCTTCCCTAACGCCCTAAGCCACAACCCATAACTACTGCACTTCCCTCTGAATCCTCATTTGCCTAGCCCCCTTTCTCTCCCTAAGAACTCTGCTGTGCCTTCCCAAGCTCCTGCTCTCACCTTTCCCCCTTTTTTTAATTCAATTTTTCCTCAAACCACTCTCCTCCCCTCTGTTATGCGTATTACCAAACTCCTCCCTCCCCGTACTCGTCACTCCCCTCCCCATTCTACCCCTCTCTCCCCTTCCCCCTTCCTCTTCTACTCTCAATCTCCCTCTTCCTTATGTCCATTCCCCTCCTCCATCCCCTTCCCCACTCCTCCCACGCCACTCCTACCCCCTCACCGTCCTAACATTATCTACCCCCCTTTTGTCCATCCTTCCAGCCTCATCAATATTGCTCTCTGGAACGCCAGATCCCTCTGATACAAGACCGCTGCCGTCCTGGACATGTTCTTTTGTCTCAACTTTCATTTCCTATGTCTAACTGAAACCTGGATCCCCCTTCACAACTCTACTGTCCGTCCTTCCCTCACCACCTCCTCTTCATCCTTCACTCACATCTCTCGCCCTTCTGGTCGTGGCGGCGGCATAGGCCTTCCCTTCTACCCTAAATATCTTTCCTCTGCCTCCTCACCCCCCTTCCTACTTTCCCTTCCTTTGAATATCTTTACAAATCCTTTTCTTCCCCTCACCCTCAACGACCTTGACCACCTCCTCTCCCTTATTTCCCCCCTCTCCTCTAACTGTACTGGGCGACTTTAATCTGCACCTCCCTATCCCCCCTCACTCTTCCCCCCCTTCTCTATCCTTGACTCCTATCTCCTCTCCCTTCCTCTCCCACCCACTCTTCTGGCTCCACTCTTGACCTTATCTTCAACTCAACCTACCCCTCTTCTACCGTCTCTACAATACCTATCCATCTCTCTGACCATGCTCTACTCTCCTCCCTTACTTCCTGTCCCCTTTCACCTTCTCCTTTACCCTCCCCTACTATCTTTTCTCGACGGGACCTTCGTGACTTTAATCCCTCTCTCTTTTTCGACACTTGTTCTTCCTCTCTTCCCTCACTCCCTGACTTCTCTTCCCTTCCGCCCAATGAAGCACTATCCACTCACTCCTCCTCTATCTCCTCCACTCTTGACTTACTCTACCCCCTCTCCTCTTTCCGTCCTGCCCGTAAACCCTCTCAACCTTGGCTCTCTCCTCAACTTCTCTCCATGCGTCGTCTCCTTCGACGTCTTCAGCAACTCTGGCTCAAATTTCCCTCACCATCCAACCAAACCTCTTACTTCTCCTACCATTCTCTTTATGACTCATGCCTTACCTCTGCTAAACGTTCATACTACTCTAACCTTCTCCCCACTCAAGCCCCTCACCCTCGCCGTATTTTCCAAACCCTCTCTCGCCGTCTTTCCCCACCTACTCCTGAACCTTCAGCATATTCTACCCTTTCTCATTCTGACTTTGCAAACTACTTCTCCTCCAAGATTCTTTCTCTTTGTCAATAAATGAACTGCTCTTCCTACTCCCCCCATTCCCCCCTAACATGCATGTCTGACTTCTCTCCTGTCTCCCATTCTGAAGTCTCCCTACTCCTGTCCAAAGCCCATCCTACGTCTGCCCCATCTGATCCTCTCCCCACCCTTCTTATCCCCAAGATCTACCCTCTTCTTATTCCTTATTTAACTTGCTTCTTCAACTCCTACACTTCCTCAGCCACCTTCCCCTCTGCATTTAAGCATGCCACCATCATCCCTATCCTGAAGAAACCTTCTGCTGATCCCCTTCTTACCTCTAACTTCCTTCCAATCTCTCTTCTCCCATTCCTCTCTAAACTACTTGAACGCCTTGCTTACTCCCAGCTCTCAGCCTTTGTCACTAATCTCTCTCTCCAACCCCCCTCTCAATCTGGCTTCAGACCTAAACACTCTCCCGAAACTGCCCTCACTTATATCCTTAACTCCCTTCTTTCCGCTCGATACTCTAAGCAATCCTCTGTCCTTATCCTCCTTGACCTATCTGCTGCTTTCGATACTGTTGATCACCCCCTACTTCTCAATAATATGTCTTCCTTTGGTTTCAAAGGCTCTGTTCTTAACTGGCTCTCCTCCTACCTCTCCTCCTGCTCATTCGCTGTCTCCTGGTGCGGCCGTTCCTCGCCTAACCTCCCCTTGGATACGGTGTACCCCTAGGTTTGGTTCTTGGCCCTTTCCTATTCTCTCTACACCTCACTTCTTGCCCCTGTTATCTCTTCATTCGTTATCCTTCACCATTTCTATGCTGATGACACCCAACTCTTCCTCTCTTTCTCTTCCTTCTCTTCTGATCTCCACCTTAAACTCTCTTCCTGTCTTACTGCCATTAAAAACGGGATGTCGTCCCGTTTTCTTTCTCTCAATACTGATAAGACTGAAGTCCTGTTCTTTCCCTCCAATACTCTTCCCCCTCCTTCTCCTCCACTTTTCATTCACTTTCCCCCTCCAATCTTCCGATCTCTGCCCACGCTCGCAATCTAGGCATTCACTTTGACTCTTCGCTCTCCTTTGCCCACCATATTTCTCTTACCTCTCGCACCTGTCGCTACCACCTCTTCAATATTCGCAAGGTCCGCTCCTCTCTCACCTTCCATGCAACAAAACTTCTAATCTCCTCCCTTATCTTCTCTCACCTCTTCTACTGCTCCTCCCTACTCTTTGGACTACCAGCTTCTCATCTTGCTCCCCTCAAATCTATATACCACTCAGCTATCCGTATCCTCTGTCTCCTTGCCCTGCATGACTCCATTTCCTCTTCGCTCTCCTCTCTTGGTTGGCTTCCCTTTCACTCCCAACTTAAATTTCATTTTCTCTGTCTAGTCTTTAAATCTCTCGATGACCTTGGTCCCCCTTATATCTCCTCTCTCCTCTCTTTCTATAATCCCTCCCGCCCCCTCCGTTCAGCTGACCACTTCCTTCTCACTGCTCCCCCTTCCCCATGTGCCTCCTCCCGTTTCAGCTCCTAGCCCCCCCTCCACTGGAACTCCTTACCTCTCTCGATCCGCTCCACACCTACCTTTTCCTACTTTCGCACTTCCCTGAAATCTCCTCTTCTCCATTCCCCGCCTTGAAACCTTCCCCTCCTCTCATCCTCTCCCCTTCCCTCGAATCCCCCTATGATCCTCTCCTCCCTTCCCCCCTTCCCCCTATCCTCCCTCACTTCACCCTCATATCCCCCCCCTCTCCCTTCCCCTCCTCTCCCCTCCCCCCTCACTGATGAATTGCTCTGCTTACTGTTTTTATTGGTTTGATTCATTGTAAATTGCTTCTTGGTTATAATGTTCTATTTATTCTGTTGTTATAATGTAAAACGCTTTGGATGAAAGTGCTATATAATAAATACAATACAATACAACAAAGAAAAGGAAACCTACCACGAGGTGGCTAGGGCTAGCACGGTTGCTGACTCTGGCACATTATCTGCTCGTGGTGAAGTGGAGTCTCATCCCATCTTCCAATGCGAGTCCACCCAAACCCAGTGGTACAGTCATGTTATCAAGAGTGGGAGAAGTGAGATTGGGAACAGGGCTCTGGTTGGGGCAGATGTAGCTGCCACATCTTGACATAGTGCGGTTGTGATCCAACAGGAACATATGCCGTTTTCCGCCCAAAGTACAGTGGGAGCAGGGCGCAAGGCTGGTACTCCGAGGTACAAAACGCATTAAAAAAGCAGCATAGTGATCGACCCTTCACACATAAGGTGGAAAAACCACCCTCCCAAAATTTTCTGTGCCAACAAAACAAGTTAGGGGTAGGGTGTGCAGTATGTACTGAGAAAGTCCCATAGTTCGATTAACATATAATTAGTTGGCTGTAGCTCCAAACCCCTTCAACATCCCTGGATCCTCAAGAACTCAATGCACTACTTTCATAATCAGTCTGATCATGTATCCCCCTTCCCTGGCTCAACAATTGCAGGGTTTTGAGTGGCATCCTCATATAAACCTGAAAGAATTGCCCTCTCATAAGATCCCAGAACTTGGGGTTTTTAAGAATATTTTTGGAACTACTGTCAGCTGTGTGTTCTGGTTTGCTATAACATTTTCACAAATCTAAAAATGGCTTAACGTATATTTCCTTACCACTAAACAGAATACATTAAGATGTCAAGTCATCAGTAAATATTTTCTTTGGTCTGAGGTGTAGATTGGGTCTCTAGGCCTAGCAGGCTCAAGAACCACATCTAGGCATACCCGTCCCACCCTGGGTGACTTAGACAAAACAAGAGACGATGCCTGGAAGGTACACCTTACTGATGATGCTCAATGAGGCTGAAACATGTCTTGCATATGGTCTCCTGCAGAAGGGATGTGACCTAGCAGTTTAGGCCAGACTTCCCCTTTTAGGGATGTACCATATGGTCTTTCCCCTTTCTGTAATGACTCGGCGGGCTAAAGAATGACGACCAGGAGGGATGCCCAGAGCAAGCAGTTTAAAATGAATTCTAAACCTTCCAGCCATCACCTTTTTTGTCATCCTTTTAGTTTTGGTGCATCGGTGGTGTAAGCCATCTAAGCCAAAATTATAGCAGTGGGGTGTAAGAGAGAAAAGATGGCTCTCCGAGGAGGAACTTTCATGGAGAATTACAAGCATATTTTAAATGCACACCCACCCACTACATATTTATACCTATTGTCGATAATTTGTCTCACACCTGCCTCAAATAGATCCATCTTGGGATTCTTTGCAATATTGTCAAATTGCAGCCCTCTTGTTGCATAATTTGGCTACAGTAAACTACTGTGTTTATCGGGTAAAAACTGGTATGTGGGATTCCTGTTTTTCCCTACTTTTGGGCATGTTTTAAGCTTGCATCTAGTTACATAGAAAATGGCTTGTATTCCCCAATTTCTCCTGTTGGGGAGATGGGGAAGGCAAAGGACACATCATGGAGAGGTGTTGGGGAACCTGGATCAAAGCAGTGAAGCACAGCTGAATGCCCGAAGAAGTTACCTGGAGCAAACCCAGAGACAAATAACTTTGTGAGTTGAGATGTGGAATATTTGAATGGTGGTGGTGGTTATTATGATATAAGGGGCAATACCATGATCAAGGCTTCTGTTTAGTAGAGCACAGTGTAAACTAAATCACTTGGTAGATAAAGGAAGGGGAGGGATGCAATGGTTTTCTCTGTAACACACGCTTTAAGTGGTGAAGCAGTGTATTGAGACTACCCCTCAAGGCCCTTGACCACATACAATACTTCTTCTGGTCTAGGTGGCAGAAGAACACATTACTTATCCCTAGTATTGTTTTTTCGACTGGATGTTCCTCCCACGTATTCCTCATTTTATGAAAGCTCCTTCCAGAATTGCCTGCTTTGGAAAATAATTTCGGTAGAGGGTGCTGATGTCCCTCGATGGCCTCCGTCCGCTCTCGAGGTTGACGTCAGCCATGATATAGATAGCACTCAGTGACCCATTACTTCAGTTCTTAGTTTTTCCCCCTTTGGTATCAAAACACCGGCATTCGCGAGGTCAAAGACCAGTCACTCAGGAAAGAAAGATGAAATGCACTGAAAATTCTACTGAGGGGTAGGATGGGAGGGGCGAGGAGGAATATATAATAGTGGCAAGGGAACTATTATCAGTCTCCCCGTTTACATGCAAGTGGAACCATGCCCTGGAAATCTCCTGCCTCAAGAACGGAAGACCCAGCCATATGACAAAGTCCACTGTCTTTAACAATTCAATGACCGGGATTGCAGCATGAATATTCTCCAAGCGCGCTCATCTGTCTGGAGCCTATCCTCTGGTTTTGTTACCCCAAGATGTCCCAAAAACGAGGTTACAATGCCAAAATCCTAACAAGGGAAGGGATTGGTTAGTAAGGTTAATTATATACGTATTCTATAGGGGATTAGTGTGCTTATTGGGTGAGCCATATCTGGTGGCCTCTCCTGAGACCACCTCTATGTGTTGTGAATACAAAGTTACAGGTTTGCGAAAAGTTATTGGCCAGTTCAACATACTGTAAGCTTAGCTTGGAGGGTGGTTAGGAATTTGATAGAAAGGGTCTTCTCAGACTTGGAGCTTTGGACAGTTACCAGACCAAGTGCAACTATTCAAGGTAATGGGAACGTCCCCAAAGGTGCTGCATGTTCCCAACAAGTTACCAAATCCGATGTCCTAGGTCTTGAGACAGAATATTTTGCTTTGAACCTGTATTGGCTTTTGTAGCCTTCTGCCTTTGGTTTGATGGGAACAGCCATCTCAGTCTGGCTCGGATTGTTAAGGATTTCAATCAGGCAGTACACCAGGGTCTCAGCCTAGCATGCAATGCACAAATGAAATATTTATTGTGTCTATAGATTCAATATTCCCCTTCTCAAACTGCCCCCATGTCACAATGGACCAGGAATCAGGCTGGTTGGTAAAGGTAATATTTATTATTTATTTAAAATTCAAATCAAAACAAGTTTTAATACATGGGGCAGCAATCACCAATGTGGTGACAATACAAATAGGAAGTAGATAAGGCAGTAGAATTCACTTTTGAGCAGCACAAAGGATAAAACACAGAGAAAAGAACACCGTTGGCTTGATGAAAAGATGGTGCTTAGGTTAAGATTTCCCCCTGCAAAGTTCTTAATTCACAACTGAGCAGTTCTACCCAGATGTAAGTAAACAGCAGGTATTCAGGAGTAGAGAACAGTGTATAGGGCTTGAATGCAATCTCCCCTCCCCAAACAAGAGAGAAAACGTTTTTGGAACGTTTACACTTTTAAAATGACAGTTGAAAATGGCTGAGAAAAACAATGAAAATTGTGCAGAAATCCTTAAATTGATATAAATTCCTATGAGAGCAACACTGTAAAGATCCTAACAAACATAAGCTATCATATGAGCAACAATACACACTTTAAATCAGAATAGAAGTTTGGAAATACTTTGAATGACGAAACACATGTGTAAAACTTTTGCAAAATTGTGAATTCCTGCCTAAATTTCACTATGCGATTTTTTAATAAAAACGGGTCAAATTAAGTCTCTAGCTATAAAATTGAGGAAGTTGTGCAAGTTTGAATGAGAGCCGTTTTTGAGAAAAAGGAACAGAGAAAAACAGAAAATCGGTTTTAAATATGACAGGTTGGTTTTATTTAAGCTATATTAATGACTAAGAAAAAGAAGAATGCCACCCGGGAATCTCCACGGTTACACATGGCCAAATTTAACCCTTCACATGGCTGATACTCATTTTTATTTTATGGGAATTACTTTAATTAATCCAAATCACCAATGGCTTATGGTCTAGTAAAACAAATGAGAGAAAAGCAGCGCTAACACTAGAGATTACAAACAGGGTTTCAGGAATGGCTCTAACAATGTTAAAAGTTCTTAAGTTAAAGAAAGGCTGGGTTATAGATTGGGATAGGACAAGTAAGGCAAATAGACTACGGTTTACAAGGATTCCTATTGATACTTACAGTCCACTTTAAATTAAGATTTGGACCGTCAGGGTTTTGGTCATCCGATCGGGTCTACAGACAGCAGGTCACTTCTGGCGGGATGGTCATCTGGGCGGTTCTGGTCAATTGGACTGGCACCTCAGATTGGAGTGGATTGGCCTTTCTGGTCACTGGACACTTTAGATCAGCGGGATGGCGAGTTTCAGAAGGCAAGCATGAATAGTAGCAAGCCAGACTGGATCAGAATTATTTCCCTTAAGTGGGGATGGCTTCAGGATTTGGGCCTATCTGAAGCAGGGTTCAGCAAATGCTGAGGCCTGGGTTTTGCAAAGTAGTCTGGATCCGGACAAGATGAAGAATTCTGGAACAGGACACCATGCTGAAATCAGGATGTAGTCAGGAATCAGTGTGTCTGTATGTTGTGAGGTTCCCTTATTTATCATGCCAAGTTACATCACTCAGTTTATGGAAGGGGCAGACTTACAACCCACACCCACAATGCTGTGATAGGTCAAAGGCACTTGCCTTTTTCTGCTTGGAAGACGGAAAGGGCTGTCCTATTTTATGATGTGACTGGGGAACTCCCACAGTTATTTAGAACAAAATGTAACTTTCCCACAAATACACATTTCCATAATTATGCCCTCTAATAAAATCGGACACATACATTACATATTTGGTGGGTTACATTTACCTCCAACTCCCGCATCAGTGTGACCTGGCTTTGTCTTTTTGTGGAATTTTGACAATTTTAATCATAAAGATTTGGTCTAACAATTCCTAATTCGGTACATATCTGTCCAATGACCCCTAGAAAACGGGTATACAATATTAGGTTTTCAGCATTAATAGTCTTAGCGCAATTAGTGTTTTTGTATAACTTTGGATCCTTATGAAGTACAGGGTTCAATCACGTCTTCAAAGAAAGAGCATGAAATTAGATTTACAACTACCAACTTTTAGATTCATCCTCCTTCTTGTGGCAAAGTTAAACGTCTTTAAAGCTTAATTACAAATAGGCATTTAACCACCAAAAGTCCTTAGCAATTTTTTTTAAAAACTTTTCTTTCAACTGGCAACAGCTGTCAAATTCCTTTGATCAGGGTGGGGGTCCTCTTCCTTGAGAGGGAAGTTTCCTGCCCCTCCCATGTGGGAATGAGTGTTCAAGCCTGCCATTGTCTTTGGCTGGGGCCCAGACAAAAGTCTGATGAGTTCTTTGTCATGACGATGCGAAAACCTCCCAGCAGCATTAGTCCTTTCCTGCCAGCAGTGAGGTGTCAACCATTCCACGGCTGAGGCTGTCAGATCAGAATTAAGTAGTTAATTAACTCAAGAGTGGGTTTTAACTTTAAGTTGCCTACACCTTTCATTAAAACATATAAATTGAACACAGCTGGTGGGTGGATTTTGACATTTAGCAATCCTTTGACATTTCTTACAGAATTAGGCCTTTCAGCAAAACATTCTTTTAAACAGGCGATTTTGCACTTTCTTCCTGAAAAAGCACATTTAAACTGAGTCCTCTAAATCAGATATTCCTCTGCAGCACATACATTTTATTCAGCACCAATTCTTTCCTTAAGTGCTGGGATTTGTTTTGCAGTCTGGATATATGTATCCAGGCTTTTGTTTGGAGTTTCTGCCTGCACAGTTGAAATTGTTACATGTTGCCATTTTAGCGCATTTTTCCCTGGAACTGAAAACAAATGTTTTTGGGCTGGTTTTTCATGATCTACATTTCTTAGCTGCTGTCATTCAATGAGGCCCAGCTCTTCTGAGCCACACTGGATGATCTGTAACCCTTTTACTCTCAAGGATTCACTGGAAAATAAATGCACCTAGCTCCAAAACAGCACTTTGAAGGTTGCAAGGCTACATTTAAAAAGGCATTTTCGATTTTCAGGCTAATTCTGCTGCCTTGCTCATTGTTGAACAGAGCCCACTGGCATGCTCCTGCAGTGAGAATTCTGTTTTCACCCCCCCTTGACTATGTGTGGCAAGGTATGCAGCCTTTTGTGGTTGTAACCCAAAAGCAGTTTTGCTGATTGTTGCAGTTTTTTGCACGCACAGGGGTTAGCGCATCCAATTTGGCTGTTTCTGGGGCACATTGGAATGGGTCAAAATATCCCACAGAATGAATATGCTCTGTCTAGTAGGTTCGGATCATGTGTGTAGGGACCACGAAATTGACTTCTTTTGATTGCAATTATGAGGATTTTTGGCTTGTGTTCCCTTCAGGTGTCCTATCTCTACTGTTAACTTGAAACCTTTCTCTCTGTGTCCTTGGCAAGGCTGTACATGGTAGCTGTGCTGGAGGCCTGGTCTGAATGCTTCAGCAGAATCTGCCTTTCTCTGCATTCTTGAGTCTGTCCTGCTTTTCCCCATTCACTCCAGTGTGCCTATAGCGTCAGTCAGCAGTTCATATGTATTCTTATGCGTCTTGCGGTTTCCACGTCGGAAAAGGTATACATGTGTCAGACCTCCAACTATGTGAGTCATAAGCGTATACTTCGTGTCTATCAGCAATACAGCTAAATGTCTCCGCAACTTCATGCAGGGATGTCTGTGCTTCATGTCTAACGTATCTATGTCATGTCAGTCGTGACGTCATCAGCGTTCTTCGAAGTTGCAATCAGTCAACTTGTTTAGTTGATGACAGCTGTATCTCTTCAGTACTGTAGTCCAGTTATGGAGTGAATGGTTGTCTGAGTGAGTTGCTCTTCTCATACCTTCAATACATCAATGATGGGGAGGAGGGTCCCAGAAGCGATGTACATCTCTCGTTTCTCTGTCGCTGGGATGAGAGTGGGATGGGTGTAACAAGGGCCGTGTTTGGGTCTCCCTCTTCAAATACGTGAGAAGAACATCCAGTCGAAAGAACATTACCAGGGGTAAGTAATTTGTTCTTCCAATGGATTGTGTCCTCCTGCGTATTCCTCATCTTATGATAAACTTCCAAAGCAGTATTGTATTGGAGGTGCGAGTAGTAATTTATGATTTATCATTAATGCTGTAAAGCACAGCCTTCCTGAATTCCGCCTCCTTTCCTGACAGTAATGTCTCATAAAAGTATGTAAAGAGGAGCAAGTGGCTGCTGCACAGATACCTGTACGGGCACCCCTTTCTGTAAGGCTGATGAAGCGGCCACTCCACCCTTTGATTGTGCTTGCAAGCCAACAGGGACATCCTTTCCGGACAGGTTCTAGCACTCGATGGTGCATAGAATTATCCAATGGGATAAAGATTGTTTTGCCACTGCAAGACCCGGTTTGTGTCCAGTGTCTCCAACAAACAACTGGTCATCTTGCCTCATCTTTGCCATATGAGAGATGTAAACGCTTAAAGCCCTTTAGGCATCAAGTTGATGACCCCTTTCCTCTACCTTACCAGGAAGAGGCAGAGAGTAAAAGGTTGGTAGGACCATTTTCTGAGATAGGTGAAATTCCAAAACCACCTTTGGGAGAAAAGTGGGTCAGTTTGCACGCCAAAGCCTGCAACTCGCTGATTCTGCGTGCTGATGTTATGGGCGTTAAAAAGACTGTTTTCAATGTTAGTAACCTTAAGGGACAAGAATGAAGAGGCTCAAAAGACATTTCAAAACCAGATTTAGACCCCAAACAGGAACCACAAAAGGGACTGGAGGGAACACTTTTGTGAGCCCTTTCAAAAATTGAATCACAATAGGTATTTTGAAATAAGTTGCCTACTCAGACGTGCGCTTAACAATAGATAGTGCCAAGTATCCCCTCAGTGCCAACTTGGAGCCCCTGATTGGCTAGATATAACAAGAAAGATAATATAATAGGTGTGTCACACCGAAAAGGGTCCCCATTCTTATCTCTACATGAGCTGCAAAACGTATTCCAGCGGCAGTGATAAAGAGATTTTGTTGCTTGCCTTCTGGCGAAAAGCAAAACTTCATCACGTCTTCCGCAAGTTCCCAATCCTTGTATCTTAACCTCTCAGAAACGAGGCGTGAAGGTTGAGGGTCTTGACCTCTGGATGGAGAACTCGACCCTCTTGCGAGAGAAGTTTCTCTCTTGACGGAAGACTTATTGGAGGGCAGATCGACATGTCCAGAAGGTCCAGGTAGCACGTCCTCCTGGCCCAATCTGGCGTAATCGGGATAATGGATATCCTGACCTTCCTCAACCGCCTGATAACATGAGGAATGACGGGCACTGGAGGAAATGCGTACAGGAGTGGAAACTCCCAGTCTGCCACAAAACCCGTCCTTTAGATCTCCTCTCAGAGGAAATTCCCTGGAGCAGAACAATTTGCACTTCCTGTTGACACTGGGCTCAAACAGATCCACTTGAGGCATTCTCTAAATGGTGAAAAGCTCTTGAAGGACTTCCTGAACTACTTCCCACTCATGGGAGACTGTACTCTTCCTGCTCAGAGCGTCTGGCGCGTGTTCTACTCTCTGGCTAGGTGAACTGCTGGTAGGAAGATTCCTTTTCAAAGTGCTCAGAACCAGAGGTGCATTTTCTCTCTGCACAGTGATAGTGACCTTTTGCCCCCTTTTTTGTTGAGGTAGTACATGCCTACTGTGTTGTCCGTCATCAGGACATTCTTTACCCATACAGAGGGCAGGAAAGCCTTCAGCGCTAGACTGATTGCCCTCCACTCCAAAAGGTTGATGTGTAGTTTGGACTCTGATGGAGACTGACCGCTGATGGTCAGATCGTTGGTGTGGACTCCCCAGCCTGTGAGGGTAGCATCTGTAACTACCATTGTCTTCGTCCATGGCTGCCAAAAAGGTTCGCCTTTCAGAATGTTGTCCTTGCAGGCCCTCCACCAGAGATCCTGTGCAACCCTGCTTGGCACCTGAAGTAGGTCTGACATCCTGTCCGATAAGAATGCTGGGATCTGAGGGCCCACTGGAGGGATATCCTTCTCAGACAAGCCTCTGGCACCAGAAAAATGCAGGATGCCATGAGGCCGAGCAACCAAAAGAAATCGATGGCCGGAAGACGCTGGCATTCTGGAACTTGATGACCATCTGCTGGATGTGTTGAGCCCTCACCTCAGGTGCCGAGTATTTCCCCCGAGGAAGCATCCAGGACTGCTCCGATGAATGGGATCTTTTGAGAAGGTATCTTGGGGGACTTCTCCCTCAAATTCAAGAAGTACAGTATGTTGAGAGTGTGGCAGGTGATGATTAGATGTTCCTGGAATTGTCCGGGAGAAGAGGCCCTGATCAGCCAATCGTCCAGGTAGGGGTAGATGTGAACTCCCCACCACCTGTCTGAGACACGCTGCCACCACTGCAATCAACTTGGTGAAAACCCTCTGGGTGGGGGTTGAACCCGAATGGCAGAACTCAAAACTGATAATTAGAACCGCCAAGTGACCCTGTGCATGTGATGAATAAGCACATAGAAATAGGTATCATGACAATCAAATGATACCATCCAATCCTGGAGCTGGATGGCGTGAAGGATCTGAGATGGGGTAACCATTTAAAAATTCTCTTTCCTGAGGTACTTGTTGAAGTATCTCAAGTCCAAAATGGGTCTCAATCCTCTGTCCTTTTTGGGGATCAAAAATTAGGGGGAGTACCACCCCCTGTTCCTCTGGGTAAAGTAGACGTATGACTTGAAGGTTTGATAGTTTATTTATATACCGCCTAAACACAAAGTGTTTCAAAGAGCTTCAAGGCAGGGAGGGAACATGGGAAAAAATACAGTGAACATTCTTACAAGTCCTTGATACCTTCAGAATGTGAAAAAAACAACTAATCACGGCCTACAGCAAGTGTTCGAACAAATGGCATGACTTCAAACATTTTTTAACTTGAAAGAGGCACGAGACAGGGTTGTCCATTGTCGCCCATCCTGTTTGTTATTGCTATGGAACTGCTGGCTGTGAGAATAAGAGAAGATGTGAGAATTGAAGGTATTCATTATGGTGAGGCCAGTTAAAAGGTTTGGCTGTATGCAGATGATATGTTACTGGTAGTTCAGAATGTTGAGAACTCCATTACTGTGCTGATTGAGCTGATTGATGTATTTCACAGAATATCTGGATACAAGATCAATTGGACTAAATCAGAAGCACTACCAGTGTCAAGTTGATGCTCTATTTTGAAAATGAATAACTTTAGATTCAATTGGTGTCCGATCAAGATGAGATATCTTGGAATTTGGTTGACCAGTGATGTCTCAAACATTATGCATGTCAACCTTACTCATGTGGTTCAATCCTTGGAGTTTGATTTGAAGAGATGGAGTGAGCTTAAGTTGAGTCTATGGGGAAGGGTGCACGCAATCAAAATGACAGCAACACCACGTGTCAATTATGTGCTTAGTATGATCCCCATGAACATTAAAAAGAGCATTTTGAAGACAATTGAAAGTCTAAACCAGTACTTTATCTGGGATAATAAACAGCCACACCTTACATTGTGGAAATTGCAATTGCCCCAGGACTGTGGAGGTTTAGGGGTTCCAGATTTTGAAAATTACCACTTGGCTTTTGGAGCCAGACATCTGGTTCCTTTTGTAGGAAATTCAAATGATGTCTGGACGCTGGCTGAGTCAAGTCATTCATCTCCGCTGCCACCCAGGGCTGGATGAATCTGGATATCAATCATTTCCGCCAACTACATTTCTAAGAACATGCTGGAAGGAGCTTTGGAAGAAGAATAAAAGAAGGGTCTGTGATAATGATTTTATCCCAATCTGGTTGAATCCAGAAATAAGGTTGAATGGAAGGCTGCTTTTTTGGTTGAACTGGTTCCTAGGTGGAGTAATGTGGCTGGGTAATCTAATTGACGATGGTAAATGGGTCAGTTTTAAGAGATTGCACAAGTTGAAGACCTCATAGACTGCACTATGGGAGAATATAGGAAATTGAGGAAAGTACTGCGGAATGAAGTTGCAGTTGATGGCAATGGATGGCAGATTTGGTTACCTGAATTTAAGGCAGGAGGTGGTATGGTGTCTAAGGTGTACAAACATTTGGGCCATCATCGTGAGCCAAATAAAACATTGTTGTCAAAGTGGTCTTAGATAATTGGCTCGGAGATGTGTGAGGATAGATGGAGGAATATTTGTAAAAATGCGGCTCTGACATCTATTAATCTGGGAGAGCAAAGCCGCCAAATTAAAATTCTGAACAGGGTTTTTTGGAGTCCCCAAAGACTTCATGTGAGAGGAATGGTCGATTCAGTGGCATGCTGGAGGTGTAAACATGCAGTTGGTTCTTTTGAACACATGATCTGGAATTGTTATGAGCTGAGGTCATTTTGGAGGAAAGTTACTGAGAGGATGAGTGAGGTCCTATTGTTGCAGGAAGATTTTGATTATAACACTGTCATCTTGGGTGAGGATGATATGGTGGAAGAACTCACTTACCCACAGAGATGTTGGTTTTTCAGGGCTGCAAACTCCGCTAAGAAAATCATTTTGAGGAAATGGAAATGTGATGAAAGACTGACATTTTCAGAGTGGGTGGAGGACTTAAGACAGGTTTCCAAACTTGAGAAGGTAGTTCTTCGCAGGGATACAAAAATGAATTTGTTTGATCAAATGTGGGGTAGATTTTTGGATGAGTAATACTATTGTTTACCGGTTACTTCCTATTAATTTCTGGGATGATGTGGGGTGGTGGTATTTGAAGAGTTTAGATGTGATGAATTCAATGGTTTTAATGTTGATGAATTTTGATGTATTGATTTGTTCGTTATAAAATTCAATACATTTAATAATAATAAAAAAAAACTATTATAATCAGCCAGGCGACATTTCAGATAGTGCAAGGGCTAAGACAATGAAGAGGAGGGGAGGGAGGGAGTGAGGGAGAATGAGACAGACAAGCGGCTACATTACTATGCCTGACGACAATTGAGGTAGTGCCGGAGTTTGACGAGAGGAGAGGAGGGGTGCGGGGGTAGCAGGAATTGGAATAAGGGAGAAGAACAACAAAACAAGCGACTATCATACTAGGCCTGACGACATTTCAGATAGGGCTGGAGGGGGTGAGGTGGGTGAGAACAAAAGGTGGGGGGGAGACAAACCAGTGGCTAACAAACAAGTCAGATGACATATTTGAAAAACGTAAGTGCTAAGGGTGGAGGACACAGACCACATCACGGGGGGTGGAGGTAGGGGAGGGGGGACACAGACCGCATCACAAGGGGCAGGGGAGGGGGACATATACATCATCATGGGGTTTTGGCAGGGGAGGGGGCACATACGAGGGGCTGGGCAGGGGACGGGGGACTCGTTCATCATCAAGGGGGTGACACATACAACAACAGGAGGGGCTGGACAGGGGAAGGGGGACTTGTACAACATCATGAGGTGCTGGGCAGGGGAAACCCACTCAGCGAGGAAGCAGGAGATCTGACCAGGTGGCCGATTGATTTAGTCATGTTTGTTGAAGAGCCAGATTTTCAACAATTTGAGGAAGAGTGGCAGGGGGAGTTGATGAGCGACTGAAAACACCTATCAAGGAGGAGGTTGGGCTGAGAGCCCTGGGCCACGACAGTGCCATTCTGGTATACATTAGTGATTCCCCTACAGGATGGTAAG